>NC_033799.1:9280368-9285522 GCF_001876935.1 Asparagus officinalis | reverse complement strand
CGAAATAAGGGATTCGTAAAAACGAGTCTGCCACACCCTGCACCATGGTGTGGCAGAGGTGTGGTGCAGGAGTGGTGCAGGACAGATTCTGCCACACCCTGCACCGTGGGTGTGGCAGAGGGTGTGGTGCAGGACAGACACTACCACACCCATTGGCAGACACCATCACCAGGGGTGTGGTGGAGCCTGTTTTGAGTATTCTTCACGTTTTCACAATTCCTTCGCCGTTTTCACAGGTACTATAATTGTATTCTACTAACTGAACTAGACAAAAACTGATTCACCCCACTAAGCACTAACTATTGAAATATGCATAAAAAAGACATCATACTGAGCATACTTGCTGGATTCAGTTTGTTATACTCAGCCCAAAAGGATACATAAAATTGGAAAACGGTAAACAAGTGTATTGTCCCCAAAGCTTAAACCTCCTCTTTTTGTTGTTCGAACAGTAATGCCATATTGTCAATAAAACACATGGGAGCTGTATCAAATGTATAAAACTGTAAATAACATGTACATCTGTGTGCAAGTGGCGTGTACATCCTGCTTGCTGGTACTGGTTTTCAACTGAGAAAACAATATCATAATTCATAAAGAGCACTACAACCAAAGAAAACATTATAAATTAAAAAATATTTACCTTCACCTTTGTCACGTGATGCCAAATATTGTCTGATGCTTTGACCTTCTTGCACTCTCGCTACGCCATCTTTTAAGATGACTTCCATTATTGTTTCTCCAACTATTTCATATGTTTCTACATCCAGAAACCTAAGGAGGGCGATGGGATCTCCACCGCAACACTTCATAAGCCATTCATCCTTTAGCATCCTCAAACACTCCTTAGTCACTGACAGGGACCTATCTGACAACCCCCTCTGAAGAACAGTGGTTCTAAGCTTAATACTGATGCAGAAATTTTAAAATAAATTAGAAAACAAATTGCTTCATAAAACTTTAGCAACAAGGTAACATGAAGGTACCTGAGACTCTGAAGTGGAAATTTACTAGCCAGGACGCAATATGCAGCTCTACGAACAGCATCACTCACGTCAAGCATTGATGAAACTATTGCTGTTGCCGTATCATTGGATGGTGGCAATGATAAAACTATAGTTTTCCGCACCTCCTACACATATTTCGATTACTTATAGGAAATGAAGACTCTGAAAATTGTGATGAGAAACTATGAAAAGAACTTACAGCATTTGACTCTTCAGGCAAAACCTGGAGAAACAGACTGATAATATCACTGTTCTCCACGTCATTTGCAAAGCGAGATAGGGCACGCACTGCAAAACCACGTATTGCAGGGACTTTATCCTCCACTCTCTGCTTCATGTTGTCTATAACTTCATCCCATACCTCATTACTTACCTCCGCATCATCTGGCAACCGCATTATAATCTGTGCAAGAAAAACTGACATATTATCAGCAATAAACTATCAAAATGACTAAAAAGGAAATATTCAAATTTCCATTAAGAATGTTCCGAACATTTCTCTATATATGCTGCAATAAATAATGGTCAATTATACAAAATATTCATCTCGTAGCTTACATTAAGAACATGAAGAAAAAAATACTGGATTATGACTTGTGTCTTACAACTTCATGATAATAAGAAGCATTATGCTGAAAATAGTAACATAACTACTACAGACAGGTTTCAATCATGATAGAGAAATATGACGAAATACGACAAATATGGTATAGACAGTTTCCAATGCTTAGATATAAAACTAACTTGAGCAACAAGTACATCAACTCTGCCCTACGATGTCAAATAACACAAAACAACGCAAAATAAGCAGGAACATTTCCAGAAGAACTTAAACCTGGCCATCAATCCCGATAGGAAAACACTCAATTGAGGAGAAGCATCATCATAATACTGGTTTCATGATTCAACAGAACTGTATGTGCATCTGACACAGAAAATAATTTCAAATCAACCTCTGTAATAATTTTAACAAAATAGCTTACGCGTCTGTACAGAAAAAGGTCAAATTTCAGAAAAGCACAGATGATGGCCACAATTGAACTACTGATATGGACAAAATGACTTAAATTCATGTAATACGTGGGATAATGAAAATTAAAGAAATCATCATTAAAACAAGCTACGGCAAAACAGTTAAACTTTCTTAACTCTAGATGTCAGGTCGCGCACTAGTGAAAACATAGATAGGGAGATTTAACAAAAAGACCAGCTTCTATGACAAATAAAGAGAATTTCAGTTCAAAAAATAATCATATCTATAACGTGTTTTCATAGTTCTTTGTGAAAGAAATGTTGTGCTGCTTACACAAGAGCATACTATTTATATCAATCAAAAGAAATAAATTGATATAGCATCGGAAGTGGCCATGTAACTTAGTAACAGATACACGCATAATAATTTTATAGAATTTCTCATCGACCCTTCTAACAAAGAGGAATACTTAAAACCCAATAAGCTGGACCAATTTGATGCTGTTGATTTGCAATAACATAAATGTATAACCAATGTAAAAGGGTTAGAATAAAGGAAAACAACCATGTATCACATGCTTTTTTTCACTTCTATTGCTTTCAAAATTGTCTGAACTACCAATAAACATGTTGTTAAGGGCCCCATGATTCCAGGGAACATCTTGTGAAAGAAACTTCGTGCGTGCATCTTAACCTCACACGTGCACCATTTCTTCTAAGGTCATTAAACTAAACAAATTTAAGAGGTGCAATTTGCAAATTTGAAGATGAAGTTTCCATTGTCTTCAATAGTTTCTTACGTCTGAATATATACAGTTAGAGATGGAGATAGGGGTGGATCTACTGGACAGGTACTGTCCTTAAAACTTCATAAAGACCCGACTTTATATTAGATTGTTCACAATTCTACCAAATTCATCATACATTTCTAATAAGATCACCGCCACCCCCCCCCCCGAAAAAAAAAAGGAAGTGGTTGGGGGTTTCAGCTCTGAGTATTAAATATGTTAAATACACATTCCGCTGTATACAAGAAGATCAAAATTTCCAATCGAAGTGGTACAAACTGGCTGCTAGACCAAAAGTTATTTAACTTATAGAATTTAAGCAGAGAATTTGCACATATTGGTGGTACGATTTCTCATCAACATCAAAACATCTGCCAGCCCCTGAAACTAGCAGACTGTCTGTATACGGCCACAGCCAATAAGAACTTACAAGCTCTCAAAACTCTGTACATCATATGCTTCATGATACAGATGAGAGAAATGACTTAAAGTCACTAAAGTAATGTGTTCTAAATAATGTTTTCTTTACATGTGAATATGAACTGGTTCAACACACAAAAGCAGCCCATATCTCCACTTTATTGAAGAGGCAATTTTTTTTTAAAAAAAGGACAAAATCGCTGATGGAAAGTTTGCAGAGGAGGCTTCTTCTGCGAAATTGTTCTCGCCTCAAATTTCCTTCTTTCAATTATTATCGTGCTGCAAACCCCGCTTCAAAGGAAATCTCACCATAAAAAGACCCATTTGAAAGGCCTCAGTTAGCAAAACATGGCATAAATAATCTTCAAACTGTTCTTCTAAGTATAGTGAACTGCGTTATATACATTAACAAACTCATCAAATTAAACTGAATTTAAGAGTGGCCAATTAAACAAAATCAAAACCCTAAACCGTTAGTAGAGCAGAGCTTCTGTTCAAAGTATTTTTTGAGAACAAATTTCCTTCTTCTTAATGGCTTAGTTGCCTCAAAATCACTTCCACAACTGACAAACTCCGTCAAAAGACCAACTTGGTGAAGTCTCAATTTGCCAAAATATAAAGGAAAAACCTAATATTCCACGAAGTACGCGCCCAGGAAAAACTTAACAATTACCTCCGATACGATCTGGCAAGCCCTAAACCTAGCGCTCCTTTGCCCCGCCCTCGCCGCCATCAACAAAAACCCTATAAATTCCTCCAGGAACTCATCAGAAACCCTAGCATCCTTCTCGTCGCGCCTCGCGGCGAAAGCCGAAACAAATCGAACCACTCTCTCCGAGGAAACGGTTCGCCTCGCGAAGTCGAAGAGAGGGGTTAGGGCTTTGACGAAGGACGAGAAGAAGAGGGAGCGAGGGCGAGGGGAGGTTGAGGAACGGAGAGAGGAGAGCTCTTTGAGCTTCCGACCGTGGATAGCGTGAGAGAGGCGGCATTCGTCTAGGATCCCGGCGATTTTGCGCGGGAGAGTGGCTGAATCGCCGGCGGCGGTGAGCTCCGGCATCGGGATCTGGGTTTGGAGTTGAGAATGGGGAAAGTTTGGGAGAGGTTTGGGCGGGAGGATTATCTGTTTGAACGAATTTTCGCCCGTTTGAGGAGGAGATGTATGGATTTGACGAGATGCAGTCACCGGTGGTGAGAATAAGGGACGGCAAGCAAGAGACTTTTCATTGACCCCCCAAAGGTAAAACCGCAACTCAAATCTTCGTCAATGCTTGATTTTATGTGTTTAACTAAACCACATTACTGCTGGTTTAGTTAAATTTGATCAGGATGAGCATAAATTGGTTTTCAGGGACTAGTTCTAAGTTAAACTTAGTTTGACTATGTTAGATTAAATTTTGTTTGGAACTAATTAATAGTGGTTTTTTTAATTCAAGTTTGAATTATAGATTCAAATTTGTCTGGTTTTTTAGTTTTTTTCCAGGCCACTGACTCTTTTCTGGATTGGCTCTTATTTGATTATTGACCAAGATCATGAGAGGTTTAAATAAAGATGAGGTTCAAATCGTGAAATCGTCGAACTAAGGCTCTGCTTGACAATCAAATAAGAGCGAGACCAGTCTTATCTTTTTTTTCCCTTTAACCATGACCGGTGGTGAGGACCCATCCCGGCTTACTTTTAGGGCTGATAAAGCATATAAAAAACTATATAGAATTAGATCTGCTTTTTCCAACCGTGAAATACACATAAAAACTAGATCAAGATTGATCTACTCGTAATTCTAGTGAGTTGTCAAACAGATCAGGAGGCTATTTAGAGACACACTAAAACAAATTTATTGAGATCAGTTTTTATCCAAATTCACGATCTGAATTTATGTAATCTGAATTTATGTGTTTCATTAATCAACCAATAAGCACAGAAATCTTTTGATTCTTTTCTTTTTTTTTTTTGGGGGGGGGGGGGGGGG
>NC_033799.1:9280006-9280358 GCF_001876935.1 Asparagus officinalis | reverse complement strand
GCCCAAGAAAAATAAAGAGCCCATTACGAGTTACTTATCATCAACCCCTCTCTCCACTCTCCTCCCCAAAAATGGCGACCAACGCCGCTACCAAAATGCTAACAGCGACAGCAGCCAGCCTCACCCACCGCCGCCCCCTCACGTGCTCGGCCGCCCGCCTCGTGCCTCAGCCACCCGACCTCATGCGATGGGTCAGGAGAGAGGGCGGGTTCGTCCACCCGAGCCTCAAAATCGCCGACCACACCTCTCACGGACTCGGCCTGCTCTCAACCGAACCCATCATTGACGGGTCGGATCTCATTGCGCTGCCCGATCACCTCCCTCTTCGCTTCGATCCGCAGGATGAACCCGA
>NC_033799.1:9275159-9279006 GCF_001876935.1 Asparagus officinalis | reverse complement strand
AACATGTATAAATTGATATTGAAGTCTACAAACTAAGAATACAATATTTTCACAAATACAATAGAAAATGAAACCTATGAGTATGTATATGAAAATATATTTGTTTCATATCTATGTAGATAAACCAAATCACAATAATAAATATGAAACATGTAATTTCATATTTATAAACATGAAAACCAAAACTTGCGTTGTATATATATGTGATTACATATATATACAAGGAAACTAATAAAATGTGTGTGTATAGATAAGTATATGATTGAGCTTAAAGTACTAACACACATAATATAAACTCCTAAACTAAATTACCCAAGCAATCTTGATCTTCAACGAAGCTCTTTCTAGGTAATCTCTCGGATGAAGCTTTAACTTGGATCTTGAACTTTGAATAGCAAGGCTTCACCGACATTCCGCCAACCTCCTTTGGATATGATCGTTGAAGCTCTATTCCATCCATCCTCCAACTACTTTGTTTGTCTACAATACATAAGAATGTCCAAACACTAGACAAACAACATTAGTAGTAAATTGTTTGTAAATCATCATCAAAACAAGAAGGCCAACAATCTCCCCCTTTTTGATGATGACAAACAATTTACAAAACGAAGTATATGCATGAAGGAAATGAACATATACAAGATAATACACATGCATATAAACAAGGAAAATTATATACTCACAATATTTCTCCCCCTTTGACAACATCAAAAAGGGGACAAAAGGATTAAGAGAGCGAAAGCTCCCCCTATCAATAAGCATAGGTGAGTATCAAACAAGTATAGGGATTGCTCCCCCTATCAAAAAGCCATATAGAATATATATGAAATGAAGTGCAAGGCAAACATGTGAGCAAGCATAGATGAAAAATATGCTAAATATTACTCACATACAAGAGGATAATGAGGACACATAGATATATCATTTATGAAAGAAGTGTCTCATTACACAATTATAAAAACACATAGTATAAAAAATAGATTTATGAAATCAAAGATAGAACATGAGAATCATGCAAAAAGTTTTCAAATGAAAACAAAGTAATTAATAAAATCATAAATCAAGATTTAAGTTTAAAAAACAATGTTTGATCCAAAAAAAAATTCTTTTGTAAAACTTGATCAAATCACATATAGAATACATTATAAGGCAAGCACGAATAGATGATCCATTAGCACAAACACATAAATATCATCATATAAGTGAAATATAATGAATTCAAAGCAATAATTCAAAACAAAATCTTTGATAAAAGAATTTCAAGAGAGGCAATAATATATCAAGCTCTTAAGCTTGTTCTAACCCATATAATCATTATAGCATCCGGTAAACATGATTTGGGAATAAACACCCAATAAACCCGGAGGGTTATATAAATGCAAACCTCTCATTAAAGCAAAACCAATGATCATGAAAACAAAAGAATTTAGCCAATACAAGAAATTGTTCAAGAAAAGAAAAATAAAAACACTAAAATTCTTGGTTTAAATATCAAATTTGTTTTGGTACCCAAGAACTCTTGGTACAAAGGGTTTAGGGACATGACCCCTA
This sequence comes from Asparagus officinalis, assembly GCF_001876935.1. Lineage (NCBI taxonomy): Eukaryota > Viridiplantae > Streptophyta > Magnoliopsida > Asparagales > Asparagaceae > Asparagus > Asparagus officinalis. The sequence continues at coordinate 9,277,455 of NC_033799.1, read as the reverse complement.
TCAATAAAGCTCAAAGCCCTAGGGTTATGAACCCTCTTGGGCATATATGGTGCACGGGATTGGTCATAGCAATAATCACTCAAATGACCATTCCGATTGCAATATGTACAATGGAAAGGAACCATTTGCTTATGTGGACCATTAAAAGGTGCACGTGGGACATTTACAAATAAGGGTAGATTATTGGAAGCTTTTTGCAAATGCGAAACATTATCAAAACAAAACTTTCCTAGGTGGCCATGTTTACCACAAACATTACATTTATAAACATGTGGTCTACTAGAAATATTTGGCAAATGAGATTTATTTTTCAAATCAAAACAATATTTGGCCAAATGATCAAAACGAATACATGAGCATGCTTATGATGAACATGATGAGTATGTGCATGTGTATGTGATGAAGAAGCCTTATGAGATGCACAAGAAACATTAGTCTTGGAGGATTTATGTGCATCATAGCAAAACTTAGCTAAATGGCCTTTACGACCGCAAATAGAACATTTATAAGCTTTGCTATACAAGTGTGCAAAGTGTACGGGTTTAGAAGTTGTAGTACGAGACTTTGCACCCAAGTCCATAAGTTTCTTATTATCTACAATGCATGTTTTAAGGGTTGAATCTAAAGATGATATGCGTTCTTTAACATGATCCAACTCATTTTTAGGCATACAAGCATTGGAAGTAGAAGTAGATGAAACATGATCATATTTAAATGAATTAAACTCATTTCTAATTATTTCTACTTCTATCATGGCATCATTCTTAGCATGAGTTAAGCTAGCAATAGATGAAGACATGTTATTATTTTCCAAACTTAATAACTCATTGTTTTCTTTCAAAATAGCATTCTCTTTAACAACAATATCAAGTTTGGAAGCTAGCGACTCATGATCGGATTTTAAACTAATATGCTTGTGATAATCAAATTTTTATTACAATTTTATACCCTCATTATCTATTTTATATGAATAAATATACCACTAATAATTGTTTTTATCTTTAAATGCAGGTTAATGAAGAATAAATCTCAAACTCTCATTTCTCAACAGAAACCCATTGATTAAATGAAGAAATGAAGCAAAGAAGCACATTGAAAAATCAATTTCCAAATTATCCAAAAGCCCAGAATCAAGTCGTGTAGCCTGTAGAAGCCGGAGAAAATCAAAAATCCAATATGAAAAGAAATCATATTCAAAATGGTTGGCCACAAAGAAACGACGATATCTCCTAATCCGGAAGGTGTAATTTAACATATAATATATGAAAATCGCCTATCTCGACGAGACGAAGCCAACCGTGAAGTCAGAAATTCCATTAGGGCATCAATGCCAGCATCGATGCAGGCATCGATGCCGGTATCGATGCGAAGTCCTCCAGATTTTATCAACGGCCGAAATTGCATTCTTGGGGCTCAAGTTTGATCCAATGGCTCTCATTCATTGATGTTTACTATAAATAGGGGTTGAGAGTGAGGGGTTAGAGGTGTGAAAATTTTGTAAACTCCTTTTGGAGAGGAGGGCTACTCTTAATTGAGAAGGCCTTCCAAAATTGTAACTTTTTGTTGCAATTAATAATAATAATTTTTTTACCACTTTAAATTTTTCTCTTCTTCTCTTTATTGGATGATGAAGATGAAGATGAAGATGGAGAATTATTTGAAGGTTTGCATTTCTTTCCTTTTTCTCTTTTATTTCCCTTTTATTGCTTATTAGTTAGATTTATTTTCATGCCTAAACGAAATACATTTATATTCATGATATATATGTGAACAACAAGATATATCCTAACAAAGAGATATAGGCAATGTATGTGCAAGGATATATAAGCTCAATCTTTCATGGAAAATCTTTTTGATAGCCAAATTTTAACCGCTTGTAATGACGGTATGTCATTACCGATTAAGAGTATATCGTCTACATATAAAATAAGAAACGATATAATACTCCCAATTATCCTTTTATACACACATGGTTCATCTGGATTTTTGATGAAACCAAACTCTTTGATAGCATCATCAAAACAGATGTTCCATCTCCGTGATGCTTGCTTCAGTCCATAAATAGATTTAAGCAATCTACATGCTTTTCCACTGCTCCCACTAACTACAAAACCCTCTGGTTGCGTCATATATATGCACTCTTCTAAATCACCATTTAGAAATGCAGTTTTAACGTCCATTTGCCAGATTTCATAGTCATAGCGAGCAGCTATAGCAAGTAGGATCTGAATAGACTTGAGCATAGCTACTGGAGAAAAAGTTTCATCGTAGTCCAAACCAGGTCTTTGACGAAAAC
>NC_033799.1:9259887-9274159 GCF_001876935.1 Asparagus officinalis | reverse complement strand
AGCCGGATAGACCACCTCAATAGCAAGGGCATCGATCGGCCTGGTAGGAACGACGCAACGCTTGAGCCATAGCATCAAGAATCCAGCCATCAACGCCACGTCGGAAATGGGAATCAGAGCTTGATAATGAAATCTCTCAAACTCTGTGTGAGCCGGGAAAACATCTTCCTTGGCCTCGTTAGTATAATGGGAGGTAGCATCGTCAATACGAGCCTGAACCTCTTCCAAAGTACTGACGGGCAATCGGGTTACCGAGGCCCCCTTAGTGGTCAAGTTATGGAATAAATATTCCGCCCAAGACACTTGCTTAATACCACCTCCACGGGCCCCCGTCAGCTGCATGCAAATGTGGAAGTGACACATGACTTCCCAAAGAGTGGCATAAATTTCCGGACTGGTCTTCTTTAAAATCTGGAGTTCCGCCGAGCCCGGAACGAACTCTTCATACGGCAAATCCCCGAGAATAAGACCCGAGACTGCATCTCGTGAAGAGCGAAGCCTAACTCCCCCACAGGGGTAAAGAAAGTGCAACTATCAGGATTATACTTTTCCAGTATGGAGAAGAAATGAAAGTGGCTCTGGATAATCCCGAACTCAGTAGCCCGCACAGGAACTAGCAATCCAGCTTGGGCAAGAGGGGTTTCCAACTCTTTCAGAACAAACTGGACTGGGTGCTTCGCCAAGGGGATACTCCTTAGCAAATAAACTCGGCCGTAAAGCTGTCACCTGCCGATTATAACCAACGGTGCGGACCCCATAGAAAGTCAGAGTTCCGAGAGCAACCCCATCTTGATCCTTAACCAGGGGCCAATCCATACGCCTCGGGATAGAAGCGCACTGGAAATAAGATATGGGGAACATCCTCTCCATATTGGGCAAGAAAAGGTTGCGGTCCTCAACCTTCCGCAACCACTTATAGTCCCCATCATAAGCAGTGCTTGCGTTGAAGTCAACAAAGTCCCCGAAGAGATATCCAGGTTTGGTTATGGGCTTACGGCTTGGGCTTTCAAGTCGAGCGTCCGAAACCAACGTCCTGAGAGTGTCATGAGAAGCTTGGGTGATCAGTTCCACGCGACTCTTCTCCCTCATCCGGAAAACCGGGAGTTCTAAACGCGAGCTGAAAGTTATGTTCATGTCTGCACCACCTTCATGTCCAAAGTGGTGGCGAAAAAGAAGAGGCTCACTGGTATGGCGCACTGCAAAAAGAAGAAAAGAGTTAGACAACTCAAAATCAGACAAGTTCAGACGCGAAGGTCGAACCCCGCGTCAAACAAGCCCAGACGCGAAGGTCGAACCCCGCGTCAAACAATCTCAGACGCGAAGGTCGAACCCCGCGTCAGACAATCTCAGACGCGAAGGTTGAGCCTCGCGTCAGATAGTTCAGACGCGTGGGTCGGCCCTCGCGTCAAAAATCTGAGACGCGGAGGTTAAACCCCTCGTCAAGAAGATTAAACGACGGGGTCCAGCCCCGCGTTATGGGAACGAGTTTCCTCGTTAATTTCAAGATCAGAACTTGCCGGAGCAAGTTTAATGACCACGAAGGTCGTACTCACCACCGATCAAGGGGAGTTGGGGCGTCACATTCGCCTGAGCAGCGGCGCCGCCGGTCGGCACCGACGGTGCAGATCCCCGAACCGCAGCGGCATCAGGCTTGGAAGCGACGTCGGACTTGGAGGACTTCTTTGGTGCCATTGAATCTCGTCGGAGAAGAAGAATAGTTTTCGCCGGAGATGAAAACGAAATTTCTTTTTCGTTAAATTTTCAAGAAGAGTCAAATGACTCTTGATTTGACCCCTAGCGGTCTATTTATAGACAGCTATGAGCTGTCAAATCCTAACGGACGGGATTCGAGGCCATCAGCCCGCCCAAGCTCGACCCTCGCGTTCGAGTTGATTCAGCTTCCAAACGCGATGCTCACCTGCGCGTTCAAATTTCCCAACGCTGGGCTCACCCACGCGTTCCAATTCTCAAATGCAGAAGTCATCTCTGTGTTGAGACCACCATGAACAGCAATTTCTTGGCTACCAAGGCGACCAAAGCCGGGAAGAAACAAACGACTCCACTGGGGAGTCTATCGGAGGGGTACAGATAGATTACAATCAACAACGTCGAAATTATTTGGCTCGATCAGACGGAAGAAGCAATCAATCCACTAAATTTTTGAGATCCAAAGTATTCCGAAAATTCGTCCCAGTCAACCGCGAACTTTCGAAAACTTTGGAGGGGGTTCTGTAGGCTGTCTAAAAATCACAATAGATAGCTTATTCAAACAAGCTCCGACAATGGAAGTCACAATCAGACGACTTTCTAAATCACTGCATCCGTAACTCCACAATCGTCACAAACGCGACCTCACTTCTGAGATGATTGATCTTGATGGCTGTGACAACAGCATGGCTAATATTATATTAGAAACTATTAAAGATGCTGATGAGCAGTGGGATGATTTCAGAAATAAAAGGTTGGACTCAGTTGGTGAGTTGCTTGGTAGAGAGCTATGGGCGAATATTCATCTTTAAGACACTATGGATGTTGATTCCCGTCTAGCTCCTACAACGAAAGCTACAATCAATTACAATTCAACGACACTTCCGACGACGGATGAAAACTCTATTCAGCAGTCTTCACAATCTACAGTGAAAGTTACAATCTGACGACTTTCACACTCCACAACAGCTAAAAGCCAGGATTACTGAACAACGGTCCTTGCAGCGCACCACAGAAGAAGCTACAAGTCAAATAGCTCATTTTGAGATGCGGATGTCATCCCCGCGTCACCACTTTAGAAATGAAGGCGACCCCCGCGTCTCCAAGGCACAATCCAAATGCGGGCGACCCTCGCGTTCATAGGGGTTCAATCAACGCTGACCTCCGCGTTTCCAAGCAGGCAACAAGCCAAAACGCAAGCGACCCTCGCGTTCAATGGTGTTCAGCTAACACCCAACCTCGCGTCTCAATCCGGACATCTGAACCGCACAGGTTGGATTCTCAGGATCTCAACCACTCAGGCTTGGAGATTCAGCAGCAACGAAATCCTTAGAGATAGGATTTTTGGAATCACAACTCAGAAGATCAAATCTGAGAAGATTCTTCGACAACAGAAAAACAGCTCGATCATTAACCGAATTTTCGGTTCCAACAACTCTATTCACAGAGTTCAAACTCGTTCAGAGTTCTTAAACTCATTCAGAGTTATTCATAAAACTTTCCACGAAAGTTCATCGTTCCCACGAGATAAAGATGGTCGGATCGTCAACGGAGAGCAAGTTCGATGCAATCAATCGAAGGAAGCACTCCATCTCTACCAAGAAGAACCCAGTTTTAAACAAAGGGGAAAACCAAATTCGTTTTCCTCTCTTTTGTAATCAAGTTGTAACCGAGATCAAAGGAATCAAAGTCAAATTTTCTTTATTCTCTTCATTGCAATTTTCCCTACCTACAAGGGAATACACTAACCAACAAAATAATGAAGCTCTTCCATTGCTGCGAGATCCAGCGACTGCTTAAACTTGTTCTGCGTTACGTAAAGAAGCGAGCCCCATCAGGACTTTGAGAATAGGTGATTTGCTAAGAGTACTCAAATTATCATCGGCCGACACTGTTCCGGGCCGGGCCTGGGTCCGGACCGGTCGCGTTTTCGCAAGTCTGAACCTGGGTCCGGGTCCGGATCTGGCCCGGTTGTCCGGGAAAAATCCGGGCCGAGCTCGGGCCACGGGCTTTTTGGACATCCTTAGGAGGAGGAGCTAACCAACGGGGAAGAAAGATGTTTCAATATGAATATCGATTTTCAACAAGTCCGGGGCATAAAGGATTTAATTTAATTGAGTATAAGTAAACATAAGGGTGGAGAATGTTGTGCCTCGAGAAACCAAACCAATTGCCGAGAAAGATAAAGAACCAACCAAAATCAATAGCACAAATAATCAAACACCAGTTTTACGTGGTTCGGCGAGATGCCTACGTCCACGGGGCAAGGAGGGGGGAGTTTTCACTATTAGAAATCAAGAGGAACAAACTAGGGTTACAATCTCTCACCAAAACCCTCAACAACTCACTCTTAATCTCTCCAATTGCTCCTAGAATAGAAGCCCAAAGAAAACTCTCTCAATCTGCTCAAATTCGTCCTTGCACTTACCCTAAAAAAACACCCAATGGGTATTTATACAAATCCAAAACGAAGCGGGTCTGAAAACAGGCCCAACTCAAAACCGCAGCGGCGGTCGACCGGTACGGTCGACCGCGATCCATCGCGGTCGACCGGACCGGTCGACTGCCCTCCATCCAGCAGCAAACCAATGTCCAGAGACTTCTGCGGTCGACCGCGATGGTCGACCGACCCGAAAGCAGAAACTTCTGCGGTCGACCGCCGCGGTCAACCGCCACTGATCCAAACGCCCAGAGCCTCCTGTGCACGAACGCGGTCGACCACCGCCTAGTCTGCCTAAAATCTGAACCTGAGCTCCATCTCTTCAAATCTCCACCTCGGCGAAGATTCTTCCAAAACTGAGCCAACACCGAACAAACCAATACCTCAACTGTTGCATCCAGTACGCCATGGCAACGGACTCATGGCAACGGACTCCAATCACAACACGTCGAGACCCAAACGGGAGTGCGAACACTCAACCCCAAAACAACTGTGTCTACTCACAAATTAACTGAGCCTACACCGACTACACCAAATGCCTCATTTGCTAAGACCCAAATGGGAGTACAAACACTCACCCCAAATGTCGATGTCGCTCACCAAAACGGCTGCATCATAAAGACTGCCTATGTATCCTCTTGCCCAAGGAATCAAGCCTTCACGTAGTTCACCCAATGGCCTCCAAAAGGCCCTTAATCCAACCTGCGGCTGATAGCATCATCAACGACCCTAATCTGAAAATAGTCCAATATCTTCACCTGAGATGAAACAATGGCCGTATCCAAAACATATCCACCAGCTGCATCCAAATCAACCACCTTATCATCTGCACCCATAAATAAATGACTCCCATGCTGTGCCACCTCAGCTGGAATCCCAACCAATGCAGAATGACCTGGAGTACGTGGGGAAATCCCCACCCAATGTGGAGTAGCATCACCCTCCACCCGCTGCGATATCCCTCTAACCTGATCAATACTCTCCACCTGCCGAGTGTCCAAAGTGACAAACCTGCTTAGACCAAATTCAGAAGCTCCCAACTGATAGCCAAAAGAGCCTATGAATCCCAAATGTGCAATCGGATCCAATCTCACATCAACGATATGACCAAGTGCTGGGTAGCCAAATATCCGACACCGACCAAAACCTGAAGCAGCTCCACCAGATCTAACAACTCTACACGCAGCAGTCGGCAACCTCATAAGATGGTCCAATGTCAAAGCCTGATCTAACAACTCTACACGCAGCAGTCGGCAACCTCATAAGATGGTCCAATGTCAAAGCCTGAATACCAGATCCACTGCTCGACAACCAATGCCAATCCTCCTCCAGAAAAGAACGGCCCACTAAATCCACCATCTCATTACGTCGCCCCATTGTCTCCTCTCCTCTGAAGTGTCTCCAACTGCCATGAGCTCGGCACCAATGCAAGAAAGGACCTCTACTAGAACAAGTACGACTGGTAACCTTTCTGCCCATACACCTCCTCCAACTGTTGCGGACTATTAGGGCTTCATACCAAAGGGACTTGGTTGCAACCCATATATGCCTAGTACAATCCCCAACATAGGAAACAAAATACCGATTACCTCCCACTGATGCCTCCATGGAAGGCCCCCCAATGCCTGACTGAACACCTCCAATAAGACCACTCGATCGATGGATAGAAGTGCTAAACTCCACCACGGTCTTCTCGCTCATCCCACTGTGCTCACAGGACTTCAATCTGCAGGTCATAGCACTCCTCAACAATCTGTGCACGGTATAACCAACAATATATCCCAGCACCAAACAATGCCATAGTCTAGCCAAAGAAGTCGTCAGCGCTCTATCAATCATCGTGCTCCCGAGCAGATAATATAAGTTACTCCTCCTGACGCCCTTCATCATAATCATGGACTCCGATGTGACCTTCAAGCGAGAATCCGCCAAGGTCACCCTATAGCCTGCTGCCTCCAATACCCCAACTGAAATGATGTTCTTCCTCAGTTGAGGAACGAACCTCACATCAGCCAACTCCCGGATCATCCCGTCACTCATCCGAATCTGAACGGTACCAATACCACCAATAGGGCATCTGTGATCATTACCCATGATAACAACATCCCCTCTTTCCAACTCCTGAAAGCTAGAGAACCAATCCCTTCTAGGGCATATGTGGTAAGTAGCATCAGAATCTAACATCCACTCGGTGGAGTCGGCAACATTAACTGACGGAAGAGCTGGGCACGAATAGCCCGAAGAATCTGAATCTAAAACATCGCCACTAGCCTTGGCAACATTCACCTCTGAAGCTTGAATAGCTTTCCCTTTATTCTTCACGGCTTGCAATTTTGGGCATTCGGCTTTTCAATGTCCATCCTCTCTACAAAAGGCACACTGATTCCTACCAACTGCAGGATACCCCCTCTAGACTGCGATCTCCTACCACGGTTTGGACTTCTAGCTCTTGCAACCAATGCCCCCGCAATCGGCTCAATGGAAGTCTCCTTGTCCTTCTTTCGAAGTTGATAGTTCACAAGGGCTGCAGTGACCTCACTATACGAAAGAGATGCCTTCCCATTAATAAGAGTGAGGACGAAGGTCTCATATTCCTCGTCAGGCAAGGAACTCAATAACAACAATGTCTTGTCTTCATCTTCAACTATAACATCTACATTCGCCAAATCTGCAAGTAGTTTCGTGTAGTGGTTCATGTGATCACTAATGGATGTCCCTTTCTTCAATTGGAAGTGATAAAGCCTCCTCTTCAAATGCAAACGATTTTCGACGCTCCTCTAGGACCTCCCAAATCTTCTTTGCCGAAGTTTTATTCATCACATCATATTTTAGATCTTGGGTAAGGCAAGACCTAATCACACCACACGCCGTTCTATTTATTTTATTCCAAACCTTTTCATCAACGTCGGCCGGTTTCCCGTCCAACTCCAATGTATCTTCCAAATTTTGCGCATTTAGCGCATCAATGACTTCGCATCTCCAAAGTCCAAAATTATTTGTGCCGTTGAACTTTTCCACATCTATTTTTATAGAATGTATATTCAAACTTTGGACGGCCTTCCCACTAGAAGAACCCTCCCCACTTTTATCTTTTTCAGCCATATATCTCAAAGCACCCAAATTATTACGGAACAAATAGGAAATAGATCCAACTTGAAAAAAAAATAAAAACTTTACCACAAAGATCCAATCTTTATCACCAATCGAAGCTCTAGATGAACTTCCCGACTGATCTACACCTCCAAAAAGCCCAAGCGTTGCCCGGAGCTCTGATACCAATTGTTGTGCCTCGAGAAACCAAACCAATTGCCGAGAAAGATAAAGAACCAACCAAAATTAATAGCACAAACAATCAAACACCAGTTTTACGTGGTTCGACGAGATGTCTACGTCCACGGGGCAAGGAGGGGGGAGTTTTTCCTATTAGAAATCAAGAGGAATAAACTAGGATTACAATCTCTCACCAAAAACCCTCAACAACTCACTCTTAATCTCTCAAATTGCTCCTAGAATAGAAGCCCAAAGAAAACCCTCACAATCTGCTCAAAACTCCTGCCTTGCTTACCCTAAAAACACCCAAAGGGTATTTATACAAATCCAAAACGAAACGGGTCTGGAAACTGAACCCTGTCATAACCGCTTCGGCGGTCGACCGCGGCGGTCTCGCGGTCGACCGCGGCGGTCGACCGAACACCAAACCCGAGAGCAGAAAACAATTACAGTCAATCGACCTCCACCTAGTCTGCCTGAAATCTGAACCTGAGCTCCATCTCTTCAGAGAAGAAGGCCAAATCTCTCCTGAAAACTCTGTTATCGATCTCTTTTTTACTGTTAATGGTCCAAAACGACAAGAAGTTAATTTCGTGAAAAAGAAAACATTAATTAAGTGCTATATCATTAGCTAACTTATAACATTACTGGAACAGGTAGCAAACTGTGACAAGTTCCTAATAAGTGAACAACGGGCTAACACGAGTTACAACTTTCAAGTGTTTGATAAACTTTAGTTAAAATTGTACTGCTTAATTTAGATTGTTTTGTTAAACTCTTATTAATAAAATACAAGAATAGGAATCCCGGATGATCCGGTTGGTTAGAAAGTTTTGATATGGCTCTCAAGACTTTGAGTTCGATTCCCATATCAAAATGATAATAATAATAATAATGATAATAATAAATGAGAATATAAAACTTCATTTAAAGTTGCTACTTAAATGGACTAATTTTCTTATTGACTAGCTATGTTCAGCTTGGTTTACTTCTGCAGCTGTTAGAGAATTTCTCCACATTTAATGATTATTAGTCAAACCTAGTTCAAAGATGAATTAATGTAGGGTAACCATACTCTTCAATGCATCGTTTAATGCATCCGTTTTGCAGCCCCGCATGTTTTATTACTTTGTCTCCGCATGCTTCAATCCCAAATTTATAAATGTTTTTCCCGATATCTCCCTTAAAGCTTTCATATTTTGAAATTATTCCCTCAAATCCTTAAAACTGATTAAGTTGTGTGATTCTTAAGTTATTGCGAATTAAGAATATAACAAATTACTAATCATTGTTGGCGTCAGAAATCTTTTTATTCGCAGAATCCATTGCAACGTTTATCGATAACAATAGATTAAAAGAAGGAGCCTTTTTATAAGACTTTTCTACACGAATAAAACAAACAGATATGATCTCCTAGAAACACACGCATGATCGTTTATCAATCGTTGCTTGCGTGGGATCTTTGCCTGTGCTGTGGACTCTTTGATCCGTGGACCGCCGAGTATCAGATCCAGTTGATCTCGTTTCACAAAGAAAATAAGAACTAAAGTAAATAACCTCAACAAAGTGAGATTATACGCTTCTTAAGATCAAAATGAATTTTGATCTCGAGGAAACAAACAGAATGTTGTTGAAGGAGCTGCAGATCTCTCGAAATCTTCCTATTTATGCTGAAGTTTGCCGCGATCTCGCTAGCCTCTCTCTGAAATTCGTGGGTCTTCTTTCACAGGGTCAGCACCTTGCCTCCAAGCTCCAAAAATTAGGTCCCCCCGTGTATAGGGGCTCCAGGGGTGTATTTATAGGCTTCAGATACCGTGTTTTTGGATAAAAATTCATGATTTGATTTTATCTTCAGTTAATAACGGCTAAACCACGTTTATGGATGATCTCAAGGCAATTCAGGAGGCAGTAGATCAGATAAATCCTGAGAAATTATTTGAAAACACGTTGTCGGGGAGTTGGAAGTGCAAGCCACCTTGAGGTGGCTCGGCCTTGGCCGAGCCATTCTGAGGTGACTCGCGCGTGCTGACTCCTCCAGACTTGTGTGCGTCCCGTCGTATTGCGCATTCGCACGTTTTTTTGACTCATACGCTTCACCGATTCGCTTCGTGCTCTCGTATGCTTCTTTACAGCATCAAATAATCTCATCTGACTCCGATGATCACGTTCATCATCTTCTCTTCATCTTGAGCTGCGTGCGGGAACCTATAGGTAATTTTTAACGCCTACAGATATCCCCTCCAAAGTGTTTCAGCCTTATTCTTTTATGGAGGAGGCTAGAATACTTTGGATATGATACGCCCAACCTTCAATTATTTGACTTCTTCAGCTTTTAGTCTATTCAGTATTTTGTCGAATTGCTAAAATTCTTCCGGTGCTGCATTTATCGTTTGACCATTGTCGAAATCTTGAACTGAAACCAGTGTGTTGATTTCCGAATTAGCTCGTGTTGTTGAATCAACGTTGAACTGGTCGTCTTCGTCGGGAGCTTGCATCTGAATTGCGATTGAATTCTCGGGGATTGTCCTTTGATCTGGAATTTTTCTTGAGCCTTATTTCGATGAAATTATTAACGCGTTGACTGACGTCGACTCTCATTGCAGTGCAACCGAGCCTTATTTTAACGAAAATATGGACGTGATGATCGGCGTTGATCTTCTTTGTAACGCGTTGACCGGTGTTGACTTTTATTGCAACACGTTGACCAGCATTGACTTTCATTGTAACGCATTGACCGACATGAATACATTTTATACTCATACGTTAACTGGAGCCTATACAGTTTAAGCTCTTAAGGCGTTGGAGCGTGGAGAATCAGTTTATACTCATATACTCTTTGGAGTTTTGGGAATCAGTTTAACCTCGTATACCCGTCGGAGGTTCAAGAAGATGCAGTTTAGACTCATATACCCATCAGAGTGTGGGAAGAGCAGGCTGAGAATACATCGGAGGCTTGCCAGGTTGAGCTCTTTGTGTGAGATCTGATTGTAGGACCAGCTGTAGATGCTGATCTAGCTACTATCTTTGAAGCTATCCCAGGCGTTTGAGTCATGAGACCAACTGATAAAGTTGATGCGTCAATGACTATTAAAGTTGATTGAAGATGAAGCTTGTACAAGCTTTATGAAGAGAAGCTCTCCGAGTTAGAAGAGCGAATCCGTCATTGTAAGCTGTCCATTACAGGATTTTTGGCAAACCCTTAGCCATCAACGGATTTGATGAGCCTTTACCGACTACCGTTTGAGTCAAGCTAGCATGTAGATTGTCTAAGTCTATTCTACATGTAAAGTTGTGCTAAAACAATGAATTCTTTTAAGACTTAGTGTTATAATATCGAATACATAGAATTTGTCATTTTCATGGGAACGCACCACCCGGCAAGGCGTGTTAGGCATATGCTTATCTCTAATTAGGGATCGAGATAATGTCTCCCAGATATGTATTCTAGTGTATTTTTCATGGTAAAAGACTAACCAAAAATATATGTTAGATGCAGACTTATCTCTAATTAGTGATCGAGATAAAGTCCCCCATGCGTGTAAGGTATGAATTTTAGTGTTGAAATATTATGCCTTCTCTTGGGGCAAGACGAACCTGGTGCCGGAGAGAAAATTTTTTATATTCTATCTCCTGCGTCAGAAGAAACTCAAAGTGGGATCTCCACTCCGAGAATCTGAAAGGCGAAACTAAGAGTGGGATCTCCACTCCGATAATCTGAAAGATTTAGATAACCCTAACTGTCGAAATGTTTGATTACCCAATCTGAAGGTGAATTTCTCATTTATCGAGAAAGAATCCCGGTTTTGGCCCTAATTGTAGGAAGGTTTGACCAAGTGGGAGTTTGAGACGATCCTAACTATAGGAAGTTTTGATCGCTCGATTTAAAAGTGGACCTCTCATCATAGAAGGAATCGAGAGGGCATTTTAGCTTTGGCCCTAACTATAGGAAAGTTTTACCAAATAAGTAGTGGGAGTGGGGTACAAATAACAGTGGGAATGTTGACTTATACAAATCACTCGGTTTTCAGTGTCAAGTGACCAGGACTTAACATGAAAAAAAAAGTTTGATAATTGTCAAGGATCAGCATATCGAACTTTTGAGTGTCGTGTTAAGCCTCTAATAGCGGGAATGTTAAGTGCACAAACACATTGCGAGTTTGGATAGACTCAGCTGAAAAGAATTTTGGTGGACCCATCGTCAGTTAATTTGATTAGCGAGGAACTTTGTGGTAGAGGACCGTGAATCATCAAGCACTCCGCAGTTACACCATGGGAGTTTCGTGGGGGAAGATTGACCCGATAAAGTTATTGAATCTTATCTCGACGAAAGAGTGCTCGGAAAGTCACAGTGGGGGGTTTTAATAATCTCGGAAATGATTAAATAGCCACAATAGGATGTTCTTAACCATTTTTATCATGATAAAGAATGAATTATTCTGATGATTGGTTTTCACCTTGAATAATCAATTTGTTTTGGGTTATCCTTAAGAATACTATGTGTAGTATTTTTTTTAACCTTTGAAAACAATGAATAAATGTGCTGTATAAATAATATTTATCATGGTGTGTGCTGTATAAACAATATTTATTATGTTGGGATATTTTTATTAAAATATGTGTTATATATGCGTGGGAATGAATATTATACCGCTGATTGAACAGAGTTTTAAATTTATTATATTATTGTACATGTTTTTTCAATTTTCAAAATAATTTTTTAAAAAACATTGGAAATATTTAGCCACGGATTAGCCGTCGCTATATATACTTTTAGCTACGGAAAACAGATACGGGGAAAAACAATAGCGACGGATTTTCCGTCGCTAATGTTAATGGCGACGAAATTTTCGTCGCTATTGTTTTTGTAGCGACGGAAAATTCTGTCGCTAGTATATTTTTTCCTTTTTTAAAAAAAAAGAGCGACAGATTAACCATTGCTAATTTACCTTCGCTGACATTTAGCGATGAAAAATCCGTCGCTAAAAGTTATTTTAGCTACCCACAATGTACTGACGGTATTTTGGCGACATAATTTTATTTTTTCTGTCGCTAAAGGTTTTAGCGACGGATTTTCGACTTTTAGCGACAGATTTGTCCGTCGCTAAAAATCCTGTTTCTAGTAGTGTACACTCAATATTCAACTCAAGAGAAATTAACCAAAATTCTTTCTCTCTTACTTTAATACATCTATTCAAATCTCTCTTACTTTAACAGATCTATTCAAATCTTTTTGATAGTAGTGGACATTTTCGTGGTGCGCTAATCTAAACATAGGCAATCTAAAAGCTACCATTAATTAAGTGAAGTTAGTTTCGGACACTTTCAGATTTGTTCACCTTTAGTTTAAGATAGATATAAAAAGGTTAACGATAGATGGTTCTCAAACTATTCGTTCAGGCCCCATCATTAAATGTTTTGAACATTACAAGCCACCGCGCATTGATTGCCGCTAAAATCGCCTTTAAATTCAGCTCCACCACCTCCCAAACCAAAATCATCCCTCTCTCTCCCCCGTACTCTCACTCACTATTAATTCCTCACATCTCCACCAAAAAAGATTAATTAATTAATTAAAAAAAATGGCCATCTCCTTCAATCTCAAGCATGCAAAGCACGCCTACCAATTCTTCATCAATCACTTCATCTCCCTCATCCTCGTCCCCATCATCGCCTTCCAATTAATCCACCATGGCGTCGACGACCTCGCGGACGCCGCTCGCTCCGCCCTCAACCTCGACCCTCACATCGTCCTATGTTCTTCCTTCGTCGCAATCTTCGTCTCGACCGTCTACTTCATGTCGAGGCCACAGCCAGTCTAGTCCCCTTCGCCTCCTTCCTCGAGCACAGCCGATCGATCTCCTACTACACCGAGAAGACCACCAAGTTCCAAATGTACATCCTCGAGCGCTCAGGCCTCGGGGAAGAGACGAGCCTGCCTCCCGCCATTCACTGCATTCCTCCAATGCCCAGCATGCAGAAGGCCAGAGAGGAGGCCGAGCTCGTCATATTCTCGGCTGTCGATGATTTGTTCGCGAAAACTGGACTGAAATCGAAGGATATCGATATCTTGATTGTCAACTGTAGTCTCTTCTCTCCGACGCCGTCGTTGTCCGCTATGATCGTTAATAAGTACAAGCTCCGGAGTAATATTCGCAGCTTCAATCTCTCCGGTATGGGCTGCAGCGCTGGATTGATTTCGATCGACCTCGCTCGTGATCTCTTACAGGTAGATGACAGTGGCGGAGCCACGTATCGCCAACGGTGTCTTAGGACGCTACTGGATTGTTCTATTCTATTCAAGTTTTTATCTATTTTTTTTGACTTGTATTCGCTACTTAGAAAATTACTGGGATTTAATTTTGGACATCACTAACAGAAATAATCATGGTTAGTTAATTATATTGTGACACGACAGGGACAAAATTATGCCTCCGCTATAGGTTTCGAACCGTATCGGACCTGTGTTTATTTGATTAGTAATTTATAGTTAATAAACTATTTAAATTAAAAAAAATTCATTAAATAGATATGGATTAAAAACTGATATGGCGCTCTTTAAATTTATCAAAATCATTATAAAAAAACAAGTTAACAGTAGATAGAATCTTAAAAATGAATATTTGGTAATCAAAAGAACCAAATTTTCATTTGATTAAATTATTTAGTGTTGAATGAACGATCAAACCAAATATGACCGGATAATCAGATAAATAAATTAAGGAACTATTTATTAATAATTAATTATGTGATTAATTTGTTTTGGCCCCCCACTACTTACAGGTGCATCACAATTCTTATGCTGTCGTCGTCTCGACGGAGATCTTAACTCCGAACAACTACGCTGGAAACCAGCGA
>NC_033799.1:9259478-9259867 GCF_001876935.1 Asparagus officinalis | reverse complement strand
CCGCGATTCTCCTATCAAACCGGTACATAGAAAAAAGCCGCGCAAAATATCGCCTCCTGCACGTGGTCCGCACGCACAAGGGGGCCGACGACAAGTCCTACCGCTGCGTGTACCAAGAGCAGGACGCCGAAGGCAACACCGGCGTCAATCTCTCCAAAGACCTCATGGCAATCGCAGGCGAAGCGCTGAAATCGAACATAACGACTCTCGGGCCGTTAGTCCTTCCAGCTTCAGAACAGTTGCTGTTTTTATTAACTCTCATAGGGAGAAAGCTCACCAACTATAAATGGAAACCGTACATTCCTGATTTCAAGCAGGCGTTCGAGCATTTCTGCATACACGCCGGAGGCAGAGCGGTGATCGACGAGCTGCAGAAGAGCCTGCGGCTG
>NC_033799.1:9206628-9258723 GCF_001876935.1 Asparagus officinalis | reverse complement strand
CCGCGATTCTCCTATCAAACCGGTACATAGAAAAAAGCCGCGCAAAATATCGCCTCCTGCACGTGGTCCGCACGCACAAGGGGGCCGACGACAAGTCCTACCGCTGCGTGTACCAAGAGCAGGACGCCGAAGGCAACACCGGCGTCAATCTCTCCAAAGACCTCATGGCAATCGCAGGCGAAGCGCTGAAATCGAACATAACGACTCTCGGGCCGTTAGTCCTTCCAGCTTCAGAACAGTTGCTGTTTTTATTAACTCTCATAGGGAGAAAGCTCACCAACTATAAATGGAAACCGTACATTCCTGATTTCAAGCAGGCGTTCGAGCATTTCTGCATACACGCCGGAGGCAGAGCGGTGATCGACGAGCTTCAGAAGAGCCTGCAGCTGTCGGCGGAGCACGTGGAGGCGTCGAGGATGGCGCTGCATCGGTTCGGGAACACGTCGAGTAGCTCGCTCTGGTACGAGCTCAACTATATCGAGGCCAAAGGGAGGATGAAGAAGGGGGATAGAGTTTGGCAAATTGGGTTCGGGAGTGGGTTTAAGTGCAATAGTGCAGTTTGGAAGTGCATGAGGACGATCGAGACGCCGGTAGATGGGCCTTGGGCTGACTGTGTTCATCGGTACCCGGTTGAGATTCCGGATATTGTCAAGCTCTGAAGAGAAGTGATAACTACACTATACTCTTCTAAAAACTCTGTTAAACTACTCTCAAACTGCGGCACTAAAGTTGCCGGCCGGTCCTCAGCGACTCATCAACTTTGGAAGCAATCTAAATAAGGACCCCACACTATGTGAATACTCGTGTAGAAATGGTTTGAAGAGTATAGTTTAGTTAGAATTATCCTTGAAGAAATCAGCTAGTAAATAATTTGCGGTGTGTGATTGATTATGTGTGCATCAATAGGCCGTGCTGCTAAATGTCATGATAATTATTTATTTTACATGTTCATACGCGTTATATGAATAGTGTTTAAATCTTTCAGTTGTATTTTTGGGTTATATATTTTTACGTGGACGAACCTTTGTGACTTGTGAGTGTCACTGTTGAGGTCGGAGGATGGGCATTGCGCCCCATAGTGGTTGAGCATAACTGGGTACAAGTGTACAACGCAATTGTTGTGTTGGGCCGAGTAGTAATACATAAATAGTACTTTTTTGTTCTTACGAAAAAACTTTTTGGCACGCGCCTTAGCGCGCCTCAACTCGCGCAGGTCTGTTTATCTACCTGTTGGTTGACCTTCGAAAAAGTGATCCTAAGACTGGTTCAAAACTTGACCATCTCTCTCTATTGCTATATGGTGTGTTTGGGAGTTTACTTAGGGAAGGGAAGGAAGGGGAAGGAAGGTGAATTTTTCCCCTTCCTTCCCTTCCCCTCCATTACACCCCAATTTGGGGTGTAAGAATTTGGGCCAAATTTCCCCTCCATTCCCCTCCTCTACCCTACAAAATGAAACTCCCAAACAAGGTTAAAATGAAATTTCTCTTCCCTTCCCCCTCTCTACCCTCCATCCAAACAGGCCAATAGAGTGGTGTTAGGGGCACAGTCCAAACCACACCTCCAACCACACCTCCCCTCTCATTCGTTATAGTACTCCGGGCCCCACATGAGTTTTTAAATTTTAAAAACTCATGTAGGGCCCAGAGTACTGTAGCGAATGAGAGGGGGAGGTGTGGTTGGAGGTGTGACTTGGGGTGTGCCCCTAACATTTCTAATTGCTATATCCTCGTTAGGATATCAATCCTTGATCAATTTGTGAGTAGTTAACAGACACAATACGAGAGAAAGTAAAGAAATTCTCTGACTTTCATTATTATATAAAGCCTTTTTTCCCCTTGTACACCCAAAACTTGGAGTTGTAAATTGTCAACATTTCCCTCATCTCTCTCTTCTCTCTTAAAAAACAAAATGGGATCTCCAACTGATGGCTCAATTGCATACCCTAAATTGTGGCTATATATCCTCATTTGTTTTTTTGGCAACACTTATGTGTCCTAAAGTTTTTAAATTTTGCACTTAAATATCTCTGGTTATGTATATGCAAGAATTTTTACCTTGAAATTTCGCATGTGATACTCACATGTGAATTTAGAACTTTTTAACCCTTAGCTTTTGTTAATTTACTATTAGAGCTATCATAATTCTATTTAAAGTCTTCCCTAATGCTATTTAAAAAAAGGAGCTTGAGGCTGCGTTTGGCAAAGGGTTAAGGAAGAGGGATTAAGGAGAATGGTTAACTTAGTTAATTCAGCGTTTGGCAAAGGGTTAAGGAAGAGGGATTAAGGAGAATGGTTAACTTAGTTAATCCATTATGAAGGGTTAAAAATATTCTAATTCCGTTTGGATTCACTAGTTAAGACAATGGGTTAAGACTTTTGTGTTTGGCAAATGAAGAAGGGATAAGGAGATTAATCTCATTAATTTTTTAAAAAATACCACTTTCGCCCTTACTAAAATTTATAACTAATTGGCTCATTAATATTTTTTCGCGTATTTACCTTCTGAGCAAGATCAAAGATTCAAGGCGCTAATATGTAATCCTGTTGAGACACGAGGGATAAATAATTTTTTTTTCAAATATCGCTAAAATGACAATTTGGTATTATTCAATAAAGATTGTTCAGAAGGTAAATTAAAATATATTATCATTTTCGCATGATTTCAACCGCTAATGAGAGATAATGAGCTAATAAAATATTATATGGCTTCTTATCTAACAATAAACCAGGCAAAAAAGATTTGATTGTTCAATGAAAGAACAATCTACTCACTAGCTCTGTATAAAATTATAAGTTTTGCTCATATAAAGATAGTAAAAGACATAATTCAACCTCCTTATACTTCAATATTCGACTACTACATATTTTAATTATTCCAAAGCTGTAGAGCAATCCTGTTGCGAAGTTGTTCACCCCTTAAACTTTCATCTGCACCAACCATATATTGGGGGTCTTCTTCCTCATCCACCTCATCTTCATGCTCATTTATCTCTAATCTATTGAGCATATTAAAGTATTTATCATTTCCCTGATGCCTTGTAATAAAATTATGAAGAACACAACAAGCTACTACGATTTTGACTTGAGTTTTATAAGGAAATGGAGCAGGAACTTTCAAAATTTTAAATCTTTGTTTTAAAATTCCCCATGCTTTTTCCACTGCATTACGTAGTTGTGCATGCCTATGATTATATTTGTCTTTAGTATCTCAATAGGCTCTGGTGGTCCCATTTGTAAAATCTCCAAGATGATAGCGCGATCCACGATATGGGGCGATAAATTTTGAAGTATTAGCATATCCCGAGTCAACTAAGTAAAAGCGACCTACATATTTAAAATTATCTGAATTTAGTATTTGTTTCTAAAAAAACAAATGGAAAAATATTTAAATTTACCTTCAGGAACATTAAATTTACCATCTTCCAGTGTTGCACGAAGAACTGACATATCATATGCTGATCCCTCCCATTCAGCAGCCACATAAAGAAAAGTATGATCAAAGGAGCATGCTACCATTACATTTTGAGATATAAAATTTTTTCGATTACGATACCTGTTGTGTTTCTTTTTCTTCACAATTACAGGAATATGAGATACATCAATTGCTCCTAATGCTTTCTGCAAATATAAAAATGTATAAAGTTCTAATGTACAAAAACCTACACACATACACATTAAAAAAGATATGGAAAAAATATATGCATTTAGCTCTACCTTGAAATATGGGAAGAAATTAGGATTCTCTCGAATCTTAGGATGAACGTCTACGTCAACGGTGGGAAGCTGGATATAATCTTGTTTCAAAGATAAAATAGCATTAAGCACATTATTATAATGCCTGCTAATAGTCTCTCCTGAATGTTGGAATATCTCAGCTAATACTCGATTTGAAAGGACATGCGAAATTCCGTATAGAAATATACAAAGTTGTTCATTGTAGCTTAAATATCTAGTTGGCCTTAAAGCATTCTTCTCAATTAGAACATTTTTAAGGAAAATAATTGTCTCAGAACTCATTCGAATGCAAGAATATGAACGCTCAGGATGTCCAGCCAACATATCTTCTACAAGCATGTGACCAGAGAATGGTCTAGTTCGACATGGTCGAGGAACCTGCTTCATCACATTTGATTGATGAATGACGCTAGTAATCATATCATTCCACATGTACTTATCCTCATCTTCATCATTCAAAAGCAACGCCTCTATAAGATCATCTTTATCATCAAGTTCTTCAATATCATCAACACTAAGATTGCTTGCAAAATCTTCAAATGAATTCATCTTCAACCAAATTAAAAATGAAACAATTAGATAACTTGTTGTAAAGAATGGGAGCTATAGTTCACAAACATTAACATGATTCACAATCAACACCTAAGAATGGGTGATATAGTTCACTAGTTTTGAACAAATTCGAACCAAAAAAACAGCCCCAAAGCATATATAAAACTAATATGATAGCTATAAAACAATCTGCAATAATACATTCTGCAAAAATGAAGAACAAAGTTTACCTGGTATGATAGCATCTATAATTTGACAAGCCAAAACTAAGTGATTTGATGTTATGGACTTCAAAACTGATACCTAAAATTCCAAATTCACACGGAAATAAAAACTCAATACAAATACACAATATATATACAACATACAGGGAAGTCATTAAAAATCCATTCAAATACACAACATCCTTGCAAAAACATTATCTAACATAAAAACCATCCAACATATGCTATAATCTAAACATTACAAAATCATAATTTGATTGTCTGACAATAAGAAAATTATTCTTTGGAACGTGAACTTTAACTAAAAGCAAGAAAACATACTACTAAACTAAATTTGATTAGTCTTGACTCTTGAGACTTGAACATAAAACATCAATTCGGATTAAATTTTTGTTTCTCCTTAAGTAAGCTGACAAATGACCTCATTTCCTGCATGTTGTTATCATGAGCTTGTGACACTCATGATTGACCCTGAGAAGTTTGAGAAAACTCTTGCCAGCTTGGTTGATTAAACGACTCATTTTGGAACTGGTGCATTTGAGGTGGTTGATGTTGGATATTGTAAATAGGCGATGGATAACCATGTTGGCCTTCTTGTTTTGATGATGTTTAACAAACAATTTACCACTAACATTGTTTGTCTAGTGTCTGTGGTTTTTTCATTTATTGTAGACAAATAACAAGTTGAAGGAGGGATGGAATAGAGCCTCAATGATCATATTCAATGGAGGTTGGCGGAATAATAGAGTGAAGCCTATGCATTCAAGTCAAGATCCAAGTTCAAGCTTCTTCCACAATGTTTACCAAGAAGAGCTTCATTGAAGATCACAAGCTTTGGTAAATTAGTTTAGGTGTTATATTATGTGTGTTCAATACTTCAAGCTCAATTTCATACACACAGACGTTTATTTTGATTTATCATTGTTTTGGATTATAGACTTATTAACACGATGCTATATCTTTTATCAAGTCTATAAACTTATTAGAAAGTGTTTTGAAACTTGTTTGGAATAAATTTGTCAAAATCAAGTTTTAACAAGTTTTGTTCGTGCATGTTTAAAGTTCATGTTCGTGCATGTTTAAAGTTCATGTTCGTGCATGTTTTTACAAAACAGATGAGTTTTCACAATTGGAAAATAAAATTAAAAAAATTTCTTTGTATACATGTTTATATTCATATATACAAACATTTCTCCAAGTTTTACTAATTTTAGACTTGCTTTGTTATTTTCAATTGAATTTACAAAAACGAGTTTTCAGCAGTTTTTCAGAAACTGTATATCTTTGTTAAAAAAAGTTATTTATCACAAATGGAAAGTGATATTTCATAAATTCTTTCTCTGACATGTTTATATACATGTTTTTAAACTTCCCTCAAAATTTCATGATTTTTGGAGTTGGTTTACTGTGCCCAATTAATTTTACAAAATCGTGTATATCAGCAGATTTTGGAAACGGTATATCTGTGTTTAAATAATTATTTCTCACAAATAGGAAGTGATATTTAAGAAATTATTTCTCTTACATGTCTTTCTACATGTTTATATACTTTTACCAAAATTTAATAATTTTTAAAGTTGATTTATTATTTTTAATTGATTTTACAAATCTAGATACGCAAATTTCCAGAATGCTGAATTTTGGGTATTTTGGTCTTTTCACCCTTTAACGGCTTGTAACGGCTAGAAACGACTAATTTTTATTTTGGGGTGTTTTTGGCTGATGTTTTTGGTTGTTATAAATACCCCATTGTATTCAACTCTCCCACCAACAAATAGAAAAGTTTTAAAGAGTTTTATAAGTTTGTTTAAGGGTTTCTAAGTGAGTTTAAGAGTTTGGTTTGTGAAGATATTTTCACAAGAGCTTGAGGAGATAATCTTTTGGTGTTTAAAGCTACAATTCATCTCCCTCTCTCTTGTCATCCATTGGAGAAGTTTTCTAAACTATATATCTAGATTTATATTTATTTGTTTAATTATCATTTATCAAAGCTAGTTTTTATATTGAGTTTAGATTTGATTTTTCTCATTGTTACACACACCCACTTGAGCTTTTAGTATTTACATACATATTATAATTAGGATTGTGAGAGATTGTAACACCGAGTTGTCTAAATTGAGTTCTCATCTATTATAGAGAATAATTTATTTGTATTGTGAGCCTAAATTATGAGATCACATTGTATTACACTAGTACACCGAGAGGAGTGCGTGGTGAGAGACGGGGTTGTCCCAAGAGGAGTAACATCGGTAGTAAAATCCTAGAGAGAGGTAGTAAATCCAAGCACTTGAGGGAGACACGAACTAGAGACCAACACTTGAGGTGGTAGTTAGTGTGTATACATTGTGAGTGTTGTAGAGTTTTCGGTTAGCTAGAAAACCAAGTGTGTAGAGTTTTCGGTTAGCTAGAAAACCGAGTGTGTAGAGAAGTTCTGACTTCCAAACCGGGTGTGACGATAGTGGTGATCTCCTCGAGATGAGGAGCGGAGACGTAGGTCGTGGGGACTGAACTCCATGATCATATTGATTGTTTGAGTTTATCATTGGCGTTCTTTTACATTCATGCTTATTTTTTATATCACCTTTGTCATTTGCTCTTAGTTTATATTGTTCAATATCTTGTTTATCTTGTTTATATTTATATCACCCTTAGTTTCATATCTTTGCATATATATCTCATAATATATCTCTTTGCTAGGATATATCCATTTGTTCATATTGTTTATTCTTGCACATAACTCTTGTATATCTATCTTGTAAGAATAATTTGTTTTAATTAATATAAATCGGATTAGATTAGCATAAGACCCTATTCACCCCCCCTCTCGGGTCCAACAATTAGTATCAGAGCTTGGTGCTCTTTGATTTAAGGTCTAATCATCTTGAGTTAAAGATCCAAATTATCTTTTGTGCTAATTTAGTTTTATGATTTTATTTTATATCTTGCGTGCACATATTTATACCATGGACATGTACGGTGTACCTAGTCTTGGTTATGCCATTAATGTTGCTCCTAAGATTAATAACTTTCCCTATGCCCAATGGTGTGTTAGATTTAAACTATTTGTTAGATCTAAAAATATTAATTTATGAAAAGTTATTGAGGATGCTTATATTGTGCCCACATTGGAGAAATCCAAGTAGAGTAATCATGATAAAAAGATATTTGCTATGAACAAGCTTGTGTTAGAATTTCTAATTGATGCTTTTGGCTTATCCTTTGCTAACAAGCTTGATTCTTTTGATAGTGCTTATACATTGTGGAAACTTATAGAAGCACATCAAGGGAATTTGGAGGCGATCCGACAAGCTTTGGAGGATTCCGCTTCTAATTCATGTGGAGCTTCATCTTCATCGTGCACACAGGCACTAGGCAATAGCCCTAGTGTGGTAAGCGATTCCGAATCCGAATGTGATTTATCTGTTAATGAACTCGCTTGTGCATATGATAAATTAATGTATGCCTATACTAAATTACATAATAATTTTATTGACTTAAAAAGCAAGCATGTAGAATTAAAATCCGATCATGAGTTGTTAGCATCTAAGTTTGAAACTATTTCTAATGAGAATGTGATCCTAAAAGAAAACAATGAAGAATTAAAGTTGGATCATAATTCTTTAATTTCAAGTGTTGCTAGTTTAACTCATGAAAAGAACAATGACATGCTAGAAGTAGAAGCGTTAAGAAATGAATTCACATCATTTAAAAATGACCATGTTTACTCTACTTCTATTGTCAATGCATATGTGCCAAATGATGAGTTGAATGTTGTTAAAAATCGCATTTCATCTTTAGATTCAACTCTTAAAACATGCATTGTTAATAATAACAAGCTCATGGACTTGTGTGTAAAGTCTAATGCAAACTCTTCCAAGAAACCCATTCACTATGCACACATGTATAACAAAATTTACAAGTGCTCCATTTGCGGCCGAAAATGCCATATTGTTAAATTTTGTTATAATGCACAAAAGCCCATCAAGACAAATAATTCTTGTGCATTCCATCAAGTTTCATCTTCGTGTACACATACACATTCAGATGCTCATACTCACAAAGCTCATCATAAACATGCTAATATGTATAAATGTGATTTTTGTGGTAGATTTGGTCATTTGGCCAAATTTTGTTTTGATTTAAGAAGAGTTTCTCATTTGCAAAACAATTTAAAAGAAAAACCTATCTTTGCAAATGATTTCCTTGCACCGCCACTTGGTCATCACAAATCATTTACCCCTCTGCACTTATTACAATTGAATGGGTCATTTGCATAAATATTGTTATGACCGTATTCGTGCACCAAATGCACCCAAACGGGTTCATAACCCTTTGAGCTTAATTGATAGGGGTCATGTCCCTAAACAATCCGGCACCAAGAATACTTGGGTGTAAAAATCCTTTTTAAAACCAAGCTTTTGATATTTTCATTTCTTTGTCTTGGTTTTGAAAAATGTGTTTTTTTAAAATGTGGTTTTGAAAAACATGTTTTGAAAAACGTGTTTTGAAAATGAAAACAACTTATTTTCATCAATTCTCTTATTTTCATTTTATTGACTTTATTTATGAGAAGTGTATGTTTCAATAATGTGTTTGTACTTATGAGGTCATTATATAGCACGAATAGATGATTCAAATTTCAAATATGCTTTATAATGTATTCTTCATATGGGTTGATCAAAATTCTTAAAGAAAATTTCTTTTCTTGATCAAACATCATTTTTTGATATGTATACTTTGTTTTGATTTTGTTGAGAGGTTTTATGTTTGAGCACCTATCTTCATAATGACATACTTTATGTGTTCTCATTGTCTTTTTGTATGTGAGTTGTGTTTAGCATATCTATGCTCTTACTCATATATGGTTTGCCATGATCATTATTGCATATATTCCATAAGGCATTTTGATAGGGGGAGCCATACCCTATTTCTATTATTATTTTTATACTCACCCATGCATATTGATAGGGGGAGCTTTCGCTCTCTGCATTCTTGGTGTTTTCCCTTTTTTGATGTTGTCAAAAGATGAGAAATATTGTGAGTATAGCCTTTCTTGTTTATATGCATGATAATTCTAATTTATATATTCATTTGTTTTATGCATATATATCTTTGTGTAAATTGTTTGTCATCATAAAAAAGGAGGAGATTGTTGGCCTTCTTATTTTGATGATGTTTAACAAATAATTTACCACTAACGTTGTTTGTCTAGTGTATGTGGTTTTTTTATTTATTGTAGACAAACAACAAGTTGGAGGATGGATGGAATAGAGCCTCAAGGATCATATTCAATGGAGGTTGGCGGAATAGTAGAGTGAAGCCTATGCATTCAAGTCAAGATCCAAGTTCAAGCTTCTTGCGCAATGTTTACCAAGAAGAGCTTCATTGAAGATCACAAGCTTTGGTAAATTAGTTTAGGTGTTATATTATGTGTGTTAAATACTTCAAGCTCAATTTCATACACACAGACGTTTATTTTGATTTATCATTGTTTTGGATTATAGACTTATTGACACGATGTTATATCTTTTATCAGGTCTATAAACCTATTAGAAAGTGTTTTGAAACTTGTTTGGAATGAATTTGTCAAAATCAAGTTTTAACAAGTTTTGTTCGTACATGTTTAAAGTTCATGTTCGTGCATGTTTTTACAAAACAGATGAGTTTTCACAATTGGGAAACAAAATTTGAAACATTTCTTTGTATACATGTTTATATTCATATATACAAACATTTCCCCAAGTTTTACTAATTTTAGACTTGTCTTTGTATACATGTTTATATTCATATATACAAACATTTCCCCAAGTTTTACTAATTTTAGACTTGTTTTGTTATTTTCAATTGAATTTACAAAAACGAGTTTTTAGCAGTTTTTCAGAAACTGTATATCTTTTTTAAAAACGTTATTTTTTCACAAATGAAAAGTGATATTTCAAACATTATTTCTCTAACATATTTATATACATATTTGGAAACTTCCCTCAAATTGTCATGATTTTTGGAGTTGTTTTACTATGCCCAATTAATTTTACAAAATCGTGTATGTCAGCAGATTTCGGAAACTGTATATCTGTATTTAAATAATTATTTCTCACAAATATAAAGTGATATTTAAGAAATTCTTTCTCTGACACGTCTTTCTACATGTTTAGATACTTCCCTAAAAATTTCATAAATTTTAAAGTTAATTTATTATTTTAATTGATTTTATAAATCTAGATACACAAATTTCCAGAATGTTGGATTTTGAGTATTTTGGTATTTTCACCTTATAACAGCTTGTAACGGCTAGAAACGGCTAGTTTTTGTTTTGGGGTATTTTTGGCTTATGTTTTAGGTTTTTATAAATACCCCATTGTATTAAACTCTTCCACCAACAAAGAGAAAAGTTTTAAAGAGTTTTATAAGTTTGTTTAAGGGTTTCTAAGTGAGTTTAAGAGTTTGGTTTGTGAAGATATTTTTACAAGAGCTTGAGGAGATAATCTTTTGGTGTTTAAAGCTTGAATTCATTTCCCTCTCTCTTATCATCCATTGGAGAAGTTTTCTAAACTCTATATCTAGCTTTATATTTATTTGTTTAATTATCATTTATCAAAGCTAGTTTTTATATTTAGTTTAGATTTGATTTTTCTCATTGTTACACACACTCACTTGAGCTTTTAGTATTTACATATATAGTATAATTGAGATTGTGAGAGATTGTAACATTGAGTTGTGCTAAATTGAGTTCTCATCTATTGTAGAGAATAATTTTTTTGTATTGTGAGCCTAAATTGTGAGATCACATTGTATTACACTAGTACACCGAGAGGAGTGTGTGGTGAGAGACGGGGTTGTCCCAAGAGGAGTAGCGTCGGTAGTAAAAACCTAGAGAGGTAGTAAATCCGAGTACTTGAGGGAGACACGAGCTAGAGAACAACACTTGAGGTGGTAGTTAGTGTGTATACATTGTGTGTGTTGTAGAGTTTTCGGTTAGCTAGAAAACCGAGTGTGTAGAGAAGTTCCGGCTTCCAAACCGGGTGTGACGATAGTGGAGATTGTTGGACCCTAGAGGGGGGGTGATTAGGGTCTTATGCTAATCTAATCCGATTATATGCCAATAAAAACGGGGGTGATTAGGGTCTTATGCTAATCTAATCCGATTATATGCCAATAAAAACTAATTAACAGGTTATCCTAGCAAGTATGAAGTATAACAACTATGTAAGCTAGGATAAACAATATGAACAATGAGATATATCCTATATGATGAATATATATATGCAAGGATATATAAACTAACACAAAATGATATATCCTATCAAAGAGATATACAATATGATATATGTATATGCAAGGATATAAAACTAATACAAGGGGTAAACTATATGAGGTAGATAGTGGATCATATAAATAATGAGCTAATGGCAATGGTGACAAGAAATATAAACACAAGTATAAATAAACGCCAAAGCACACTCAAACACAAGATATGATCACGGAGTTCGGACCTTCCGTCCTACGTCTCCGCTCCCCACTCTCGGGGAGAAATCCACTATCACAACCGGGTTTTCTACGCTCACCCGAATAACGTTTACACCTCACAGTGTCGGTTTTCAACGCTCACCGAACAACGTTCACTCCTCACACTCGGTTTTCTAGTTCACCAAAAACTTCACAACACACTCGGTTTCTAGCTCACCGAAAACCTAACAACACTCACAAAGTAAATACAACAAATTTGTTCTCTACAATAGATGAGAACACAATATAGCTCACTCTCAATTTGTTACAACTCCCCACAACCCAAATTACACTATGAATGTAAATACAATAAGCTCAATAGGTTGTGTGTGAACAAAGAGATAAAACAATTAAAACTAGCTTTAATAGAAATGATAATTAAACAATACAAAATGTAAAGCTAGAAAGAGTTTAGAAATTCTTCTCTGAAAAACAAGATGGAGAGGAGGATTGAAATGAAGTTCAGACACTGTGAATGATCTTCTCCACTTATAAAACAATCTTCAAACCAAACAGACTTTTAACCCAACTAAAACCCTTTTCAAAAACTCTTTAAAACTTCTTCAAAACTCTTTAATGGGTTACTGAAATAGAAGGGGGTTTGGGAGTTTATATAGGAAAAGAAACAACAGCTAAAACCCAAAACCAAATCAACAAAAATCCCAAAAAATCAGGAAACAGATTTCTGTACAACATTACCGTTGGGAGTCTGGCGGTCGACCGATGAAATTTTCGGTCGACCGACGAAATCATTCGGTCGACCGACAAAATTTCCGGTCGACCGCGATCCAGATCGAAAACGAGAAAAACAAACAGAGACTTCATCGGTCGACCGGTGCGGTCGACCGACAGAAAAATCAAGCTCTCGGTCGACCGCATCGGTCGACCGACAAACTCTCTGCT
The DNA here is from genome assembly GCF_001876935.1 of Asparagus officinalis. Lineage (NCBI taxonomy): Eukaryota > Viridiplantae > Streptophyta > Magnoliopsida > Asparagales > Asparagaceae > Asparagus > Asparagus officinalis. Next base: position 9,245,804 of record NC_033799.1, on the reverse strand, counting down.
GCCCACTGACTAAATAACATAGGTCCAGTCGACTGGTGCGGTCGACCGAGAACTGATATATGAAAATCTGATTTTAAAAACTGTTTTTCTGATTTTAAAACCCTATTTAAAAATATCAAATAAATTCTAAAAAATATAAAACTTTGGGGAATGATTGTAAACATGATAATAAACATGCTACAATGACTGGTTTCCAAAAAGGACTTCCCAAATGAAAAATATCATCATTTTACAAAATAGTCCAAAACATGAAAATATGAGATACTTTTTTTTGATGTTTTGACATAAACCAACTTTTAAAACTTTGTGAAATGTTTTTATAGACTTAGTAAAACATGTATAAACTGATATTGAAGTCTATAAACTAAGAATACAATATTTTCACAAAATTGCATATCTATGCAATGTTTTCAAAAACACAATAGAAAATATGAAATATATAATTTCATATATATAACCATAAAAACTCAAAACATATGTATGTATATATATAACTATATATATGCATAGAAACCAAAACTTATACATATATATATGACTATATATATATATATATACGAAGAAACCGCTTCACTCCACAATTCCGCCAACCTCCTCTTGATATGATCGTGTAGGCTCAATCCATCCAACCTCCAACTCGTTGTTTGTCTATAATAAATAAGAAAACACAAATACTAGACAAACAACATTAGAAATAAATTGTTTGTTAAACATCATCAAAACAAGAAGGCCAACAGAGATCTCCTCGAGATGAGGAGCGGAGACGTAGGCCGTGGGGACTAAACTCCGTGATCATTGTAGGCTGTCAAAAAATCACAATAGATAGCTGATCCCCATCAAAACACAAATGATGGAAGTTACACTCTGACGACTTTCAGAAGGCTACAATTTGAAGACTTTCACGTAGATCGATGAAGGTTACAATCTGACGACCTTCGCAATAACTGATGAAAGCTCTAATCAACAGCCTCCACAATCAACATCGGGAGTTACAATCTGACGACTCTCACACATCAAAGAGCTAAAGCAAAGATTACAAAATGATGATCTTTTCAATGTTCTGACAGAAAGAGACTACAAATCGACGGTCTCTTCAAACCAAGACGTGGAAGTCCTCCCCGCATACCAGCATCAAGACGCATCCTCCAAATTGATGCAAACACAGCTTCTAAATTCTACAAACGCAGCTTCCATTTGCTGCCAAACGCAGCTCCCAACCGCTGCCCAACGCAGCTCTCAACCGCTGCCCAACGCAGCTCCCAACCACCGTAAACGCAGCATCTAACTGCTGCCAACGCAGCTTTTAACAGCTGCCAACACAGCTTTTAACAGCTGCCAACGTAGGTTCCATCTGCTGCCTAACGCAACTCACAAACACTGCGTTCAAACACAGATTTCATTCCAGAATGCAGGATTTGCGTTTGACTCGTTCAAACACGAGCTGAACGGTTTCAAAACCATTTCTCACGATCTGAGGGGATCACAACTCCACCCAGTAGTAATTTAAGGGGCAGTTACATCCCATTAGCCCCACTTAGGAGCGAATTAAGGAGGTGGTTACACCCCTTAATCCTCTATAAATAACTAAAAATCAATTCAGTTCAGGGGTTCGGTCTGCTAGATCTTTCATCCTTTTTTTTGGCAGCAAAGAAGAGATCCTTGGCTGGTCTAACCAATTACGGTAAAGATCAATCAACTCATCAAGAGTTCTAAAACTTACCACGCAAGTTCTCCACAACGTCAAATCGTGAGGAGTGTTTGCGTCGAAAATTATTGTATTCATTGTGGTATTCATTACAACTTCAATCGTTACAATGAAAACAAAAAAAAGATTATCTTTTTATAAGACTTTTACACAATGAAAACAAAAGTTTACAACTCTCGTCAAAACAAACGCAGAGATCGTTTATCGGTCTTCTGCTTGCGTGGGATCTTTGCCTGTGCCGGGGTTTATCCGTGGACCGCCTTAGATCTGGATCCGGTTGATGGAAAATTCGGCAGAGCTTTGCCTTCGCCGAGGAAGTATTTGATTTGAAGCGCTGAAATCGACCAAGCGAAATCAGGGCTCTTCTCGAGATTAAGACCAAGCCTAATCTCAAGGGACGGACGGACGGGGTTCAGATCCTTCGAATAGCTCCTTCTTTATGCCGAAGTTCGCCGGAATCTGATTTGCCTTCGCTGAAATTCGTGCTCCTTGACTCCTCAATCCAGCAGCACCTCCACGTCTTGATAATAACTCCGCCCGCTGAAAGGAGGCCCTATGCTTGTATTTATAAGGCTTCGGAAGCGGTTATTTGTATGAGAACAAGTAATTTGGCCTTATCTTTAGTCAATAACGGCCTAACCACGTTTGTAGATGATATCAAGTCAGTTAGGAACCTCTGGAACTGAAAAAGATCTTGAGAAAACCGTCAAAACCGTAAAAAAACACGTCAGGGGGTCAAAACAGCGCGACGGGTCGATCTGACCGGCCGACCCGCCCAACCGCGGGTCGGCCAAAGCCGACCCGCGCTGGTGCTGGTCAGTTTTGGCCGTCCCGCATCGGCGCGGGTTCCGAAGTCTGACACTTTTTTGGTTTTCCGACTCTTCCGAGATTTGTAGTTTCTCCTGTTTTGCGTGTTTGACCGTCTTGTTGACTTGCATACTTCGTTGCGGGATTGACTATCGAACGCACGTCGGTTGATATACGCGCGTGTTGATTGACATGCACGAGCTGAATGATGCGTGCGTGTTAACTGACTGTTGGGCGCGTTTGTACGCTTTGAGTTGATTGACGCGTGCGGTCCACTTGACGATTGTCATTGTGGTGGTTCGTTGTCGTGTCATCAATAGTTCGCCGATGCACTTGTCGACGTCGGATAATCCTCTTTGCTTCGGATAATAACATTCATCGCCTTCTCTTTGTCTTGAGCTGTGTGCGGATACCCATAGGCATTTTTAGACGCCTACAGATACCCCCTCCAAAGTATTTCGGACTCTTTCTTTTATAGAGGAGTATGGAATGCTTTGGATAAGATAGGTCATCTCCTCCATTTCGTATGGTGACCTTTAACTACCTCAATTCTTAACTTCTTCAGTCTTCAATCTATTCATTGTTTCGTCGAATAGGTGAAGTTCTTCCGGTGCTGCGTTTATCGTCTGACCGTTGTCGAAATCTTGAACTGAGATTGGTGTATAACTTTCTGAACTTAGCTCGTGCCATTGAGTTGACTTTGAACTGAATCTCTCCGTCGGGAATTCATATCTGATTGTAACTGAAATCCTTGGAGTCATCTTTTGCCTTATTTTGGCGAAATTGCTGATGCGTTGACCGGCATCGATCTTTACTGTAACGTGTTGACCGGCGTTAACACAGTTTATACTCGTACGTTTGCTGGAGTCTGCACAGTTTAAGCTCTTAAGGCATTGGAGCGTGAAGGTCCCGAATGTTGGGCTGCAAGACCAACTATTAAAGCTGATTCATCTGCACGTGTGGATCTTATCCTGAAGTTTGTTGGATGTTCAAGTCATGAGACCAACTAATAAAGCTGATACGTCAATGACTCGCATTTATAGAATTTTTGACAAATTCTCAGCCATCAACGGGTTTGATAAGCCTTTACCGATTTAAGTCCGTTCTGCATGTAACGTTATGCTAAAAGAGTTAACTCTTTTAGTGCTACGATATTGAATACGTAGACTTCGTCTTTCTCCTGTGAAAAGACTAAACATCGACGTGTATCAGATGTAGACTTTAAGGTTTTTGGCAAACCCTCAGCCTTCAACGGATTTGGCGTGCCTTTACCGATTACCGTTTGAATCGGGCTCGCATGCGGATTGTTTAAGTCCGTTCCGCATGTGACGTTATGTTAAAGGAATGAACTCCCTTAGACTTGATGCTACGATATTGAATACGTAGACTTCACCATTGTTATGGGAATAGGCTACCCGGTAACGTGTGTTAGACGCTGACCTATCCCTACTTAGGCTTCGGGATAAAAGTCCCCAGATTGGAATTCTGGTGTCTTCTTCAATCGGTGAAAGATTAAACCGGCAACGTGAGTTAGGCGTTGACTTATCCCTACTTAGGGTTCGGAATAAAATTCCCCGCGCGTGTGAGTCACGGATTTTGACGTTATTAATAACGACCTGCCACAATGTCGAATATGTGGGCTTTTGTCCTTTTCACGGCAAAAGACTAACCGGCAACGCGTGTTAGGCGTTGACTTACCCCTGCTCAGGATTCGGGATAAAATTCCTCGTACGTGTGAAGCACGGATTTTGGCGTTATTAATAATGTCCTGCCACAATGTCGAATATGTGGGCTTTTGTCCTTTTCACGGCAAAAGACTAACCGGCAACGCGTGTTAGGCGTTGACTTATCCCTGCTCAGGATTCGGGATAAAATTCCTCGTGCATAAAAGGCATGGATTTTTGTTGCTACGATGCTGAATACGTAGACTCGGTCGTTTTTACGGGAATGAACCACCCAGCAACACGGGTTAAACGTTGACTTATCCCTACTTAGGCTTTGGGATAAAATGCCCCAGACTGGATTCTGGTGTCTTTTTCAATCGGTGAAAGACTAAACCGACAACGCGTTTTAGGCGTTGACTTATCCCTACTCAGGATTCGGGATAAAATTCCCCGTGCCTGTGAGGCACGGATTTTAGGAGTTGAAAATGTGGTGTCTTCTCTTGGGGCAAAGACGAACCCGAAACGGGAGAGGAAGAATTTTATATTCTATCTCCCAAAGCTGAAGAGGAAAAATTTCATATTCTATCTCCAGTTGTAAGAGGAAACTCAAAGTGAGATCTCCACTTCAAAAATCCGGGAATGTGAAACTAAGAGTGGGATCTCCACTCCGAGAATCAAAAAGATTCGGATAACCCTAACTGTCGGAAGGTTTGATTACCGAACTAAAGATGGATTTCTCGTTTTTCGAGAGGGAATTGTGGTTTTGGTCCTAACTATAGGAAGGTTTGACCAGGTGGGAGGTTTGAGGCGACCCTAACTGTAGGAAGGTTTGATCGCTCGATTTGTGGACCTCTCGTTCATTGAATGAATCGAGAGGAGGATTTTGGTTGTGGTCTTAACTGTAGGAATGTTTGACCAAGTGAGAGTGGGAGTGTGAGATGACCCTAACTTTTATAGGTTTGATCACTCGATTTGTGGACATCTCGTTCATTGAAGGAATCGAGAGGGGATTTTGACTGTGGTCCTAACTGTAGGAAGGTTTGACTAAGTGGATAGTGGGAGTGGGAGTACAAATCACAGTGGGAGTATTGACTTGTACAAATCACTCAGTAGGGGTTCTTGGTGTTAAGTGATAATGACTTAGCACGAACGAGTTTGACATTTCGTCAAGGATTGGTAGATCAAAATTCTAAGCATTATATTCGGACTCTAACCATGAAAGTGTTGAGTGCACGAACATAGCGGGAGTTTGAATGGATTAAATAAGAAAGAATTTTGGTGGTCCCACCGTCAATTAGTCTGATCGGTGGGGGATTTTGTGGTGGGAGACTATGAGTCGTTAAGCACCAATCTCATCTTAGCAAAAGAGTATTCGGAAGTCATAGTAGGAGTTTAGTGTTTATCACTTTGTTCATAATGATCGGGTTATCCCTAAGAATATTATATTTAACATTCTTCCGGGAACTTCCCGTTACATGAATTATCCACCCCCAGCTTTCTTTGTAAAACTGGGTGTAACGAGGAGTACATTATCCTCAGTCGCATGTTCGGGTTATCCTTAAGAATATAAGATTCTCCAGGAACTTCCTGTTACATAAATCATCCACCCCCAGCTTCCTTTACGACACCGGGTTTAACATTGTACTTAGTTGGATGACCGAGAAGCAGTTTATACTCATATACTTTTTGGAGTGTTAGAAGGAGCAGTTTATACTCTTATACTTGTCGGAGTCTTCATTCGACTTAATTGAGCGATATAACGCCGGCTTCAACCAAGGTTTGAATGCTATTCTTGAGAGCAAAGTAATCCTTGGTGGGATGAAGGACCCTCCTATGGTACACACAGTACTTCGGATCTGCAGTATTGTCAGCTTCCTCCTGGTTAGCGATAGGTGGTAGCTTGATCTTGTTGTTTTCAAGGAGGGATTCGAAGATGGCTGGAACGTCTTCGTCCTTGAAGGAATACTCTTTTTGGAGTCTTGGGTCCGAAGTCTTTCGCTGCCTTCGGGATTGCTGTTGTGACATTTGATTAGCACCAACAGCTACTGCAGGTACCTTTCCTTTACCACGGGAGGCGAAGTTTGAGTTCGGAAGATTCGTCGTCGGTTGGCTCCTCTCGGCTTTCTTCCTTTGGAGGAAGCGTTCGGCCCGCTCTCCGCGCGTCTTCAACTCTTTCCAAGTGTTGGACGGTGCGACTCCTATAACTTCCACTATCTCAATAGATAGGTTGTTATGACATGTCTGGAGAATGAAGTCCTCCGTGATCGGATCTCAGCAGTTCATTGCTTTATTCCGAAAGCGCTTGACGAAGTCGTCGACTGTCTCGTCATCTTCTTGTTTCTCATCGAAAAGTGTCCTGATGGATACCTCGTCATCGTCGTCAAAGAAATTACCAAGGAATGAGCTCTCCATATCGTCCCAGTTGTTAATACTTCCGCGCTTGAGATGGCGGTACCAATCGAAGGCCAGCCCGCGAAGGGTACCAACGAATGACCGAACCATCAAGGCTTCATTGCCGGAGATCATGCCCAAGTGGGACTTAAAGTAGATCAGATGTTGTGTGGGCGAACTCTTCCCGTCAAACGGCGTGAAGTTAATCAGGTTGAACTTCGCCAGATACGGGATCGAGTCCCATTCTCTTAGAAAGGGACATGAAATGCCGGTCCTTTTTACCTCTCGAGCAGACATTAGAGCGTTGACTTTTCTCTCGAGGTCACTCATCTTTTCGTCCTCGCTCGTATCGAGTTTTGGACGATTCTTAAGAGGAATAACGGGGCCACCCCCGGTGTTGTCATTATTGGCAGGACCACCCCCAGCGTCGTTGTTTTTAGTAGGGCCACCCCCAGCGTTCTGGTCAATGGGAGGGTCATCAGCATTGATATATTCATCTACGTCTGAATCGCTAGCTGCTTGGCTGACATTGTTACGACGACTGGATTCACCTAGCTAATTTGACAAAGACCGAATTTATTGGTCATGCTCTTCCCTCATCCGTAGCATAGCCATTTCCATTTCGATCTTGAATGCCTCTTTCTGTTTGGCCAAGGCATCCTCAACCATTTTGGCTACCTGCTCGGTGTTGATCATGAACACTTCGTGAGATTGTCCCGGACTGGATACCGTATTATCAGAAGCGATTACCGAGTTAGCATCTGATGCTTCATCATCCGATGATAAACCTCTCTGCACTACACGTAGCCGAGTTAGACGATGCGATACGAGAGGGTCAGAACTAGAAGGTCGAATCGACTTTCCCTTATCAGCCATGTTAATTGTGACTTCTGGAAGTTCGTCATCATGAACAGCCGATCGCTTCTTACGGAGATGCTTTGGTCTGGACTTAGCTATTCCGTTGGAGATCCTCTCGAATACCGAGACCCTCTGCGGAGTGGTCTTGGGGCGGCTGTACGCTAGTAATACTACCTCGATTAGTTCGGTGCACGGGTAGTAAGATTTTGTTTCTCGGGTATATCTCTTCCGAGACTTGTTCATACCCCTAGCCTGATAGTACAACTCATCGGTTAGATGACTAGAACAACCTATCGTGTGTTGACATGACTCCCCTGGTATAACGTTGTCATCGTGAGATGAATACGTTTCTTTCAGGGGAGTTGCCGCTTTATTAGCATTCTCAAGAGTCACATGTTTAGAACTACGCTTTTGGGAGCGCAGGATCTCAACAGGCTCTTGGTTTTGCATACACACCCCTGAGCGGGTGAAAACCGGAGTTTTCCTTTTGTGAAAAGGCTTGAAATTGTTGCAAGGGTATGCGCGACCCCCAGCTCGACGAGTCGCTTGGGGTGCATTCACCGGACCCAAGCGTTCTTCGATCATAACTTTGCCTTGATCCTCGTGCAAAGGACCCAGACGATCCTCCATCCTCATCTTGAAACAGGACAAGTCTACGCTATCGCGGGGCTCCACCGACGATGCGAAACTCAAAGAGATCGACAAAACAGGTGCAGAACATCTTCTGCCTTGACTTTGGCGCGGGTCAGATTCGGGTGACCCACGAAGTGGAGGGTCGAATCCAAGTGACCCGCGAAGTGGAGGGTCGGATTGGAGTGACCTGCGAATTGGCGGGTCGGATCTGGGTGACCTGCGTTTCGGCGGGTCGGATTGGAGTGACCTGCAAATCGGCGGGTCGGATTGAAGTGACCTACAAATTGGCGGGTCGGATTGAAGTGACCTGCAAATTGGCGGGTCGGATTGAAGTGACCTGCAAATTAGCGGGTCGGATCGGAGTGACCCGCGCGCCGGCGGGTCGGATTCAAGTGACCCGCGATTCTCGATCTTTTCGGCTGCCGTCTTAGACTTTGGCCTCCAATCTTGGTGCAGTTTTTGTGGATTCTTCCCCACTTCTTCCCTCTGCAACTTTTTGGCCTCTTGCGCAAGAATTCGCGCGCATGCAAGCAGTGCACGGTGCTTTTTGATCCGCTCCTCAAGAGTTGAACGGGTCCTTTTGACTTGTACCCATTCACTTGTTGATGATTTGGAAGAGATGGCATTTGTCCGCTGTTGGGATACTTGGCATTGCCTAATTTTCAGATCCGCCTCGTAACGGATCCCATCAATGGACTCCAAAGCCCTAACGAATTGGCGCGCAAGGCGTTGGCGCTGTCTTTGGCGAGCTCTTTTCGATAAAGTGGGCGCGCCTTCTGTACTCAACTCTTTGAGGAGTTCAGATCTGCTGCTCCGGACTCATTGGAGGCCGGAAGGGCTTTGTAAGGTTCAGCTACCACAGCAATAGGGGCACAGATCTTTCTTCGCTTGCAAGAGGCGGAGGATCTGGAGGAGGAGGACGACAAATACTTCTCAAACTTCAGTTGGTCGAACTCGTATTCGACCACTTCTTCAACCGGGATGCAGATCCGAGGTTGCGACACTACAACTCCGGCAGCGAAGCTGTTGGCTCCCACTGTAGTCGCCAGTTTGTTTGTGTCGAAAATTATTGTATTCATTGCGGTATTCATTACAACTTCAATCCTTACAATGAAAACAAAAAAAAAAGATTGTCTTTTTATAAGACTTTTACACAATGAAAACAAAAGTTTACAACTCTCGTTAAAACAAACGCAGAGATCGTTTATCGGTCTTCTGCTTGCATGGGATCTTTGCCTATGCCGGGGTTTATCCGTGGACCGCCTTAGATCTGGATCCGGTTGATGGAAAATTTGGCAGAGCTTCGCCTTCGCCGAGGAAGTATTTGATTTGAAGCGCTGAAATCAACCAAGCGAAATCAGGGCTCTTCTCGAGATTAAGACCAAGCCTAATCTCAAGGGACGGACGGGAACGAGCGTCAGATCTCTCGAACTCTCCTTCTTTATGCCGAAGAACTCGCCAAGATCTGTCAACCCTCGCTGAAATTCGTGCTCCTTTGACTCCACAATCCGGCAGCACCTCCCACGTCTTGATAATAACTCCGCCCGCTGAAAGGAGGCCCTATGCTTGTATTTATAAGGCTTCGGAAGCGATTATTTGGATGAGAACAAGTGATTTGGCCTTATCTTTAGTCAATAACGGCCTAACCATGTTTGTAGATGATATCAAGTCAGTTGGGATCCTCTGGAACTAAAAAGATCTCGAGAAAACAGTCAAAACCGTCGAAAAACACATCAGGTGGTCAAAACAGCGCGACGGGTCGATCTGACCCGCGGGGGCGCGGGTCGGCCTTGGCCGACCCGCCGACCCGCGGGTCGGCCTTGGCCGACCCGCCGACACGCGGCGGGTCGGCCAAAGCCAACCCGCGCTGGTGCGGGTCGGTTTCGGTCGACCCGCGCTGGTGCGGGTCAGTTTTGGCCGTCTCGCATCGGCGCGGGTTCCGAAGTCTGACACTTTTTTGGTTTTCCGACTCTTCCGAGATTTGTAGTTTCTCCCGTTTTATGTGTTTGACCGTCTTGTTGACTTGCATACTTCGTTGCGGGATTGACTGTCGAACGCACGTCGGTTGATATACGCGCGTGTTGATTGTCATGCACGAGCTGAATGATGCATGCGTGTTAACTAACTGTTGGGTGCGTTTGTACGCTTTGAGTTGATTGACGCGTGCGGTCCACTTGACGATTGTCATTGTGGTGGTTCGTTGTCGTGTCATCAACAGCTCGCCGATGCACTTGTCGACGTCGGATAATCCTCTTTGCTTCGGATAATAACATTCATCGCCTTCTCTTTGTCTTGAGTTGTGTGCGGATACCCATAGGCATTTTTAGACGCCTACAAGGAGAAGATCATGTTCCAGTGAAACAAGACGTCAGATCGTCAACGAGAAGCAAACTCGACGCGAGCAATCGAGGGAGGCATCTCATCGCCACCGTGAAGAACCCAGAATTAAACAAAGGGGAGAATCCAGATCATTCTCTTCTCTTTTGTAATCAGGAAATTCAATTGTAACCGAGAGTTGAGAGATTTGTAAACATTCTTTTTCTAAGCAGTTAGAGAGAATAAAATGAAACGCAATTCTTTCATCATTTTCTTACTACAAAATTTTCCACAAACAATCATATTGATTGCTTGAGTTTATCATTAGCGCTCTTTTACATTCATGCTTATTGTTTATATCGCCTTTGTCATTTGCTCTTAGTTTATATTGTTCACTATTTTGTTTATCTTGTTTATGTTTATATCACCCTTAGTTTCATATCCTTGCATATATATCTCATAATATATCTCTTTGCTAGGATATATCCATTTGTTCATATTGTTTATTCTTGCACATAACTCTTGTATATCTATCTTACAAGAATAATTTATTTTAATTGGCATAAAATCGGATTAGATTAGCATAAGACCCTATTCACCCCTCCTCTAGGGTCCAACAAACCGGTCATTATATTTTGTAAATCCATTTGTTTCCTGAGCCATGATAATAGCATTTGACCGTTAAGCATATTAACGACATGCCTATTCTCCTTCTTTTTAATAGCTTCTGCTCCTACCACACATAGATCACTAGTTACACCTTCATTTCAGTGGGCACCCCTTTCTTAGAATCTACTAGCTCTTTTGTAATTTCAATTCGTTGCTTTTGTAGCTCAATCATCTTTGACAAATTATTTTCAACTTCAATACCTGATACTCGATGACGAGAAATATTTTTAAACTTACACTTTAAACCTGATGGTTGGGCTTGCTACTTTCTGCTTGGAGTAGAAATAGGTATTGGTTGTGATGGTAGTTGTGTACCATTAAAAGGAACTTGTGTCTCTTTCACTACTTGTACCTCCTCTGAATCACTCAAATCTATCTCGTTACTGTGTGGTCCCTCAATATCATCTAATTCATTGTCTGAACTAGTACTTCCTTCACGCTCATTGAAGTCATCGGTAGTCCCAAACCACCAGCGCGCCTTAGATGTGTTACCTCCACATAGAAAATCCATATCATCAAACTAAGGAAAAGGTTTGTTCTTAATTCTTAAATACTCATCATTCTCCTGCGGTAGAAAATTCATAATAAATATATCATAGTTTTAATTATATAATATTCAAATGCTTTACTGGTAGAAATTTAAATAATACCTTTATCAGTGCCTCCCAATCTTTTGCGGTAGGTGCAATCACCATATTTTTACCTTCATCCCAACCCCAACCTGATTTATTTCGAAGTTTGTAATTAAGGGAATATTGTTTTTTCAAAATTTTATAATGGTTTTACATTTGTAGTTTGCCTCTGTCCTTTTATCCAGTCCTAACTTTATACTCATCGGTTACATTTTGCCATTGCTCGGTAGTGAAATGACCTCCATTGTTCTTTCCTTTAAGGACCATTTCCTTTAATATTCCCATCAAACAATTATCTTCCTCTATAGTCCAGTTCCTGGCACGAGGTCTTGACTGCCCACCTTCGGGTTGATATTGTAATATGAAGTTCTTCTTAGCCATTCTAGATCATAATGAGAATTTTAAAAGAAATTAATCAATTGAACAATGCTATGTAAACTATTGAGTTGGAAATACAAAGACAAACAAAAACAAACTATAACAAATGCTATGTTTTCTAACAAATATGAAAGACTGAAATGTGTATGTGTTACTGGCGTGTATGTGTACATTATGATGTCTGACACAAAAAAATTCATTCATCAGGTGAAGCAAGACTGAGAAGGTGTACCTGGATTTGTTTGTGCGTGTGTATGTGTACATTATGTGTCACTGGGTCTTAAAACGATAAATCATAAACTATCATATCAAATGTAAGCATAAAAATAACTTATGATGTCTGACACAAAACTGAGAATGTGTACCTGGAATCATTTTTTGTTTTTTGCACAAAAAAATTGAAATTAACAACAAGAAAGAATTCATTCATCAGGTGAAGCAAGACTGTTTAGTTTTGATTATAAGTCATTCACAATTTTTTGTTTACAGTTAATGAAACTGACATGTAAGACACACATATTCAACAAATGAAATTGAATAGAATGTCACATATTTAGACCCATTCCCAGATGCAAAAACAAAATTATATGGAAGCTCAAGCAAAAACAGCTAGTGCCTTAAAAAGAACACCAGGTCCTTCTTCTAAGGAGAAAACTATGTTTGTCTGGAATGAACCAACGATAAGCTTGTTGTTTCCAGCAAATGGCCTTTGATTTATTATATAATGTATAGCTAAATTTACCTTGAACGGTCTATCAATGCCTGGAATAATGGGTTCTCGTGCAAGCATTAAGAAGCGAGTTACATTATCAGTATCATACTGAAGAAGGGAGTGAAGTATTCAGGTAATGATGCAACTAATTACCACCAAGCGATTAAGAAATTAGATATACCTGAATATCCTTGGCAAGAATATTCAGATCACATAGATGACAGTTGATGTGTGTTACTTTTTTATTTTATTTTCCCCTGTTTACACGTTTCTCCATATAGGGACAATAGAGGAGTATATCATCTTCAAAAAATGAAGGTTGAATCTTACCTGTGCTGCACCTGCTGTATCATCAACATCTTCTCTAACAACTCCCAACTAAATATGTGTGTTACTTAGTTTTGATTATAAGCCATTCACATTTTTTAGAGTTTACAGTTAATGAAATTGACATGTAAGACACATATGTCACATATTCAGCAAATGAAATTGAGGTAGAATGTCACATATTTAGACCCATTCCCAGATGCAAAAACAAAATTATATGGAAGCTCAAGCAGCAAGCATAAACAATATAGTTTACCAGTTCTGCAAATAACTTATGTTGTCTGAATCAGGACTATTCAGCAATCAGGACTATCCAACATTCAGGACTAGAGGATTAACTAGAGAATGTCACATATTCAACAATGGCTAGTAAACAATGTCTTACTGTATATGATGTAATGGCGTGTATGTGTTACATGGTGCTTATGATGTCTGACACAAAACTGAGAATGTGTACCTGGAATCAAATTGTTTTTTGCACAAAAAAATTGAAATTAACAACAGGACAATATTCATTCATCAGGTGAAGCAAGACTGATGCCTTGCAAATGAAAATTTAATGACTTAATTTTGATTATAAGCCATTCACATTTTTTAGAGTTTACAGTTAATGAAATTGACATGTCAGACACATATGTCACATATTCAGCAAATGAAATTGAGTAGAATGTCACATATTTAGACCCATTCCCAGATGCAAAAACAAAACTATATGAAAGCTCAAGCAGCAAGCATAAACAATGTAGTTTCCCATGTTCTGCAAATAACTTATGTTGTCTAAATCAAAACTGAGGGCAATCAGGACTATCCAGCAATCAGGACTATCCATCAATCAGGACTAGAGGATTAACTAGAGAATGTCACATATTCAGCAATGGCTAGTAAACAATGTCTTACTGTATATGATGTAATGGCGTGTATGTGTTACATGGTGCTTATGATGTCTAACACAAAACTGAGAATGTGTACCTGAAATCAAATTGTTTTTTGCACAAAAAAATTGAAATTAACAACAGGACAATATTCATTCATCAGGTGAAGCAAGACTGATGCCTTGCAAATGAAAATTTAATGACTTAGTTTTGATTATAAGCCATTCACATTTTTTAGAGTCCAGTTAATGAAATTGACATGTAAGACACATATGTCACATATTCAAAAAATGAATTTGAGTACAATGTCACATATTTAGACCAATTCCCAGAAGCAAAAACAAAACTATATGGAAGCTCAAGCAGCAAGCATAAACAACGTAGTTTACCATGTTCTGAAAATAGCTTATGTTGTCTGAATCAAAACTGAGGGTAATCAGGACTATCTAGCAATCAAGACTAGAGGATTAAGATAATAATTAGTTATTGCTAAGATGCATAAGATTAAGATAATAATCAATTATTGCTAAGTTAACTTGTTGTAAATGAGGATAGGAAATTCAGAGGGCAAACAGGACTAGAGGCTCCAATATACAAATCGCACACCTCACTTTACATGAATTCACAAAATTATTGAAATTAACAAGTAGTCAGTTTTCACTAATTAGGTGAGCATAAGAAATCTTTGCACCCAAATGCATAGCCAAATATGTGTATGTGTTTGTACGTGTATTTGGCTTTCTAAAAGATACAAGCATTATCTTCATTTAGGCACCCATATGACATCTTTCATTCAATGGGTCCTAAAACAATCAATCTAAAATTGATCCTAAGCATCAAAATGTTGGTAGCCAGGAAACTGAATATATGTATCTGAAATGATATGTAATATTTAGCCAGGAAACTGAATATATGCTATGTAATGATGCTATGTAGCCAAGAAACTGAATATTTAGCCAGAAAACTGAATATATACCTCTTTATAAAAGAACAATTACATAGCATAAACATTCTCTAACTTTCAGACAAATTAAACCACTACATACCATTAACCATCAGAAATATTTCATAAAGCTATCAAGCAAAGAGGAGAACCAAGGAGATCAATTTCAAAGAAGAAGAGGTCAGACTATGCAACTAAAATACTAGAATATTTTGTAATCGAACCAAATTCTCTAATTTCAGGTACATTTCAATTTACTTTCTTTTTTGCCAGCTTTTTTAGTATACAAACAATTAAGCAAATGGTTCATAGTGATATTTTCTGAAATTGTAGCATCACAATATAGAATAAAAGCCTTAAATTTCAACCTTCAGTAAGCTTTTAATAAGAGCAAAAAACAACAATCAACAAACTAGATTCATATGAACATAATCGATTGTATGTCAAATATTTGGAAACCAATTCGATATTGCAAAATCAACATACCTCTCTTTTCTTTGCCTCCTGTCACTTGAGATCCCAATCGGCTGCAAATTCCTCTCTTGTTTCCCCTAGAATATTCCTATTAATAGCTGGGGACAAGAAGGGGGAAGAAATTTTAGAGGGAAAAATTGGAGGGAAAGAAGTAGAGGGAATTGATTTTGGGGAAGAACTGCCTTGATTCGAATCATACCGTATAACTGAAAGATCGCGTGCCTCCCCAATTTCCGCTGCCAAATTGCGAAATTCCACCGCCTACCTAATTTCCATTGCCAACATCAAAATTCCATCGCCTACTCTCGCGTGAGAAGGCGGAACAAGCCCTGCTCCACCTATCTGAGAGGAATTGTTAACCCTTCGAATCTCGGGTTAAATGGGGTTTTGGGGTCACGTGAGGGTTAACTAACTCTTGAGGTTTTTTTTTGTGTTTGGTAGGTTAATGGAGGGTTAAACTCTCTTAACCCTTCATTTAACCCATTGCCAAACACAGACTGAAGGTTTACTTGTAACTTTAATAAATACCAAGGTTGAAAATGTTCTAAAATTAGGCATGGGAAGTTCTAATGTTTGTATAACTGGGGTAGAGATGAGTGTTAATAGGTTTGAACTGAGCACACTGATCAAACCGATTGAAGTTTGACGGTTTAGTTTTAGAATATGTTTTCATTCGTTAGGTTTGAGAAAACTTTAGTACAAACAAATTGAGCCGACCTCTCTCTCAATTGTTTAAAAAATATTCTTTAAACAATATTCTTTCTTCCCTTTCATTAGTTCACACGTTTATTTCTCTTTTTTTCCCATAATGTTATTTATCATTTCAATTAATTTGCATTGGTCCTTTATGGACTCCTTAATCCACTCTTTCGTTTCACCGATTCCTTAATATGCATCTGTCTTTGAATCTAGATAGATATTTTTTTTGTATTATTAAACAAGCTCAATTCTAGACCGACCAAACTAGACAGAATCTATCGAATAAATTTCGGGCAGTTCGGTTCAGTTTCAAATATATAAATGTTGAGTTCGATTTTGTTGAAATTTGATAAAACCGATCGATTTGACTGTTTGTGTTGGATAGCAGGTTCCTAATATGTTTCCTAATTTATTTTGGTAATAGGTTATTGAGATTTCTAATTTGTTTTGGTAACAGGATTTCAAATCTGTTTTGGTAACATGTTATTAGGATTCCTAATATGTCTTGTTTTTTGTTTTAGAATTTCTAGTATGTTTTTGGTTTTAGGATTTTTATAAATATTGAACGATTGGAAGAGAGAATTGAGCAGCGAATTGGGGATATATGGAGCATAGAAAAGAGGTGTTTTCTGAACTATTGGTTAGGGTTTTATTTGGAGAGAATTAGAGATTTGTTGGTGAGATTAATTAGTGAGTTCGAGTGATTTGTAATCTCAGTTTATACTCTTCTTCTCTATTAGTGAAAACCTCATCGCCTTCTTGCCCCGTAGACGTAGGCAACTTGCCGAATCACTTTAAAATTGGTTGTTTGAGTTTGTGTCGTTATTTTGCATTGTTTGGCCTTCTCTCGGCGTTTGTTTGATTTGGTCTCTCGAAGCACATCGGTTTTGTTTTGGCTTCCGCCGCACGCAATAGTTTATTTATCCCTAAAGTGAGGGTATTAGAATGAAAAATGAAAAATGCAGAATTTAAAAATCTTCAAGGTGTATAAGTGTTGCCAAAACAATTGAGGGGTGTATAAGTGTTGTGCGCAGCGGAAACTTTTCTTGTGCAACACGAACAATAACTCGAACTAAACCACAACTAATATGCAAACACAACCACAACAAGAACAAACAATTTACGTGGTTCGGCAAGTTGCCTACGTCCACGGGGCAAGGGGGAGGGAGTTCTTACTATTAGAAATCAGAGCAAATTCGTCTTCTGCTTAACCCTACAAATCAGGTTTATGGTTTATATATAACTTAGAAACGAATCGGGTCATAAAAACCGAAGCCTCAGCCGGCAGAATCATGACGGTCGACCAAGTCTCGCGGTCGACCGCGGCGGTCGACCGAACCACAAACCCGAGAGTAAATCGATTACAGTCATCCACGGTCGACCGCCATCAACTCCGAATCCCACTAAGACTTCGTGCACGTTGGCGGTCGACCGCCAGACTTTCTGGCTTCTATCTGGCTGATTCTCTGTTGTTTCCTATATTTCTTCAATTGTGGAAAGTAGGGTAAAGAAGGGGAACCTATTGGGTATTCAAGTGCAATTAAGCTCGATCTCAGACTGGAAGCCCCCAAAACAAAACCCATATAAAGCAAGTAAATTGAAAATAGGCTGGTTTCTACCTCTCACGTTCCCCCCATTCCTCTTCCTTTGAAAGAATCCAATCCAAAACCATAACAAATATTCTAATCCAAAACCCCCTCTTTTTTATTCTCCAACTATCGATACAGATGGTCATCTATGGCGCTTCCTCCTCGTCTTTCGCCTGTGGTGACGTGGCGTTCCTTCACATTGAGGTATGCATGGCTTGCTCTGGCATCGTGGTGCAGTAATTATTTGCTTTTGATTTCCGGATTTTTCTGATTGCAATTTCTACTCATTAGTTGCTGAAGTGTAATGCCACTATCCTAACAAACGATTTCATCTTTATTTGATCCAATTGTAATTTCTTTTCAAGTAATGTTTTCGATCTTCATTGTTAGGATAAATCTGGGTTCTCTATCAGCTTTGCTGACAAGTTGTTTTCTTACTGCAAGTGTGTGTTACAGAGAAATGTTATGTTCTTTTATTCTGGGCTTAATTGTTGTTTGGTACCCCAAAGTTTCACCCATTTTGAACTTTGATACCCAAGGTTTATTTTTACCCATTTGATTTCTCCCATTTTTAATTTGGTACTAACGCAACGCGGAAGTAATAAATCACAAAATTCACTAATGGTTATTCTTTGAATCATCAAAGAATGATCTTCGAATCTACAAAGAGAAAATAATAAAGAAAAATTTTATTGATGAAAAGTTATTTAACAATTTTGGGATTACATATCTCTTCTTAAATAAAATAATAAAATAGAATCCTATTAAGACTATAATTACAAAAAAATAGAAAGTATCAATTTCTACCCTAAAAAACTCCTTATAATAAAAGAAACAAATTAGTCCAACATAGATCAAAATTGAATTGTTTCCTATTCTAAATAGACTCCAATATTATTATTAAAAGTAAACTAAATATTGATTACCTTTTACATTTCTGTAAAAATACGGGGTATTAATATAATTTTAAAAGTCTATCAATTTGGATGTATCTCATTGAGATAAGAGACTTTCATATATAATATATCAGAATCTGTTTTTTAGATTGGGAGATATGGTCTTTTTATGGGCAAGTAAATAATCCATCCGTATCCGCATTTGACTCGTGAAGGTCTCGCTTCTACATGAATTTGTTCGTTATGTGTCCTACATCAATCTCTCCTTGTTGAAAGAAGTTGGACCCCGAGCTTATATTTGCTCGAATAATAGCTTCCTCAATAAATAATTTTCTTCTTCTGCGTCAATCAACATCCGTTTTATACTTAGTAGTGATTTTCTCCATTTGTTTTTTTACCTCCACAACTAGGACTTCTTCTGAATTAAACTTTTAAATGAATTTTTTCCACACAATGTGTATGCGATTGGCAGCATATGGATAAGTTGACTTGAAAAACTCTTCTAAATATGTTCCCTATTGCTTCCACTACTGCAAAGGGGACTATTGGCGACGGAAAAATCCGTCGCCAAAAGTCCAAAATCCGTCGCTAAAAGTTTTAGCGACGGAAAAAAAGAAATTCCGTCGCTAAAACTCCGTCACTATTGTCAGGGTAGGTAAATCTACCTTTAGCGACGGCAAATCCGTCGCTAATTTATAGCGACGGATATATAGCGACGGAAAATTCGTCGCCAAATTATTAATTTTTGGCGACGGATTTTCCGTCGCCAAAATAAACTTTTGGCGACGGATATATAGGGACGGAAAATCCGTCGCTATATAATTTTCCGTCGCCAATATTTATTGGCGACGGAAAATCCGTTGCTAAAAGTTGTTTAGTGCACATCTGGCGTGTTAGTTTTCCGTCGCTAAAAGAGCTTTTAGCGACGGAAAATCCGTCGCTAAAAATAATCTGAATTTTTTTAAAAAAAAATTTGAAAATAAGAAATTCCTGTACAATATATTTCACAACAATAACCTGTACAATAAATTTACCCAACACAAGCACATATAACACATATTTCACGTATATATAACAATTATTTCACTAAAAACATAATAAATATCCCAACATTAGAAATGTTTATACAGCACACCCATTGTTTTTAATGTTAAAACAAATAAACTCAGTCCCGATCATCATCATCCTCATCCTCATCACCAACTCCACCTTGTCGAGAAGTCCCAGCCTAAAAAAATAAATAAAACGTTATAGAGCAATACGTACATCATCAAAAACTGAATTTTACAGTAAAGTAACAAATTGTAAAACAACAAGGCATAACATGCAAGTATAGCAATAATAGAGTATCATGGCATATTCTTACATGTTATATGATTCAGAGAGAGTATCATGGCATATATTTATGTATTATACGCAAGCACGCACATGTTTTTAACAACGCACGCACCCGTACCTATCTCCGCCGACACGCACACACGCACGCACGAGTACCCAGCTCAACCCAATCCCCACACTTCCCCCTCCCCCACCACGACCAAACCCAACATCAAGCACGCACATAACGATCACGACAATACAACACATGCAACACCACAACACAACAATAACAACACCACCACCACTACAATAACAATCCCCCACCCACGAACCAACCAAACTCCTACCCCCCACCCCCTCCCCCTCCATCATCATCACCACCACCACCACCACCACGACGAAAACACCCACCAACCAACAACATAACCAACGACCCTACACACGAACGCCCCACAACAAAACAAAATAACAACTAACTAACCAACTCACTATCCAATACAACCATCGCTACGCATGCACGCACCATCAACACCACCATCACATAAAAACATTAAGTATATAATTTTAGTTGTGTTTCGGAGAGAGATATAGTTTGTGTGTAACAGTTTGTGTGATATCATTTAGTCACATGGCATACTCGTAACTAAGTAAGAATTTTATATTTAATTCATTTAATTAAAAAAGAAATATACATATATATATATATTACCTGATCCGCCAAAAACCGTCTCCTATATGCCTCCTGAGCATCAGAAGGCAGAGTCGATATGAACTGGGTGAATTCCAGCTCCCTCTGCTCCCGGCGCCTCCGTTCTTCCTCCGCCATCTGGAGTAGCTCCGACTCCCGACGCGACTGCCAATCTTCCATCGCTTTCATCCGCTGCTCCATAGTCGGGTCTTGAGAAGAACTGCATCCTGGTGGAGCTGCAGACTCGTAGGTGCTACTGGACTCGTACGGCCGATGCTCGGATCCTCTCCACCTGTATCTGTTCTTCCTACTCGGTCCAATGACCGTCTCGATGATGCTATCCTCCTCCTCTCTACTTAATCGGGTCGGAGTGTTAGAATCGACCTGAGTCTGTGATAATTGCTCCTGCACCTTAGCATGTAATTTCTCCTACGATATACCAAAACAACCCGGTCAATTCTAACACATTTAAAATGCATTGTTATAAAAATTAAATATACAAATTAACTGCTACTTACAGCCAGATCCCGGTTCTGCGCTTTCTTCACTTCATCGGCGTAATTTGGTCTCCAACCAGTCAGAATATGATCTGCAAAATGCCCGAGTTCTCCCATTTCCTATTTTATTCATATATATCATTAACTCATAACACATAAATTATACTCAAATTGATAACCTAAGAGCTAATATATTATATACCTCAAGCGCCAATTGATGATAATGCTGGCTGAAGGACCTGGAGCCCCCGTGATGCTCGTAACTGCGGGGCGCATTGCGGTTCCTCCTTGCTATTTCAGCTTGTTCCTGCAAAAGAATGTTAAACAGATATAATATAGAATTTCAAACAATAAACGAAGATATATACTTCAATAATACCTGAGCTTCGGCCGTGTCCCAATAATCGCAAAGTGCAAAAAAATCAACTCCATCGGCGCGCTCGTCAAGATGCCAGTAACGCTCCCAATCTTCTGTTCTTTGAGTAAAATATTTTTTCTTCAGCTCTGACTGCCACCTCTTGAACGATAGATTGATTTGCGTGAAGCAGTAAGTCCAGGCACAAGCGTAATCGTCAAGAAAGAAAAATCGCTTCAGCATACAATGAAAAAAGAGATACAAATCAGTGTGTTAAACAAAATAATATAAACTATAAAATAAATGACTCACACATATATATCGCCAACAAGCCACCAGCGCATCAATCCGCTGCGACTTCCACGTCAAATATATGTTGAAGAAATCATGTCTCCTGGCTAAAGTGGCGAGGAAATTGTTGAAAGAGTTAGCAAATGGCCCGACAGGCACGCCGTTCTGCCATCGGATCACGATTGGCCTTTGATTGATAAATCAAAGGCCAAGATCTTCTTATTAGTAGGTATTAGAAGAGGATTCATCAAGTACATCAAGTACAGAAGTTACGTTATAGTATTCGGTAAATCGTCAAATCTTGTAGCTTTGCTAAAATAGCCAATAATCAGTCCATTTCTGAGATGATTTTCTTCATCTCATTCGAAGGGGGAAAAAATTAAACTCTAATTATATACAGCAGCCTTGGCAAAAAAA
Source organism: Asparagus officinalis (assembly GCF_001876935.1). NCBI lineage: Eukaryota > Viridiplantae > Streptophyta > Magnoliopsida > Asparagales > Asparagaceae > Asparagus > Asparagus officinalis. The sequence continues at coordinate 9,223,671 of NC_033799.1, read as the reverse complement.
AAGAGGCAAGTAGGCAAATAAGGCTAGCTGCCCATCAACGGGACATTCATTTGTATTCCCTTTTTAGTCAACTCATATCTCTCACAGAGAAGTGTGAGCCCCACTTCCACTTCTATTGGTGCAGCTTTGCTTACCTGCCATGTGTTTTTACGCCGTAATTTACTCTCTAATTTCATAATTAGTAAACCTAATTAACCTTTAAAACAACCTGTGTTATCGTCATATACGTACATGCGCAATAAACAGTTCTCTTCTCCTATCTCATAATTTTTTTCTTCAGAATATTCATTTTAAATTTATAAAAGCTTAATTTTATTCATAAAAAGCTCTTTCTTAAGGGGAAAAAAAACTTCAAAATGTCAACGTGGGCTTGGGGGACTAACCCAACCCCATCCGTAAGTGGTCCACCACCACCAAAATTACTAAGGCCGAGTTCATTATAATAACCAACAAATGGAGCAAAGGGATGTTCTCATCTCAATAATATATGATATATAATCATAAAATACATGAATTAATTATGTATTGTTTCCATGACTTGTTGTGAGGCTAAAGTTCACGAGTTCAAGCGGCACGTCTGAGGAGTGAAGTGAGCTTGAGAGAACAATACATGCAAGTGTGAATTTTTAGTCACATGGCATTTGTGGGACCCATGGCCGGCTACCCTCCCTTATCATTGCCATTATATATATAATAAATTGCAAATTAAACTAGCTTTACGAATCTTAAACCCTCTAAGGGGGAAAAAATTAAACTCTAATTATATACAGCAGCCTTGGCAAAAAAAAAAAAGAGGCAAGTAGGCAAATAAGGCTAGCTGCCCATCAACGGGACATTCATTTGTATTCCCTTTTTAGTCAACTCATATCTCTCACAGAGAAGTGTGAGCCCCACTTCCACTTCTATTGGTGCAGCTTTGCTTACCTGCCATGTGTTTTTACGCCGTAATTTACTCTCTAATTTCATAATTAGTAAACCTAATTAACCTTTAAAACAACCTGTGTTATCGTCATATACGTACATGCGCAATAAACAGTTCTCTTCTCCTATCTCATAATTTTTTTCTTCAGAATATTCATTTTAAATTTATAAAAGCTTAATTTTATTCATAAAAAGCTCTTTCTTAAGGGGAAAAAAAACTTCAAAATGTCAACGTGGGCTTGGGGGACTAACCCAACCCCATCCGTAAGTGGTCCACCACCACCAAAATTACTAAGGCCGAGTTCATTAGACGGAATTTCCGTCGCTAAAAAATATTTAGCGACGGAAATTCCGTCGCTAAAAATAATCTAGCGACGAAAAAAAATTTCGTCGTAAAAAATTTTAGCGACGAAAAAATTCCGTCGCTAAAATCGATAATCCGTCGACGGATAAATAGCGACGGCTAATTCCGTCGCTATAAATCAACCTATAGCGACGGAAAATTCCGTCGCTATTTTTCCGTAGGTAAAAGCACGTTTTCTACTAGTGTTCTCATATTTTAGTGACATAAACATCATATTAACATTGTTGAAATCATTGCCGATCATTGCTTTTAAAGAAGAACTTTTCTCATACTACATCCCCAATTCTTTCATTTCCTTTGCTATGGATCTTTCATCAAGCAAGTTACACATATCATCAATCGCCTCCCTCTCTATTCTATCATTCTCCTCAATCAGAACAACATCAACAGGTGTAATATCATTCACACTAGCTTCAAACATTTCATGCATAATATCCTTATTTACTAACATATCATCATCAACACCAGGAATCTTAGTTGCAACATGAGTTTTCACCTTATGAGGAATCTTTCTTGGGGTAGGATCATTTTTTTCTGGATACAAGGCAAAGACTTCTTCAGATTGCTCTGAGTCTTCTTTGAAAGGCTCAATGTTTGCTGCCAAAAGTTTTTTCTTCTCAGTAATCTATATCTTGGATAACTCATTTTCTGTAAAAGGCATGAGTATAATTTAACAGCCATCATTCTTGAAGATATAAGCATTGTCTTTGCTCTTGTGGGTAGGACCAATATCGAACTGTCATGGCCTACCTAAATGCATATGACAAGTATCCATCTTGACCAAATCATACAACACCTCATTGATGTAGTTGGGGCCAATAGAAAAAGGTATTCGACACACCTTATCGATTTGCATATCATTGCCCTGGTAATCCAGTCAATCTTGCATGGAGTAGAGTATTTCTCTACCTTCAAACTTGACTTCTCTACCGTATGCTAAGTGACAAGAGTCTCGCTACTGTTATTTTCGACGATAACATCACAAATCTTTTCCATCACGATGCATCTTATGCGGAAAATATTATGCTTTTTAGGCGGTTCTTCTTGAGGTTCTTGCTTAGGGGTAGATTGGGGTTTCTTAATCTCTCCGTAGCCATGGTTAGAATGCAAAGTTGGATATCAATTGAGAACATAATAGTAGATTGAGAGGAAACAAGCTTTTAACAATTCCTTTATCTTCACCCATGATTGGATTTTTTACTTTTGTTGATGGGCATGTTCCTTACATAATGATTGCACCAAAAAGCTGCTTTATTCTTAAGTTGGTAGGCTACTCGCTTAACATTTTGATCCTCTATGATTACCAAGTACCCAAAAATATCTCCACCTCATCAATCCAATCAAGAAAATATTCCATATCGAGTTTTCCATTGAAAGATGGTAAATCAAACCCTCATGTTTTCAGTATCATAGATATCCCATCTTGAGTAGATTTGACGATCATCATTTTTGTGTGGGATTCACGCTCATCAATGTTGTTGTTCAATTCTTTTTGTAGAGTCCTATCATATTTTTGGCGACCATCACTGCGATCTCGAACTCATCTCAAGTTCAAATCCTTCACTGCCAGCGCAAATTGCTCCACGCGAGTCTTAAACCGAGTTCGGGTGCTAGAGGCTTTGTAGCCTACCATTGAATTGGGGCAACATGACTCTGATACTAATTAGTGCAATGTGTAAGTAATAAACCTCAGAATCCACCAACAGTTATTCTTTGAATCCACAAAGAACGATATTTGAATCCACGAAGAACTTCAAATCCATGAAGAGAAAATAATAAAGTGAAATTTTTATTGATGAAAAGTTATCTAATAATTTTAAGGCTACATGCCTCTTCTTAAATAAAATAATAAAATAGACTCCTAGTATGACTAGAATTATAAAAATAGAAAATATCATATCCTACCCTGAAAAATACTCTTTATAATAAAGAAAACAAATCAGTCCAACATGAACTAAAATTAAATGATTTTTAAATCTAAATAGACTCCAACTTTATTGCTAAAAATAAACTAAATATTAATTATTTTAGATTTTTGCTAAAAATAGGAAATATTTATGTAATTTTAAAAAATCTATCAATCTGGATAGCTTCATTTCGTCGAGATACTGATTTTCATATATAATATGTCAGAATACGCCTTTCAGATGGGAGATATGGTCTTTTCTTTACGGGCAAGTTAATAGTTCATCCGTACACGTATTTAACTCATGAATATCCCGCTTGTCCATGAATTAGTTCATTATATGTCCTATATTAAATATTGCAAAATTTATTTTTTGCTCATTTGATACTCCAATGTTTCAGAAGATTGAACTTTGGTACACTCTGTTTGGGAGTATTTTTCATTTTTTTTCTGTTAAATTTAGATCACGCACCTAACATGTGACCTACTTGAACTCCATTTAGTTATAATAAACAACCACACAATAAGTGGGAATAGCCAAACTCTGCTATTACACATCTCATCTTGGATGTTGACTGCAGTAGTATTCTCACTCTATTTAGGGGCATGTCTAATGACTATATGGGTATAAAAGTAAACACAGTGCGAATCGAAATCCACCAAGGGTACTCTTCTAATCCATGAAGAATGATCTCCGAATCTAAGAACTTCGAATGCACGAAGAAAAATAAGATAAGAGGAGTTTATTGATAAAAAGTTATCTACCTATAGCGTTTATAATTCTACTTCTTAAATAGGAAAAAAAATAAATACACAAACAAAGCTTACTCCTAATAACAATAGAAATCCTAAAAGTAGAAATTCTTCAAAACTACCAAAAAGATTCCCTATAATACATGATACAAACTTTCCAATTTAAATTATAATTTAATTTGGATCGTATCCTAAATAGACTCTAGCTTTGTTATTAAAAATAAAATAAAAACTGATTATTTTTTGATTTCTGCTAAAAATTGGGTACTACTGATGAGATTTTGGAGATTTGCCAATTTGGTTGGCTTCGTCTTGTCGAGAGAGACAATTATAATATGTCAGAATCTGCCTTCAGGATTAGGAGATATGATCATTTTTTTTGCTAGCAAGTCAATAATGTGTCTATATCCATGTTTAATTCATGAGGGTCTCATCTTTCATAAATATATTTGTAATGCGTCCTACATCAAAAAGTCAAAATTAGATCACTTGCTTAACACATGATCTAGCTGGAAAATAAACCATCCCCAAAACTTTGGGGTTTGAGATGGGCAAAAATAAACTTTGAAATATCAAATATCAAAATGGATGAAATTTTAGGGTATCAATTATCAAGTTGGAAAACAATAAAAAGAGGTTTAGATCGTTCAAGATAGGTTAAACATAGAGGTACCAAAGTGCTATTAAGCCCTTATTTTGAGTTCATTAGTGTTATTTCTTATTGGAAAGACTTGTCATGATTATGATATTTTATTAATTGTACTGATATTGTGGAAATCCATGTTATCTTTGGACAACGGTTGGTGTTATGTTAGTGATGCAATTGAAGCCATAAGGACGAAGGTAGCTTAAAATGATCACTATTGTGGACAATACTTTTTTTGCGGTTTCGGATAAACGGACAGCTCTCAAGAGAAGGTTATATTATTCCTTTTTGTGCTTTACAGCGTTCAGCTATTGGATTGCTTCAGGAATTTTGATTTTGAACTCGGAAATTTGTCTATACCACTAGAAAAAAGTTTGTGGAGGGCCTAGACGAAAGATTTTTGGTCTTAAATGTGAGGAACATAGGGGTGGTCGTGGAGTCCTAGCAGGTTCTTGTGAAAGTTTCCGACTAATACAAGTGTTTTGATTTTATTATTCAAGGGGATTTTTTTTCTTAGTTTGTGTGAACGCGTGGGGGCCACACCCACGTGAGAAAACAACAGGAGCGAGACACAAATTTGTGTCTCGCAGAGGCCAATCTCGCAGGGGCCATGAGGTTTTGTTTCTCTTCCTATAAATAGGAAGAGACGGTCATAGGGTTTTTTTAGGAGAGGAGAAAATATGAGGGTTTTGGCGGCTACCAAAAAGAGAGTTTTTTCAGATCTAGATCTGAGATCTTGAAGAGAGAAAAAGAGAGAGTTTGGAGAGATTTTACAAGATAGATGTCAATTTTTTGGGTAAAAATCATAGCTTCTTTTTTGGGACAAGCTTATGGGTTGTACAAGTCGTCGGTGTTCTCCTTCATAGTGGAATCTCCCCTTCCCCTTCCCCGTGGACATAGGAAAGTTTGCCGAACCACGTAAATCTCGTGTCTTTATTGTTTTATGGGTGTTGACTATTGCTTGTAGGTTCCCTCGACAATTCAGTCCTAGAACTGATGAGAGGAAGAGTGTATATCTCATTTTGTTGAGACATTTCACTTTCTGTTCTTATTTCCTTAGTGAAACGGGAAAATAGAGGTTGAGCTTTTGTGAAAACAAAAAACCAAGGCTTTCTCTCAGGTTATATCGCTTCCACGGCATGAGGGCGTGACTCTGCGCCCAACAATTGATATCAGAGATGTTATTCAGATTGGGAGTGTGTAGCTTCTAGTTTGAGGTGGTGCTCGGCAATTTCCTGAGAGAAGCAGATTTATTAATACAAGCAGAGGATGGCGCCAACTAGCAAAACAGTTAAAGTTAGAAAGTACGAGATCGAAAAGTTTAATGGGAAGGATAATTTTTCCTATTGGAGGATGCTGATGAAAAACTCGTTGATTTCGTAAAAATTGCACAAGGATTTGGCTAGAAAATAGAAGAAGCACAAGGATATGTCTGATGAGGATTGGGAGGAGCTAGATCTGGAAGCACGGACACCGATTATCCTTTGCCTTGAAAGGGATGTTGTCTTCTTAGTAGATGGAGAGGAAACGACTACGGGTGTATGGTCGAAGTTAGAAAGCACTTTCATGACGAAGAGTCTAACGAACCAGATCTATTTAAAATCCAATTTGTATACTTACAAGATGGAGGAGAGCTCATCAATCCGGGAATACATCAACAGGTTTGATAGGATCATATCAGACTTAAAGGACATAGATGTGATAGTTGAAGACGATGATCATTCGCTTCTACTACTTCTATCTCTGTCGAAGTCTTATGAGAATCTAGTGCAAACACTATTGCTTGTGGGAGACAATTTGATGATGGATGAGACCAGAATGACGCTTTTAATGGATGATCTTCGGAAGATTACAACCAGTGACATGACTACTGGTATTAGAAAAGAACAAGCTCAGAGATTGTTTGCTAGAGGAAGGAGCAATGAGCGAGGAAAAGACAATGGAGGAAAGTCTAGATCTAAATCAAGACCTCTTACGGGAAGAGCATGTTTCAAATGCGGTGAAGTTGGGTATTTTAAAATCGACTGTCCAAATAAGAGAGTAGGTGGAAAGAAGAGCAACAACAAGATTGAGAGGAGAGAAGGCAAGGAAGAAACGAGCTATGTTTCAGAGGAAGAGAGCGAGAAGGAATGCTATGGCATCACGGGTGACGAGGATATCTTCGGAAAGTGGATTCTTGATTCAGGTTCCTCTTACCACATGTTCCCAAATAGGAAGTGGTTTGTAGGATCTAAAATATATACACTAGAACACTAGAGGGAGGGGGTGAATAGTGTTCTTTTAAAAATTATACAAAGTAGATTATAAATTACAAATAAAAAAATGGTAATCTCAAAAATTCACAAACACAAACACAAAGTTTTATACTGATTTCATCAACCTGGTGTACATCCAGTCCCCAAGAAAATCTCGTTTGAGAGTTTCCACTATGATTTTTAATAAACTTACAAAATCAAAAGCAAACGTGACCAATTTGCAAGCCCCTGCAAATTGCAACACCAATTGACAAACACCTTACCAATTTGCACACTAATCTCTAAACCAAGAGATTAACACATCTCACAAACCAAGATAACTTTTGAAGCAACAACTCAATTCCTATTAACCTTGATTTGTAGTGTAGTGTAGTAGTGGCTTAGGAATGATTCTAACTTCTGTAAATTGCCTAGACAAGTATTTTAATGAGGATCAAAGGCAATTTCAGAAAACTTTTTTTTTCTCAGATTGTTTGCTAGAGGAAGGAGCAATGAGCGAGGAAAAGACAATGGAGGAAAGTCTAGATCTAAATCAAGACCTCTTACGGGAAGAGCATGTTTCAAATGCGGTGAAGTTGGGTATTTTAAAATCGACTGTCCAAATAAGAGAGTAGGTGGAAAGAAGAGCAACAACAAGATTGAGAGGAGAGAAGGCAAGGAAGAAACGAGCTATGTTTCAGAGGAAGAGAGCGAGAAGGAATGCTATGGCATCACGGGTGACGAGGATATCTTCGGAAAGTGGATTCTTGATTCAGGTTCCTCTTACCACATGTTCCCAAATAGGAAGTGGTTTGTAGGATCTAAAATATATACACTAGAACACTAGAGGGAGGGGGTGAATAGTGTTCTTTTAAAAATTATACAAAGTAGATTATAAATTACAAATAAAAAAATGGTAATCTCAAAAATTCACAAACACAAACACAAAGTTTTATACTGATTTCATCAACCTGGTGTACATCCAGTCCCCAAGAAAATCTCGTTTGAGAGTTTCCACTATGATTTTTAATAAACTTACAAAATCAAAAGCAAACGTGACCAATTTGCAAGCCCCTGCAAATTGCAACACCAATTGACAAACACCTTACCAATTTGCACACTAATCTCTAAACCAAGAGATTAACACATCTCACAAACCAAGATAACTTTTGAAGCAACAACTCAATTCCTATTAACCTTGATTTGTAGTGTAGTGTAGTAGTGGCTTAGGAATGATTCTAACTTCTGTAAATTACCTATACAAGTATTTTAATGAGGATCAAAGGCAATTTCAGAAAACTTTTTTTTTCTCAAAATCTGAATTTTTTAACACTTGAAAGATGCACAAATATCAAAGCTTATGGGTATGTAAATTTCGTGCATTTTTCTGAATAAATAACCTATTTATAGCCCTTGAAAAGACAAGAATTTGAACTTTAAAAACGTTTAAAAACGGCTATAAACAATCATTAAATCAAACTTTAAAATCTGGAAAAACTGTATCTGTAGTCGACTACAAGACATAGTAGTCGACTACACTGAGTTAAAATCGACTCAGTGAGACAGAAAATTTCTTAGTAGTCAACTATAATAAGCATTAGTCGACTAGTCATGTGTTTTATAGAAACATGACTGATAATTTTGTAGTCGACTATATTAAGCATTAGTCGACTAGTCATGTGTTTTACAGAAACATGATTGACAATTTTGTAGTCGACTATATTAAGCATTAATCGACTACAAAGAGTAAAAAGATATGTATGAAATGTTTTGACACTCAAATATTAATTATAAACTCTAATGGTTAATATAGAGGATTTATATAATTAACCAATACACTAAGCATGTGTTAGTATGTTCTAATATGTGTGTGTGTGAGTAATCAAGGCTTGTACAATAATTCTAAGTAAAGAAAATGTAAAATACATTATCTCATATATTCTTCATCTTCTTCACTTCATAATGCATTGAACTCAACTTGCACTTGTTCATATTTTGATATTGAAAGGTGCATATAAATGTTAGTGCATTTGTATAACACACATTGTATAAATTGTTATCATCAAAATAATATCGTGGAGACACGATATTCAACATTCTCCCCCTTTTTGATGATGACAAATAATTTATGCATATGTAAGTATCTTATAAATAAATTGAAACATTATGAAATAAACATGCTTACTCCCCCTGCATATATGCATATTAGAGTCTATGACATTAACATGAGTCAAATATTTATACCATTTCTCCCCCTTTGTTATCAACAAAAAGAGATAAACATTTATACTAAACATGACATTATTTCTTCAACATGAGCTAATACTTCAAACAACTCATCCAGATTATGAACATAGTCCATAACTTCACCCATCCAAATAGATAGGCAAAGACTTGCCATAAAAACCAAAAGTTCCACAATGTTCATCACCACAATCTGTTTAAAATATATAGCACATATATTAACTAACCAAAAAACACCATAGTAATGTAAACACATAATCAACATACTTGACATATTAGCAACATAACACATTACATATGTCTTAATACCAACCCACAACTACATAGTTTTTGATACTTAAACATAGATAACTAACATAAAACATAATTGTTTTGAAACTAAATACTAAAACATCCAACTCTAATATGATGCATGCATAGACTTCTAAGGGTTTTCCATAACCCGGAAGAAAGATGTGATTAGATAATAAATTCTCATCATTCATTTTGATGTAACTAAGAGTTACACCTTATAGGGAATGTTGAAAAATTTTCCAATTGACTTAGTAGTCAATTCAATTTCTATCCCTTTTACAAGTGTGGTTAATTTTTCATGTCCACGAATTTTTTCCACACGAGTGATATTGGTGTAGAACAAATGAACTTAGAACGGATATGTAGGTTTTCTATTTTCCGATGAAAATAATTCTAAAAGACCCACATTTTCAAAATAAGAACTGAAATTCCATGGTATGAAATCGTCAAATTTGACGAATCTACCCGGAAGAACTTCGAAAGATGATATTTTATTGAATTCTTCAAGTAAATCCGGACTTTTTAAATATATAATAATTTCATCATTAACATTAGAATGAGTTTGTTTAGCTTTCTTAGCTCTAGACACGATGAAGAACAAGAAATGAACTTGGAAACCAAGAAAAGATTGAAAAGCTTACCTAAAATGATGAAACCCTAGATGTAGTCGATTATTCTTGCTTGTAATCAACTACAAGACCTGAATAAAGCTTGGAATCAAGTAAATTTTTGAAGAAAGAAGTGGGAAAGATGAGTTTTTAAGATGCCCTAGATGAGGAGACGAGATTTCTGAAATGGGGAAGAGGAGGGATCGGTTATGGTTTGAGAAAAATGAAGTGAATTGGGGATTTTAAGATGTTTTTCTTGTCAAAAAAAATTAAATGGTCAAGATTTGATAAGAAAAAAATTGTGTGGTTTGGATTTGATCTTAAATAAATAATAGATATAAGGCCAGGATTTGATCAAACTATTGAATAGTTGAGATTAAGTTTTTATAAGTTAAACGGGTATTGGGTTGTGGATTTGATTAAAAGAATCCAAAAGACTGAAAGTCAGAATTTTTGTAAAACTGTTGTTAGTAGTCGACTATAAACAAAAGTAGTCGAATACAGGTTGGTCGATAGAAAGTTTATTTTCTGACTGTAATAAAAAGTAGCCGACTACAAGGCAAATTAGTCGACTATACTGAAATTCATAGAAAGTCCTATATGCAGTGCTTGTGCATGTAGTCGACTATAATGCAAAATAGTCGACTATAAAACCTGTGAATACATATGAACTTTAATTTAAATCATCAATTGAACATATACCTAAATCTCTTCTTAATTTAACATAAATTTCTTCTTTTAAAGGCTTTGTTAATATATCTAAAATTTGTTTATCAGTAGGTATAAATTCTAACGAAATATCACCTTTAAGCACATGATCACGTAAGAAATGATGTCTAATATCAATATGTTTTGTACGTGAATGTTGAATCAGAATTTTAGATAAATTAATTGCACTTGAATTATCACACATTATGGATGATATGGGACAATTTAAGCCATAATCTAATAATGTTTGTTTCATCCATAAAACTTGAGCACATGAAAGACTTGCAGCAATATATTCTGCTTCAGTCGTTGATAATGATACTGAATTTTTCTTTTTACTAAACCAAGATATAAGTGAATGTCCTAAGAAATGACACGTTCCACTTGTACTTTTTCTATCGGATTTACATCCGGCAAAATCCGCATCACTATATGAAATTAAATCAAATGTGCTATGTTTTGGATAAAATAATCCATAATTTGTAATATCTTTAAGATATCTAAAAATTCTTTTCACTGCTTTAAGATGAGATTCTTTAGGATTAGATTGAAATCTGGCACATAAACATACACTAAACATAATATCAGGTCTACTTGCAGTAATGTAAAGAAGTGATCCAATCATACCTCGATATAGCTTTTGATCAACATTCTTACCATTTTCATCTTTGTTAAGTGATGTAGTAGTACTCATTAGTGTTGGTTTGCTTGTTGTATTTTCCATTCCAAAGCGTTTGAGTAAATCTTTTGCATACTTGCTTTGATTGATGAATATTTCTTCTTTTAATTGTTTAATTTAAAGTCCAAGGAAGAAATTGAGTTCACCCATGTGACTCATTTTAAATTCATCCTGCATAGTCTTAGCAAACTCTTGACAAAGATTGTTATTAGAAGAACCAAAATAATAACATCTACATATATTTGGATTAATAAAATATCTTTATTTATTTTCTTAATAAATAAAGTTGAATCTACTTTTCCAATATCAAATCCCGAAGTTAAAAGAAAATTCTTTAATCTATCATATCAAACACGAGATGCTTGTTCAAGACCATATAAGGCTTTTTTAAGTTTAAATACATGATTTGGAAAACTTTTATGTTCAAATCCGGGAGATTGTTCTACAAAAACTTCTTCTTTTATAAAACCATTTAAAAAAGTACTTTTAACATCCATTTAAAATAATTTAAAATTCATAAAACATGCAAATGCAAGTAGAATTCTAATAGATTCTAAACGAGCAACAAGTGCATAAGTTTCATCATAATCAATACCTTCTTCTTGATTATAACATTGTGCAACTAATCTAGCTTTATTTCTAACAACTTGACCAAATTCATCTAATTTATTTCTAAAAATCCATTTTGTTCCAATGATGGATTTATTTTGAGGTCTAGGTATAAGATCCCAAACATTATTTCTAGTAAATTGGTTAAGTTCATCTTGCATAGAAATTATCCAAAAATCATCAAGTAATACTTCTTTTATATTTTTAGGTTCAATAGATGAGATAAAAGCAGTATGAGCAATTAAATTAAAATAAGATCTAGAAGTTACTTTATCAGATATATTACCAATAATTAAATCATGTGGATGATCTTTAACTTCTACAAAATCCTTTGGTAAATCATTTTGTAAATTATTATTATTTGAAACATCTAGCATATTAGTATCATTTTGAGAATCAACTAAATCATCATCATTATCTAAAACAATAGATGTTTTTGTAAAAATTTCATCAAAAGATACATGCATTGATTCTTCAATAACTAATGTTCGTTTATTATATATTCTATAAGCTTTACTATGATTAGAATATCCAACAAATATTCCTTCATCAGATTTAGAATCAAATTTATCTAAGTTATCCTTTGTGTTTAAAATAAAATATTTACAACCAAAAACTTTAAAGTAAGACACTTTAGGAATTTTATTATAAAAAAATTCATAAGATGTTTTCTTTAAAATAGGTCTTAATAAAACTCTGTTTAATACATAACAAGCTATTGATATAGCTTCTGCCAAAAAATATTTTGGTAAATTACTATCACACAACATGATTCTAGCACATTCTTGCAAAGTTCTATTTTTTTTTTCTACAACTCCATTTTGTGGAGCATCTCGAGGAAAAGAAAAAGTATGTGATATACTATGTTTATCACAAAAATTTGTAAATAATTCATTTTTAAATTCACCTCCATGATCACTACGTATAGAGATAATAGAAGTAGATTTTTGATTTTGAATTCTTTTGCAAAATATAGAAAACTCATTAAAAGCATCATTTTTATGTTTAAGAAATATTACCCATGTAAATCTAGAGTAATCATCAATAATAACAAATGCATATCTACTTCCAATTAAAGATGCTACTCTAGAAGGACCAAAAAGATCTATATGAATTAATTCTAATGGTCTACTTGTAGATATTACATTTTTAGATTTGAAAGAAGATTTTTGTATTTTTCCTTGTTGACATGCATCACAAAAATTGTTTTTAAAAGAAATCTTAGGTAAACCATTTACTAAATTATTTTTAGAAATCTTAGAAATGTGTTTAAAGTTAACATGTCCAAAACGTTTATGCCATAAAATAGAGTCATTAGATGATGCAAGAAGACAATGTTCATTTGAAATATTTTTCATAGATAAAACATATATATTATTCTTTCTATGGCCTTTAAAAATAATAGTAATTAAATCAATATCATAAATTAAGCAAGATTCTTTTTCAAAAATAATTTTAAAACCTTTATTACAAAGTTGACTAATACTTAGTAAATTATGTTTAAGACCATCAACTAATAAAATATTATTAATAATAGGTTTGTTTGGATTACCGACAGATCCAATACCGATGACTTTTCCTTTGTTGTTATCTCCAAAAGTAACGGTACCACCATCCTTGTTTTAAAAAGATGATAATGATTGTATGTTTCCAGTCATATGTTTGAAGCAACCACTATCCAAAATCCACCTATTTTTCTTGGGTACCTGAAATGATAAATATTTATAGTTTTGGTACCCATACTATGTTGGGTCCATTAAATTAGCCTTTAGGAAACCAAACCCATGAAGAGTTTGATTTGCCTAAATAGTTAGTTGATAGACAAATATTTTTAATAAAATCAAAAACATAAAAAAATTTACGTAAAGAAGTTAATTTTTTTGGAACCCAAATAGAAAAGAATTTTAATTTCTTTTTATATAAATTTTTATTTCTATGTTCATACAAATCACAAGAAGGTTTTACAAAAATTATTTTCTTAGATTTATTTTTATTAAATTAAAAACCTAATCCTTTTGTCTTTTGTGATTCTTTTTAAAAAGAAAGTATATTATTAAGATTTTCTTTACCTTTATTAAATTTGCTAACATTCAAACATATATCATCATATTTTGATTTAAAAGAAGAAATATCTTTATCTAAACTATTAATACAAATATTTAAATCATTACATTCTGATTTTAAATAAACATTCTCATTAGATAAACATTTATTTTCTTTAAGTAAAGAATAATTTTCTTCTTTTAATTTAATTATTTGAGAGTTAGAATTTATAGATAAATTAGAATATGAAATTTCTTCAAGTAATCTTTTATTTTCTCCTTTAAGAAAATTATGTGAAGCCTTTAATCTCAAAAAAGTTTCATATAATTCATTAAATGTATCTAAAAGTTCTTCATTGTCACTTACTTCATCTTGTGTCATAATGCACATGTGAGCACTTTTATTTTCTTTAATTTCTTCATCCGAAGATGACTCATCACTATCATCCCATGTGACTGCCATTGCTTTCCTTTTCTTGTTATTTTGAATGTTGTTGAAGTTGTTAAAATAACTTGATTTTTACTTATTCTTCAACATTGGACAATCTTTCCTCATATGACCTAGTTTATTACACTTAAAACAAAGAGTGTTATTTGAAATCGAACTTTTAGATTTAAAATTACCTCGTTTTATAAATTTTCGAAATTTTCATGCAAACATGCTCATTTCATCATCATCATCATCTGAATCTTATTTATTGGAAGTAGTATTGAATGCAAGTATTTTCTTGTTCTTTGTTTCTTCATCATTCTTTCTATCTTCAATTTGAACTTCATACGCCATAAGGTTTCCGATAAGATTTTTAACCGTAAGAGTTGACAAATCATTGGCTTCTTCGATTGCGGTAACTTTCTTTTCCCATTGTGGAGTAAGTAATCGAAGTATTTTTCTTACCATCTCCACTTGTGAGTATGTTTTTCCAAGACCAATGAGAGAATTTGTGATGTCGGTGAATCTTGTGAACATTTCTCCAATTGTCTCGTTTTCCTTCATCTTAAATAATTCGAATCTATGTACAAGAACAGAAATTTTGGATTCTTTAACTTTATTTGTACCTTCATAAGTTACCTCAAGTGTATGCCAAATATCGTATGCAGATGTGGCCATTGACACCCTATTGAATTCATTCTTATCAAGTGCACAAAATAATACATTCATTGCTTTTGAATCTAAATTTGCATTATTTCTTTGTGAAGTAGTCCATTTTGAAAATGGAGTTGTTGGCTTCTCGTATTTCGTTTCCACAATGTTCCAAAGTTTGTAGCCAATTGATTAAAGGTAAATCTTCATTCGGTACTTCCAATAGTTGTAGTTCAATCCATCGAATATTGGTGGACGATTTATAGAGTGACATTCTTTGAATTGTGATGTATTTGTAGATGTCATCTTTCATCTCGCTCTGATACCAAATGTAGGATCTGAAATATATACACTAGAAAACTAGAGGGGGGTGAATAGTATTCTTTTAAATATTATGCAAAGTAGATTATAAATTGCAAATAAAAAATGGCAATCTCAGAAATTCACAAACACAAACACAAAGTTTTATACTGGTTTCACCAACCCGGTGTACATCCAATCCCCAAGCAAATCCCGCTTGAGAGTTTTCACTATGATTTTGAATAAACTTACAAAATCAAAAGCAAACCTGACCAATTTGGAAGTCCCTGCAAATTGCAACACCAATTGATAAACACTTTGCCAATTTGCACATCAATCTCTAAACCAAAATATTAACACCTCTCACAAACCAAGAGAACTTTTGAAGCAACAACTCAATTCCTATAAGCCTTGATTGGTAGTGTAGTGTAGTAGTGGCTTAGGAATGATTCTAACTTCTGTAAATTACCTATACAAGTATTTTAATGTAGTGTAGTGTAGTAGTGGCTTAGGAATGATTCTAACTTCTGTAAATTACCTATACAAGTATTTTAATGAGGATCAAAGGCAATTTCAGAAAACTTTTTTTTTCTCAAAATCTGAATTTTTTAACACTTGAAAGATGCACAAATATCAAAACTTATGGGTATGTAAATTTCGTGCATTTTTCTGAACAAATAACCTATTTATAGCCCTTGAAAAGATAAGAATTTAAACTTTAAAAACGTTTAAAAATGGCTATAAATAGTCATTAAATCAAACTTTAAAATTTAGAAAAACTGTATCTGTAGTCGACTACAAGACATAGTAGTCGACTACACTGAGTTAAAATCGACTCAGTGAAACAGAAAATTTCTTAGTAGTCAACTATAATAAGCATTAGTCGACTAGTCATGTATTTTATAGAAACATGACTGACAATTTTGTAGTCGACTATATTAAGCATTAGTCGACTAGTCATGTGTTTTACAGAAATATGACTGACAATTTTGTAGTCGACTATAGAGCAGGGATTGGAACTAAAGGAAGTGGTGGAAACACATGTGAGCACACACAATTATGACATAGGCGGCTTGGGCACATGTTAGAGAAGGGTCTAGTTTTGCTTGGTAATGAGGGTCTGCAGAAGAATCTAAAAAAACGTTGTATGGATTTTTACAAGGATTGTGTGTACGGGAAGGCGCACATGGTCCAGTTTCTGAGAAGCAAGTCTAAGAGCAGGGGGATACTAGATTATATACACACGGATGTTTAGGGTCAGGCTCAAACAACTTCCAAAGGGGGTTCCAGATATTTTGTTTCGTTCATAGATGATTATTCGAGGTATGCTTGGATTTATTTTCTAAAGCATAAGAATGAGGTGTTCAAGACATTCAAGAAGTGGAAGGCAGTGGTTGAGAACATGACATGAAACAAATTATAGACACTTAGATCTAACAATGATACAGAATACACAGATGGTGCTTTTAAGGAGTTATGTGATCATGAGGGCATTGTTCGACACTGAACAGTCAGGCCAACACCACAACAAAACGGGGTCGCGGAGAGACTGAACGGAACATTGCGGGAGAAAACAATGAGTATTCGATCGTATGCTGGATTGGTCAAGGAATGGTGGGCAAAAGAGGTGGCTATAGCTTGTTATATTATGAAC
>NC_033799.1:9107956-9206618 GCF_001876935.1 Asparagus officinalis | reverse complement strand
GCTGTCTAAAAATCACAATAGATAGCTAATCCCCTATTAAACACCGATGATGGAAGTTACAATCTGTCAACTTTCAGAAGGCTATAATTTAAAAACTTTCACGTAGATCGATAAAGGTTATAATCTGACGACCTTCACAACAACCGATGAAAGCTCTAGTTTAACAGCCTTCACAATCAACATCGGGAGTTACAATCTGACAACTCTCATGTTTTCGAGCAGCCAAGGCGAAGATCACTCAACAATGGTCTTTACAACGCTCTACAGAAGATATAATATATATCCCTCAATGCTTATTTTTTAAGCCAAGTTATTCAAGGGTTTTATCAGTTTTGTTTAAGCCTTTTTTGTTTCCATGTTTTCAAAGAGATTAAGTATTTGTTTGTTTACAAAAAGAGTTTACAAAAGGAGGAGATCAATTTTGGTTTTGAGCATTCATCTTCAAATCTCTCTCTCTCTCTTGTTTGGAGAAGTTTTCTAAACTCAACTTCTAACTAATCTACATTTTGATCAACTTCTAACTAATCTACATTTTGATATTATATATATATATATATATATATATTTGAGTGTGATTTTATTATACTCATTTTTTTACACACTCACTTAAGCTTTAGTATTTCACATTAAGTATATTTGCGTAGTGGGAGTAATTCATTGAATGAGCTTAAAATTCATTCTCATTTTGTTTAGAGAACAAATCATTTATTTGTACTTATTGTGAAACACATTGTAATACACAATGACACTTAAAGGAGTGGTTGGGAGAGACTGGGGTCCATTTCAAGAGGAGTGATTTCGTTGTAAAAGTATAGGGAGAGGTCGTAATTCCAATCACTTGAGGAATGTGACACGGGTAGGCCAACATTTAGAGGAGTGTATTGTGGGATTGACAACGTGTGATTGTAAAAGTTTTCGGTGAGCTTTGAAAACCGAGATTGTGAAGTTATTTGTGTTGTGATTAGTGAAGAATCTCCTCGAGGTGAGGAGCAGAGACGTAGGTCAAGGGTTGACCGAACTCCGTAATCATTTCGTTTGTGTTTGCTATTGTCTTGGCGCACTACTGTCGTTGTTATATCTTGTGCATGTTTATATCGCCTATTATGTTATATTGTTTATCCTTGCATATATCTCATTATACATCATATTGCTAGGATATTAGTTAATAAGTTTTTAATTTGGTATTAAAATTGAATTAGATTAGCAATTACCCTATTCAACGCCCTCTATATGATACTTTCACTGTGCTCCATTTTCTTTAACTTGCGCACCACCAACCTTCCTAACAGAATTCTGCGACAACCTCTGGCCCGACCCATGAGGATTCCACACGCAAAACAAACTCTTGACACACGACGTGCAGCATATTAATTTTCCAAATAACAACATGTGTATAAGTCGTATATAAGAAGTTTTCCAGATAATAACTGTGGGTATAAGTCGTATATAAGGAATTTCAGTCAGGACACATTGATTATTAACACATTTGAGAAAGATCACTTAGCAGGATAAATTCAGTACAATTCATGGAAAATTGCATAGAAAATACAAAAGCGTCCGCGATCTCACCTCTTCCTCAGCTCCTGCACCACGAACCCTCCTCACAGAATCCGGACGCAACCTCTGGCCCGAAACTTTCATCCCTGGAATAGGATTCAACAAACAAAACTTGGGGATCAAACCGCACCCTTTTGATAAAAAGGGCCTGTTTTTATCATGACACTCTTCTTCGTCCTCGTCTTCATCACAGCTACAACTAGTCCCCTCTTCTTCATGAGCAAAATCAGCCCCATTGGGAAACCTAACACGCCTCTGCTCCCCACTCTCAGTTCTCTCCACCATTTTCCCCGGTTCCCGGGCTCGAATCGACGCCGGCGGCTTTCTCGACGAAGAATGCGGCGTTTCGAAATCTACGATGGGAAATTATAAGGAAAAAGACATTTATAAATATGAAAAGCAACTCCTGGATGTAAATAGCTTGCACTTATATTTTAGGAAAAATAGTGATGAGAACAAACACACATCCCAATTCCAGCAACACAAGTGATGAGAACAATCACAAATATTAATAAAACACATAATATCATAATATGTAATTTACTATGCATGCAAAAAAAAAAGTTAACATCATTTGTATACATAAATGTTTTGACTCTGGCAAGCTCCTTATTAACTTGCATGCCTATTAATAAGAGAAAAACAACCATCACACTCCTGCACGGCACTATTAATGGGATTGTAAACATGTATGCATTATATTACATAGGATAGGACTATAACAAGTCAACGTTTATTGCAAGTTTCACACCTAACGAACAAGCAAAGAAAACATGATTCTGCATTACATTAAGTTCATTTCTAAGGGATTTTAAACTAACTGGAAAGTATTACTTATCCTTAATCTCAATTAACCGCGGCATGGGGACTTTAGGTAAACCTCCTATTTTTCTTTATGTATAAAGGAGGCATTTCTCTTTGTATATAAAGGAAGCATATCTATTTTGAGCGTTAATTGGATCATTGGCACTGTATTTATCAAGTAATTGAACCTTCGTACCTATGTTTTAATTGTTTAGATGATCGGTCGTATAATTAAATACTAATCGGATTACTACTCACTTTGTATAATTTTATTCATCTTTAAGCAATATAATTTACTCAATATGTCATAAGTTTATAGTTTCAAGAATAAAATGTCAAATGCCATATAATTATCCAATACAAGTAGCCTCATACTTTACAAATTTTCATTTCCCTAAGTGATCAAGATATTAGGCATAGGAGTAAGTCTTTATGTCAAATAATCAAGAACTTTTCTATGTTATGTCACTAAAATCCATCATTTGACGAGAGCATTGGACGTGATTAATAATCCAATTAGTATTTAATCACATGACTAGTTATCCAAACAATTAAAACACAGGTATAATTGTCTAATTACGCGATAAACACGGTGACCAATAGTCCAATTAACCCCTACGTAGATGAAAGATGACAAGTAAAACAATTCTCTTACAACTTGACAAATCTTGCGTGTAACCTTACACTCTATAGAATGAAATATAATCAGAATTTTCCGATAGTATATATGTTGTTCCAGTCATAACTTCCCGTGAGATGCACTCGCTAAACGGGAGTCCCTTTGCCAAAGTTGATTGCATACCAACTGAAAAATTCTATTTACATAAAAAAAGAAAACCTCTGAAAAATCCCCCACAACCCACCAAGACCTCTCGTTTAGGCATTCAAATTAGTCTGGCAGAAGAAAACTCTATCCAGTTCAAGACAAAAGATAATTATGTTCAGTACAATTATCACGTCACCAAACTGTTCTTCGAAGCACGATCACCAGCTAACATTCAATATCGAATAGTTGTACAGTGCATTGTGTCCAATTCAAATGCCAAGTACGCTCAAAATTTCGTTGTTCATTTATGAACACATGCTCAATTTTGACAAATTTGCAACTGCCTAAACAAAGTGGAGTGCATTTGGATGAGTATAATCAGCCTTATTCCATGTAACCAAATTGATTTCACTCAAAAGTGAGAAAAAATTAGCAGTGTTACTGTTGTGCACATCAAAAATTTTGGCAGCACCTCTGGTGCACAATAAGAGTGTAAGATCACAACGAAATCCTTGTTTCACAAAGAAAACAAGAATCGACAGTGATATATCTCGACAAAGTGGGATATACACTCTTCCTCTCATCAGTTCTAGGACTGACTTGTTGAGGGAACCTAACAAGCTATTACAAATCACAGCAAGACAAACTATTTTTACGTGGTCGGCAAGTTGCTTACGTCCATGGGGCAAGGGGGGATCTACTATTAGAGAGAAAGAGAATACAAATAGGGTTTACAATCACACAAGGTCTCACAAATAAAACCCTCAAACAATCTCTCAAAAACAACTTGCTTTTCTTCTCAAAAGGACAGCCGCCAAGACCTTTTTTTCTCTGCTTTCTCCCCTTGCACAGCTGAAAACTGTATGCAGTTTTCCCCTCTTTTAGATATCCATGGAGGCGGTTCGTCCTATTCAGATATTCACGACCAAGAGATACTGGATTCTCTTTCGGACGCAACCCTAGGAACCTCTTTGAAAGATATATATATAGCACAAAGAGGTATCGGGTGGGCTAGTAATTGTCCAGGAAACGAACACGAAACCCTCAAGCTCGTGGCCCCCACGTGCTTTCACACTTGCCTCATGCGCAATGTGGGTGTGGCCCCCACGCCACACGTTCATAATTCTTCACCTGAGCGAAGTTTTCCCAAAATAGAACCGACACCAAAGCAACAAAATATCCCACTTGTTGCGTCCAGTACGAAGTGGAGTAAATCCACGACAACGGACTCAATCCACAATAAGTCGGGAATCTGAAATAGAGCTTAATTAATCTCCCCCCCCCCTATCAAAACCAACTAATCCAACCGGCTGCATCGTAAAGACTACCTACGTATCCTCTTGCCTAAGGAATTAAGCCTCACATAGTTCACCCAAATAGCCTCCAAAGGCCTCAATAACGAAGAATGTTCAGAAGCTCCAAACAATGACCAAACTTAACATCTGAAACAACTTTGGTCAACATATCCGTATGATTATCTTTTGTGTGGATCTTCTCCAATATGGCATCACCGTCATCCAAAATATCACGAACAAAGTGGAATCTGACATCAATGTGCTTCGTGTACGCATGATAAACCTGGTTCTTTGCTAAATAGATAGCCGACATGCTATCACAATATACCCGAATGGTCTCCTATGATATCCCCAAGTCCTCTAACAATTCATACAATCACAAAGACTCCTTCATAGCTTCAATCACCACTATATACTCCGCCTCTATAGTAGAGAGAGACACTATAGACATCAAAGTTGAAAGTTTGAAGTGGGGAGCCAATGGAGTACTCACTGTCTTTGCATTTCCATCAAAGCTGAATTTCTTCAACATTTTATGCAGATAACTCCTATATGTAAGCTTCAATCTCCCCTTCGTACTGTCTCTATCGATCTTCATACCCAATATCTTCTTCGCCTCTCTAAGATCCTTCATCTTAAACTTAGATGACAACTCCTTTTATAACTTTCGAATAGCCGAAGAATTCCTGGAGGCAATAAGCATATCATTAACATATAATAACAAATAGATGTACTTACCATTCTGTAGCTTGTGCATGTAAACACATGGGTCATATGGGCTCCTCGTGTACCCTCGGTCAATCATAAAGCCGTCGAATCTCTTGTACCATTGTCGTGGTGATTACTTCAATCCGTAAAGAGACTTCTTCAGCTTGCACACTAATTCTTCCTTTCCTACAGCTTTGAACCCCATTGGTTGTGTTATGTAGATCACCTCTTCTAAATCTCCATGTAGAAAGGCTGTCTTAACATCCATCTAGACCAAATCTAAATCCAGTTATGCTACCAATGCTAACAGAATCCTAATCGACGAATGCTTTACAATAGGTGAGAATACCTGGTTGTAATCAACGCCCTCAAGCTGTGCATAACCCTTAGCAATTAATCAGACTTTGTACCAAATGTCCCCAATAGAAGATTGCTCTTTCTTTGCATATACCCACTTGCATGCAATAGCCTTCTTACCCTTCGGTAGCTTTGCAAGTTCCCAAGTATCGTTCTTCTGAAGAGAGCGCATCTCCTCCTTCATAGCTTTCCTCCACCTGACTGAATCAGAGCTAGACTCTGCCTTCTTGAATATAGAAGGAACCAAATCATCAACAACCTCAATTGATTAGGCATATGCAACCATGATATCATTATATCTAGCTGGCCAACGAATCACTCTTCTGGGTCTATTTGCTGCAATGGACTCCTGAACATGACTCTGCTCCTGAGTCTCACCATCCATTGTATCATCTATATGCCCAACTGTCAGCCCATCTCCTCCCAGTATCACATCTGTAGGAGCCTCAATGGATACAATATTATCTGGAGTGAATGGAGTCACATCATCCTCCACGTGCTACGTTATCCTATCTGTCTGGTTTTCCTCCACCTGCTGAGGAACTTAATGCCTCATCATGTATAACTCATCAAAAGTGACACCTCTGCTAATAACCATCTTCTTGTCCTGTGGATCCCATAACTTAAAGTCTTTAACACCTTCTCTAAAACCCACAAAGACAACTTTCCTCGCCCTCGGATTCAATTTACCATCACTGACATGGTAACAAACTGGACACACAAATATCCAAAGCGACTCATAGTCATTAGCTACGAAACCAGATCAATGCTCCATATGAGTCTTCCCCTGTATCGCAGTGCACGGCAACCTATTCATGAGATGGCTCGCATAAACCAATGCCTCGGCCCAAAAGAACCTTGACAATCCATTCTGTGTCATCATACATTGCACCTTCTCCAGCAAGGTACGGTTCAACCTCTCAGCCACCCCGTTCCGTTGCGGTGTCTCACGAACTGTGAAGTGTTGCCTACTGCCGTGATCCAGGCAAAAATTATAGAAACAGATCACTCTTATACTCTCCTCCATTATCGGAATAAAGAGTCTTTACCTTTCTACCTGTCTACAACTCCACTTCTTCTTCCACTCCATAAAATTATTCAAGACCTCATGTTTATGCTTCATAGGGTATACTCAATTTCTCCTGGAATAATCACTAATGAAAGTGATAAAATAGTTAGCCCCACCAAATGATGCGTGCTTGGAAGGGCCCCAAATATCTGTGTGAATGTAGTCCAATATACCTTGGGTATTATGAATAGTAGTGTCAAACATCACTCTCGTTTTCTTCCCAAGTACACAATGCTCACACAGCTCCATCTTGTAGGTCTTCGCACCTTTCAATTGCTCATGTTTCGCCAATACCTACATGGACTTATCACCAGTGTGTCCTTAACGCATGTGTCATAAACTGATAGTGTCCTCCTATGTAGTGATAGAAGCTGCCAGACCCCCTGTAACTGTCTTTCCTTAAAAGTAGTATAGGTTGTTTTCCATGACACCTCATATCAACATCATGGACCCCTTCATGACCTTTAGAGTTGTATTCTCTAAGATCACCCGATAGCCTACTGCCTCCAAAGTTCTAAGTGAAATAATGTTCTTCGTCAACTACTGTACGAACCTTACTTCCTTCAGGTTCCGAGTCAACCCGTCACATATGCGGATCCGAACTGTACTAATATCACTAATAGGGCATACGTGATCATTACCCATAAGCACAATATCCCCTCTTTCCAACTCCTCAAAACTGAAGAACCAATCCCTCCTAGGGTAAATATAGTATGTAGCACCGGAATCCATCATCCACTCTGTAGAGTCAGCATAATAAACTGACGATAATACTAAGAATGAAAAGCCTAAAGAATCTATATCTGAATTGTCGTTACTAGTCTTGACAACATTCACTTCTGTAGTTTGTACAGCTTTCCCTTTATTCTTCTCGGCTTTATCTTTTAACTTTGGGCACTTGTTCTTCCAATATCCTTCTTCTTTACAAAAACAACACTGGTTCCTACCAACACTCTTATGGCCACCTCTATTCCTCGATTTTAAGCGGTTGGACTGCCAACGGTTTAGAGTACAGCCTCGAATTGCTAATGCATCTCCTGATGCCTTCTCGGAGAGTTCATTATCACTTTTCCTCAATTCATAATTTACCAAAGCTGAGGACATCTCCTTATAACTAACAGTAGTTCTACCATTGATCATAGTTAGGATAAAAGTACCATAATCATCCTCCGGCAACGAACACAACAGTAGCATCGCCTTATCTTCATCCTCAACCATGATATTCATATTAGCCATATCTAAAAGCAACTTTGTAAAGTAATTTACATGCTCCCTAATGAAAAATCCCCTCTTCATCTTGAACTGGTAAAACCTCTTCTTCAAGTGAAGCTGATTCTCAATGTTTTTAGTAAGATACTTTTCATTGAGCGTTTCCCACAATTTCTTCATCGACGTCTCATTCATCACATCATAAATTAGATTCGACGTCAAGCATGACCTAATAACTCAATAAGCCCTACTGTTCATCTTCTTCCAAACATTGTCCTCCATATCATCTGGCTTCTCTTTCTGTTAGCCCTTATGTTTTAATGATGATTTACAACCATCATTATCAGTACTAATTACTTATTAAGTGATATTGTAGATAATATAAATATCAAGTTAGTTAGTACCACACATGGAGGATTGGATGGAAAATAAGCTATAACGATAATATCCAAGGAGGTGGAGGCATGGTGATGAAACAATGTTTATCAAGAACACTATATACAATAAGAGGCTTCATCAACTCTAAAGAAATATCAAAACTCAAGAAATGTATTTCTATGTGAGAGATATTTGCTATTTTATTTTCTCTCTAGTACTTAAATATAGGCAAGTAGTTATAGATTTTATTTGAAACTAATTGGGATATCACACATACTTGCACACTTTCAAAACTCGTATTTTGGTACTTTTGTTAAAATGATGATTTTCACAAATACGAGGACCTTTTTGCAAAATTTCTTTTAAAACAAGTTTGTCAAAATGTTTATAAAATTCCCAAAGTTTCATAATTTTTTAGAATTTATTTGATATTTTTTAACACGGTTCAAAGTTAAAATTTTCTGTGTACATGTTTATGAGTTGACTCATGAACAGTATTGAGTCGACTCACAAACTAATGCGTAGTTTACAATTTATTTCTGATGAGTTGACTCACAACATCATGAGTCGACCCATCAGGTTGAGTCGACTCATGCCTGTCATAAGTCAACTCACAAACTGTGCTGGAAAATAAGTTTTGATTCTGATGAGTCGACTCATGATCTTATGAGTCGACCCATGGTTCATGCGTCGACTCATGATTTTTTCAAGTCGACCCATAAGTTGGTTTTTAGCATGTAACTACTACTTATGAGTCAACTCATGAACTATATTGAGTCGACTCATAACACTATAACGGCTATTTTTGTATAGATTCAGAAATTCGGTTTTTGGGGGATTTTATCTGATTCTTTGGTGTTTTGGCTGCTGTTTTATTTCCCTATAAAAACCCAACACCCCAACTACTTCAAATCCAAGCTTTTATTACAAAACTCTTGTTTTTAAGTTTATTATTTTCAAAAGAGCTTCAACTTTCATCTTGTTATTTATTGTTTTGTTTTCACATCCCAAGCTTCAAGTGCTATCTCTCTTCTTACCATAGGGCTACTGTAAAGAGAGAGTCTTTCCTATGATTACTACTATTGTGAGTGTGATCTCGTGGAGATCAATTGTATGGTTGTGAGATCTTGTGGTGATCGTTGTGTAGAAGAAGTTCCGTCTTCCAAACCGAGTTATGTAGTAGATTCTCCTCGAGAGTGGGGAGCAGGGACGTAGGTCAGAGGACCGAATCTCGTGAACATATCGCGCTTCACTTGGATAATAATTTCTAAACTTATCACTTTTATTTTAGTTTTTATTAGTGGTGTATTGCTTGTCTTAACTTTTATTGCACAATTATTAGCATAAGACCCTAATCATCCCCCTCTTGGATCTAACAATTGGTATCAGAGCTTGGTCTCTATAGTTGTTTTTGGTCTAACCACCTTAGAGGAAAGATCCAATGAAGGCTTCATTAAATGTGCATATGCTTGAGGGATAATCCACCTCTAGACCCCCGCTTTTCACCGATAGTAATTTTACCTATTGGAAATCTAGAATGAGGATTTACCTTCGTTGCATTGATCTTGACATCTTAGATATCATAGAGAAGAAATATGTAGAAAATCCCAAGAGTAGTACCATGACCGATGGAGAAA
Organism: Asparagus officinalis; assembly: GCF_001876935.1. Classification (NCBI taxonomy): domain Eukaryota; kingdom Viridiplantae; phylum Streptophyta; class Magnoliopsida; order Asparagales; family Asparagaceae; genus Asparagus; species Asparagus officinalis. The sequence goes on along the minus strand of NC_033799.1, from coordinate 9,196,838 downwards.
GACTCCAAGCTAATCTCAATGTGAAGGCTATGAATGCCTTAATTTGTGGTATTATCTCAAATGAGTACAATAGGGTCTCCACGTGTGCAACCGCACATAAAATTTGGGAGAAATTATGTATTACACATGAAGGAACCCCACAAGTTTAGGAGTCCAAAATTAGTGGGCTTATGCATAACTATGAGTTATTTAAAATACTTCCTAATGAATTCATTGATACTATGTTCTCTTTCTTTACTAATATCATCAATGAATTGCATGGTCTTGATAAGATTTTGACTATCCAAGAGATGAACTGCAAGATCTTTCGCTCATTGACTCCAGTGTGGGAGCCCAAAGCTACGGCCATAGAGGAATCTCACAATCTTACTACTCTAGCTCTCGATGACCTCATCGGCAAGCTTAAAGTTCATGAGAAGAAGCTTAAAGGGGAGGAGAAGGAAGAAGTGCCCCCCACGGAAAATTGAGGAGCCATACCAAAAGATGAAGACCATTGCTCTCAAATGAGCTATTGATGACTCCTCCTCTTTGGATAGTGAAGTCAACGTTTCTAGAGAAATGACTCACCTCTCTAGAAGAATATCAAGACTAATAAAAATGAATAAGAACTTTAATCACCAATCTAATAATAGGTTTTCTTCGCATGTAGGAAAATGTTTTGAATGCAATGAACCGGGTCATCTCGTTAAAGATTATCCTAAGCTCAAGGAGAAATATTTGAAATACAAGAAGAAGAAAGCCTTGTATGCCGGATGAGAGGAATCCGAACCAAGCGATTCGGATAGCAATGAAGAAGGGGCAAATATTTCTCTTCATGACCCCAACATTTGCTTTATGGCTTAAGAAAATAAGGTAATATCTGATACTGAAAGTGAGTCTTTCTATATACAATGTGATCTAGCAACCATATTAGAAGAGTTAAACTTTGAATTTAAAAGAATGACAAAAGAATACTCTTCCTTTAAAAAATTACATGCTTCTTGTGATTCCAAACTTGAGCAACTACAATCTTCACTTGCTCTAAAAGATGAATTGTTAGGGGATCTTAATTTTGAAAACAAACAATTGAGATCTAAAATTGAAAGGCTAGAAATTGAATATGGTAGAATTAAACCAACTCATGCATATTCTAGTCATCATCATTTTGAAAAAAATAGGTTTCATAGATCTTATGCTTATACACACAAAAAAATTTTGTGTGCACATATTGCATAAAACATGATCATATCTCCACTCATTGTAGGATTAAAAATAACATTGATTATTATGGAATGACATGGGTACCCAATGGTACAAAATATACTAACACCCAAGGACCAAAGATTTGGGTACCTAAAGTTTCTACGTCTTTATCTTATGTAGGGAACACCACAAACGTGACGTAGAGAGATGTGGTACATTGATAGTGGTTGCTCACATCATATGATGAGCAACAAAGAGCTTTATTCAATCCTATCAAGGATTGAAGGAGGTAACGTCTCCTTCGGTGGCGGTGAAAAAGGTAAAATTATAGGTATTTGAAGCATTGGTAAGATACATTCTCCCGTAATAAAGGATGTTTATTTGGTTAGAGGCTTAAATCATAACCTTCTTAGTATTAGCCAATTAAGTGATAAATGTTTTGATATCTCTTTTAAACCGGATAAGTGTATTGTTAGCATAAATAATAAAACTATTTTTGTTGCTAATAAAAAAATCTAATGTATATATTTTTGAGATAAATGAGCTAGTAGATCAAGATGTTAAATGCATTGTGGCAGTTGATGAAAATCCTTGGATTTAACATAAGAGGCTTGGTCACGCTAACATGGAGTTGATATCCAAGCTATCCAAAAAGAATCTTGTAAAAGGATTACCAAACTTACATTTCACCAAAGATACCATTTGTGAAGATTGTGCTAAAGGTAAACAAATCTAGTCTATCTTCAAATCCATTAATGAGGTATCTACTTCTAAACCCTTATAATTACTACATCTTGATCTCTTTGGTCCTATGCATGTTACCTCTCTAGGAGGTAAACACTATGTTTTTGTTATCATTGATGATTTCTCTCGTTTTATATGGACAATCTTTCTTGGTAATAAAGATAAATGTTTTGATAAATTTTCTAATTTTGTCAAAAGAATTAAAAATGAAAAAGAGTTGAATATTGTTAAAATTAGAAGTAATCATGGTGGTGAATTTCAAAATAAATTTTTAATGATTTTTATGCACATCGTGGTATAGCTCATGTATTTTTCGCTCTAAGAACACCATAACAAAATAGTGTTGTTGAACGGAAAAATCGTACCATACAAGAGATGGCACGAACAATGATAAATACTTTTGATTTACCAAAATATTTTTAGGCGGAAGCCGTTAATATGGCTTTTTTTTTTTGGGCGGAAGCCGTTAATATGGCTTGCCATGTTTTGAATCGTGTTTTGATTAGACTAAAGTTTAAGAAGACTCATTATAAACTATTTTATGGCAAAACCCCATTTATTGGATACTTTCGCATTTTTGGTTATAAATGTTTTATCCTGAATACCAAAGATCACCATGATAAATTTGATTTAAAAATTAATGTTGGTATTTTCTTAGGATATGTACCTATAAGTAAGGCTTATAGAGTCTTCAACAAACGATCATTTGTTGTTGAAGAGTCTATAATCATTATTTTTGATGAAACTAATATTGGTTTACAAGATGGTTTGCCTAAGAATGATGATGATGATATTGAGGAAGGATTGGAATGCTTGCAACTAAATAAAATACCCTCAATAGATGCACAAAAGAATGGGGAAAGCAACAACATAGAAAGTCAAGAAGAACTTCCCAAAGCATGGAAATTCACACCAAATCATCCAAAGGAGCAAATTATAGGGAGTCCTTCACAAGGGGTTCTAACTCGCTCAAAAGCTTTGAGTGAGTTCGGTAATATAGCTTTCTTATCTCAAATAGAACCTAAAAAGATTAATTATGCTTTAAAGTATGAGTTTTTGGTTTTAGCAATGCATGATGAACTAAACAATTTTTAAAGAAATAATGTTTGGAAACTAGTTCCTAGACCTAACAATGTTCATGCTATTGGAACTAAATGGGGTTTTAGAAACAAACTTGATGAACATGGTATCGTGACGAGAAATAAAGCTCGTTTAGTTGCCCAAGGATACAATCAAGAGAAGGACATAGACTATGATGAAACTTTTCCACTGGTTGTAAGGTTGGAATCTATTAGAATATTCTTAGCCTTTGTAAGTTTTAAAGACTTTAAATTATTTTAAATGGATGTGAAAAGTGCTTTTTAAATGGTTTTATAGAAGAGGAAGTATTTGTTGAGCAACCCCCGGTTTTATGAATCATTCATTTCCTAATCATGTTTATCGGGTTCAAAAGGCTTTATATGGGTTAAAACAATCTCCTAGAGCTTGGTATGCTCGCCTCTCTAGTTTTTTTCTTAAAAATAATTTTTTAAAAGGAAAAAATTGATAATACACTTTTTGTTAGAGAAAAAAAAATGATTTTATTTTAGTTCAAATATATGTTAATGATATCATTTTTGGTGCTACTAATGAAACTTTAAGCAAGGAATTTTCTAAAGTTATGCAAGATCATTTTGAGATGAGCATGATGGGAGAGCTCACTTTCTTTCTCGGTCTCCAAGTCAAGCAAACTAAGGATGGGATATTCGTTTCACAAAGCAAGTATGCTATAGAATTAGTAAAGAAGTTTGGATTAGAGAACTCAAAGCATGCACCAACCCCCATGAGTACAAGTATCAAGCTTGATGCGGATGATAGTGGTGAGGATGTAGACCAAAAACTATACCGAGGTAATGATAGGTAGTCTTCTTTACCTTACCTCTACTAGACCTGATATCATGTTTAGTGTGTGTGCATGTGCACGTTTTCAAGCTTCTCCAAAAATATCTCATTTGATTGCAGTTAAAAAAATTATTAAATATATTAATGGTACAATTGATCTTGGTTTATTTTATCCAAAAAGTACCTCTTTTGATCTTTATGGTTTTTGTGATGCCGACTTTGCTGAATGTAAGGTAGATCGTAAGAGTACGAGTGATACAAGTTAATTTTTGGGTAACTCTCTTGTCTCTTGGGCCTCCAAGAAACAAAATTGTGTTGTATTGTCCACTACAGAAGCGGAATACATTGCCGCCGACTTATGTTGTGCCTAACTTTTATGGATGAAACAAAGTTTAGTTGACTACGATTTGTATTTTTAAAACACAAATTTTTTTATGATAATACTAGTGCCATAAATATTTCAAAAAATTCCATTTTGTGCTCTAGGACCAAGCATATTGATGTGCGCCATCATTTCTTACGCGATTATGTAGAGAGGCAAGATGTATCCCTTGTTTACATTGACACTAAATCTTAATTAGCAAACATCTTTACCAAGCCTCTTAGTGAACAAGATTTTTACGCATAAGAAATGATTTGGGTTTATGCATTATGTAAAAAGTTTTGCTTGTTTGCTTGGTTAGTTGAACATCATATGCATTCATTCTCTAAATATGCCTAAACACATAAAATTACCAAGAGGAGTGTGTGGGAGGACCGGGGTCAATTTCAAGAGGAGTGGGTTGGTTGTAATGTCTAGGAGGGGTTGTAATTCCAAACATTTGAGGAAGATGACACGAGGAGGCCAACACTTGAGGTACATTTTATGTATTTTTGCATTTTTCCTATTTCATATACCATTTTTTGTTGTTGACAAAAGGGGAGAGAAATCTCCTTATTTGTGCACATAGTTAGGGGGAGCTCATAGATAGGAGGAGCTACTATCTATAAGTTATATTTATTTCGCTCCAATATAATGGTTGGTTGTCATCATCAAAAAGAGGGAGATTGTTAGCCCATATATTTTGATGATGATTTACAACCACCATTATCAGTACTAATTACTTATTGAGTGATATTATAGATAATATAAATATCAATCTAGTTAGTACCACACATGGAGGATTGGATGGAAAATAAGCTATAACGATAATATACAAGGAGGTGGAGGCAAAGTGATGAAGCAATATTTATCAAGAACACTATATACAATAAGAGGCTTCATCAACTCTAAAGCAATATCAAGACTCAAGAAATGTATTTCTATGTGAGAGATATTTGCTATTTTATTTTCTCTCTAGTACTTAAATGTAGGCAAGTAGTTATAGATTTCATTTGAAGCTAATAGGGATATCACACACACTTGCACAGTTTAAAAACTCGTTTTTTGGTAGTTTTGTTAAAATGATGATTTTCATAAATACGAGGACCTTTTTGCAAAATTCTTTTTCAAACAAGTTTGTCAAAATGTTTATAAACTATTTCCAAAGTTTCACAATTTTTTAGAATTTATTTGATATTTTTTAACAATGTTCAAAGTTAAAATTTTCTGTGTACATGTTTATGAGTCGACTCATGAACAGTATTGAGTCGACTCACAAACTGATGCGTAGTTTACAATTTATTTTTGATGAGTCGACTCACAACATCATGAGTCGACCCATCAGGTTGAGTCGACTCATGCCTGTCATAAGTCAACTCACAAACTGTGCTGAAAAATGAGTTTTATTTCTGATGAGTCGACCCTTGATCTTATGAGTCGACCCATGGTTTATGAGTCGACTCATGATTTTTTCAAGTCGACCCATAAGTAGGTTTTTAGCCTGTAACGGCTACTTATGAGTCGACTCATGAATTGTACTGAGACGACTCATAACACTGTAACAACTATTTTTGTACAGATTCAAAAATCTGGTTTTTGGGGATTTTGTCTGATTCTTTAGGGTTTGGCTGCCCAAACTACTTCAAATCCAAGCTTTTATTGCAAAACTCTGGTTTTCAAGTTTATTGTTTTCAAAAGAGCTTCAACTTTCATCTTGTTATTTATTGTTTCATTTTCACATCCCAAGCTTCAAGTGCTATCTCTCTTCTTGCCATAGGGCTACTGTAAAGAGAGAGTCTTTCCTACAATTACTATTGTTATGAGTGTACTCTCGTGGAGATCAATTGTGTGGTTGTGAGATCTCATGGAGATCGTTGTGTAGAAGAAGTTCCGGCTTGCAAACCGGGCTGTATAGTGGATTCTCCTCGAGAGTGGGGAGCGGAGACGTAGGTCGGAGGACCGAACCTCGTGAACACATCGCGCGTCACTTGGATAACGATTTCTAAACTTATCATTTTTATTTTAGCTTTTATTAGTGGTGTATTGCTTGTCTTAACTTTTATTGCACAATTATTAGCATAAGACCCTAATCACCCCCCTCTAGGGTCTTAACACTTTCAACTCAAGAGAATCCTGCAAATTTTATGCATCCAACGCATCCATCATCTGGCACCTCCACAAACCAAAATTGATCTTGCCGTCAAACTTTGGAACATTAATTTTTATATTATTGATGCTCAGACTCTGTATCACCTTTGAAAGAGACGATCCCGATGTGCTTGTTTCACCCATATTGTAGATCTAAAACTTCAAATAATAATCCTTCAGTGAATCATTCAAACAAGCCCCAAGACAAAACCTGAGCTCTGATACCACTTGTTGTGCGTAGCGAAAATTTCGGTAGCACCCCTGATGCACAACAAGAGTGTAAGATCACAACTAAATCCTTGTTTCACAAAGGAAATAAGAATCGACAGTAATATATCTCAACAAAGTGGGGTATACATTCTTCCTTTCATTAGTTCTAGGACTGACTTATCGAGGGAACCTAACAAGCTATTACAAATCACAGTAAGACAAATTATTTTTACGTGATTTGACAAGTTGCCTATATCCACGAGGTAAGGAGGGAGGAGATTTACTATTAGAGAGAAAGAGAATATAAATAGGGTTTACAATCACACAAGGTCACACAAATAAAACCCTCAAACAATCTCTCAAAACAAAAACAAAAACTTGCTTTTCTTCTCAAAAGGACAGCCGCCAAGACCTTTTTTTCTCTGCTTTCTCCCCTTGCATAGCTGAAAACTGTATACAGTTTTTCCCCTTTTTTAAATATCCATGGAGGCGGTTCGTCCTATTCAGGAAACGAAAGCGAAACCCTCAAGCTCGTGGCCCCCACGCACTTTCACACTTGCCTTACGCGCAACGTGGGTGTGGCCCCACGCCCCACGTTCACATTACAATGTTCAGTGCACAATAAAAGAGACTTATGAGCATATACAAGATATGAAGCCCAGATGCGGACCCTAATTTATCCGATGTACAAACTTGACAAAATACTGATTATACTAAAACATGATTCTTTAAAGCACAATGCTATAGAAATTTGGCCACATAAAACAATTAGTATCTAACCGAACAAACACACATCCCAATTTTAATAAACCCTCCTATAATACCAAATCAGGGCTAGAAATACCACCAAACAATACCTTCCTCTTGATCTCATGCACTGGACTCGAAGTATCCTCGATATCCGGCACGAACGAGCTCAGCACGCTCCCAGGATCCTTGAACATCGCAATCCCATACTTCACCACGGCCACCGCTGTGAACACCACCGCATTCGCCAGTCCTATCGTAGTCCTCAGCCCTAGCCAACCATGACGACGAACACCGTGGTGTAGTACAGGTACCCGATCGCCACCATCACGACGATGATCGGGAGCGACATATAGCCAGGCCTCGCTGCCATTGAACTCGAGATTGGCGAGATCTAGGGTTAGGGTTTGGTAGGTGAGATTTGGAGCATGAGGTGAGATATTGGCAAGTAGTGGAGGAGGGGAAAGTTCGAGAGAGAAATAGAATTTTTGGTGGAGGAAGGAGGTTTGAAGGGGGGATAAAATTTTAGGGGGTTTTATTTAGGAGTTTGAGAATTTAGGCCGGAAACAAATTTTGGGATGAAATTTTTAGGGGAAGGGCGCGTTTTTGTGGGACCCACCATCTTAGAAGGCATTCTAGATGGAATTTCCATCTAGGATGCTAGCCTTATTTAAAAAAATTAAAACACTAAAACTATTTACTTTGCTATTGTAGATAGAAAATTCCGTCTATATATGATGTTGCATTCTAGATGGAATATTCTAGATAGAAATTTTCCGTTTAGTTTAACGCAATCTAGACTAAAACAATTTTGTCTAGAATATTCCGTCTAGGATGTAAGATTTTCTACTAGTGTACTAACCATTTGATTATATAACTGTTTTTCCTTGATAACAAGTCATTAATGAAACTATTTTCGTATGTATTTATATGTAATGTGTTATGTATCTATGTATATGCATGTATTAACTTGTAGGATGTAGGATAATATGCCAATTAATGAAATTTTATATGTATGTATGTATGTATGTATGTATGTATTAACTTAGAGGGTATTTTTGGAAGAAATATTTAACATGGCTTCACACTTTATTATAGTGTATAAGTAAGTGTGTGTGTATGTGTGTGTATGTCTGTGTCTTGGGATGCATGTGCGATGTATATATTCAGATAATTTGATTACTTCTTTATATTTTATGCTTTTTCTATAATTCATTTGTGAAATAGTTCATGCATAATTACTATACAATACATTGCACTAAATGATCATTTCTAAATCTCTAATTGATAATGATAAGACAACGATAACATTTTGTAGATTGATATCAAGCTTGTTATTACGTTGAATTTAGTTATGCTATAAGAAATATTAGAACTTTGCTCTAAAAGGCAAATAAAAGATTCCAACTTGTAATTTTTTGCACATGTTATGCCATATAGTAAACACATAGCACAATGAGAAATTCAAATTAAATTTATACTTGACAAAGCAGATTAGTTACAAGATACACAACATCAGTTTAAGAACACATAAAACTATATATCAAGACTAATAGAAAAAACAAACTATATATGAAGATGATACTAATTACTAAACACAAACCTAATGTGATTTTTAGTACAGGGAAAATATTGCTAACCAAAAACTAGGTTTCCATAAAAATGCTACATGAGCATTGCGTAATTTCAACTCTAAATTCAATGTTTTTATATTTTCATATTTTAACAGGTATTATTTGTAAGTTTGGGACTTATTTGAAATTTTTTGATTTTTAGAGAGTTGTTTGTAATTTTCATAATTTAAAGTTATTTTGCAGGGTGTTAGTTGTAGTTCTAAATTTTCACAGGATTTTTTGTAATTTTTAAAATTATCGGGAGTTTCGTAGTTTAAGATTGTTCATGGTGCTAATAATTTTTTTTTGTTTTTTTAGGTGGTCTGTGTAATTTTTGAATTCTTCGATGTAAATGATTTTTTAGGGTTGTTGTAATTTATGAATTTTTAGTGGTTTTTTGTAGTTTTATATTGTTTAGAGTGCTAATCAAGTATTTTAAATTTTTAGATGATTTTGTAATTTTTGGACTCCTGGGGTCCTTTCTACAATTTCTAAAATTTCTAGGGTTATTATAGTATTTGAATTTCTAAGATGTATTAAAAATTTTGGAGGCCTTTTCAAAAATTTCTAAGTTTTAGGGGGTTGTAACATTTTTAGTTTGGTAGCCTCTACACTTCACCCATGTTTTCTATATCTATATGTAAGAAGGAAAAATATATAAGGTCTTCGTAGAAAAGAGGCTATTCAGAGACTTTGAATCGTACTGCACTGATGCTAAGATGTACAAGTAAGAGGTAGAAGTTGAAGAAAACATTCAGAATGTTTTCTGAAACTTCATAGTTTTTGCGTATGATGTAATTTTAAAACTTTCAGCGTGCTATTTAATTACAAATTGTTTATGAGTCTGTTAAAAAACTTCTGATTCTCAATGTGTTTTTTGTATTTTTCATATTTTTCTAGTAATTTTAGAATTTTCATAGGGAGTTGTTTTTACTTTTTTAATTTTGTTGTTTATAACTTCAAGTTATTCAATGTGACTATTTAAATTCATGTTTTTAGATGTTTTCGTGTTTTTTTAATTCCTATGATTCCGTATATAAAATTTATATTATTTCGGTAGTGTTGGATTTTTTTGGTCAAAACTGCTTTCCAAAATGAGTTTTCAAACTATATATATATATATCTGTTCGAGGCTTGCCAACGGCAAGCCGAGAATTGTTTTATTTTAATTTATCCATCATAAGTTTTAGTGGGTCGTGGGTCATGGGTCGTGGGCCGTGAGCTCATCGGTTCGTGGGCTGTGGACCAATGGGCTGGGGATCAGGGCTAATCGGGCTAAGGCGCTAAGTGATGCTTTGTAATGTACATTTTGCACTTCGCACGGAGGCTTTGCCCGTTCGATGAAGTTCGTCTTACTGACGAGGTTCGTCTGATTCGCACTGGGTAGGTGGTGCCCTTTGGCGCCATGTTTGCTGCCACTATGGCCGCCACAAAGGTTGCCTCGCAAGCTGCTTCGCAGCATGCAGACAAGCTTCGAATTCGCACGATGGTGTGACCGTAGTGTTCTCGAGATCAGACGACGCTCCCCTATTTGACAAGGTTCATCAATTTGACAAGACTCGTTTGGTTGACGAGGTTCGCCCGTTCGATGAGGTTTGTCTTACTGACGAGGTTCGTCTTATTTGCGAGACTCATTTGATTGACTCGTTTGACGAGGTTCATCTTACTGATGAGGTTCGTCTGATTTGCGAGACTCGTTTGATTGACCCATCCAATGAGCTTCGCCCGTTTGACGAAGTTCGTCTTACTGACGAGGTTCGTCTGATTTGTGAAACTCGTTTGTTTGACGAGGTTCGCCTAGTCGACGAGGTTCGTCTGATTTGCTGCAAGGTGCAACGTGGCCTTCACATTCAAAAGTTTCTACATGTAGCATTTACAACAGATTTTAAATCAATTACTGTTAAAATCATAATGATTTGTAATAGTCACGTTGATTGTAGGTGACTCTTGAGCTGGCCTTAGAGGCCTATAAATAGTGTCTCTTGGGGCAGCTCTTAGAGGGCTCTTATATACACACGAAAATGCATTGAGCTGTTGTGCTACTGCTGATACAGAGCATGTGCTCGAAGGAACTATTGTGTTGTTGCTGCTGTAGAGCCTATGCTCGAAGGATTTTTTTTCCTAAACCGAAAGGTTTAATAGATCGATGAGATCTTTGCCTTGATCAAAAAGTCTTATAGATTGATGAGATCTTGACAATACTTGGTTGGTGCACACCATTGTATTGTACTACTGTTCCTCGAAGCAGTTTAGCATTGGGATCCTTGTATCGGAGTAGGCCAAATATTACTTTAAGCATAGCGTTTCACAAACGCAGAGCAATTAACTTAAAAAGTTTAAAATTACAGCACATCAACTTTCACTGTTTTATTCTAGTTTTAACCATAATCTCCAACAATCTTAAAGCAATATTTCTGATCTAGACTCCTGGAGTTGACTGTCTCAAGTTAGAGAACTTTGACGGATCCAACTTTAACGTATGGCGACGAAAAGTGATCTTCGGGATGCAACTCCTAAAAATCTACTATGTGGTTTCTAAGGGGAAATCCGACTTTGAAGAAGATTCTCAGTCTAAAGCCTCTTGGATTAAAGATGATCATCTCTGCAGGAGTTATCTTCTTAACTGTCTGGCCGATCATTTAGTAGATGTTTACACCAACAAACTCTCTATAAGGAAATCTGGAATGCCCTGGAGGACCAATACAAGGATGAGAAAAAATTGTCCAAGTCTCACCTCATTGATAAGTTTCTGGACTTCAAATTCGAAGATAACAATGGGGTTTTGCCTCAAGTCAAAGAGCTTGAAATGCTTATTATGAAGCTGAAGGATGAAAAGATCAATCTTTGTCAAACATTCATTTCTGGTGCAATTGTCAACATGCTTCCTCCATCTTTGATGTCATTCTCCACGGACATTCGAAGAAGGAAAAGACGGGTGACTTTGTCTGATTTGAAGAGGTTCATTCGGATTGAGGACGAGATTCGGACTCGCACAAATAATGAGCTCCTTGATAAGCAAAAGGCGTTTGCTAACATGGTGGGTACTAACTCTGATAAGGGTACTAGTTCTTCATCCAAGAAGAAGAAGAAGTTATTTAACAAAAAGAAGAACCAAAACCCGAAGAATCTAAATGTTTAAAAGAAATATTTTAAGAAAAGTGGCAAATGCTTCAACTGTGGGAAGCAATGATATTTTTCCAAGGACTGCAAAGCACCAAAGAAAGGGACAACACACAATGTTAATCAAGTTGAAAATTGTATGGCTATACTCTTCCAAGTGACAACTCCCAACAATGTCTCTAATTGGTGGTTAGATGCAGGAGCTACCTATCATGTCTGCTCCAACAGATATTTGTTCTCTTCTTATGTTACCGCCAAAGAAAATGTATCAATGGCTGATCGTTCTGTGGTTTCTGTTCTTTGAACTGGGACTGTAGTGCTGACTATTTCTTCAAGGAAGACTCTTAACATTGAAGGATGTGAAACATGTTCCTTCAATTGCCAAAAACTTAGTCTCTGGAAGCTTGTTGTGTGACGCCGGTATGAGGCTGGATTTCCAAGGAGGAAAGGATGTGTTATCTTTTAAGAAAATATATTTTGACAATGCATATCATACTGATAGCATGTATAAGATCAGTACTATTGTACCCAACTCAGTTGTAAATGAAGTATCATCTTCTGCTTACTCCTCTGTATTATGGCTTAATAGGCTGGCACATGTAAATTATAAAAAGTTGTCTAGCATTGAGAAATTAGGATTACTTTCAAAATATGGTGGTAACAAACCTGAGAAGTTTGAAGTCTGCGCACAAGCGAAGCTGACAAGAAAGCTCTTTCCAAGTGTCACAGGAGCACCAATCTATTGGATCTGATTCAATTAGATACTTGTGATTTCAAGAGCTTCGTCACTAGAGGTGGTATGAAGTGCTTCATCACCTTTATTGATGATCATTCTCTCTTCTGCCACGTCTACCTGCTAAAATCTAATGATGAAGCCTTCAGCAAGTTTATCAAGTTTCGAACTCGTGTGGAGAAGTAGCTTGGACTTCAGGTGAAAAGTCTCAGGAGCGACAGAGGAGGAGAGTAATGATCTAAGGAGTCAGAAGCATACTTCAGGGAACATGAAATCATTACTGAAACTACGGCTCTGTTTTCTTCATAATCTAATGGGATTGCAGAAAAAAAGAATTACACATCTGGTGAATTTCATGCTAATCACGTCTGGTCTACCTACCTACTATTGGGGAGATGCTTTGCTAATGGGAAACCAGATTCTGAACAGAATATCGTATTCTAAAACTGATAGTATTTCTCATCAGTTATGGTTGGGATATCCAGATCCTTTGGATAGTCTCAAAGTGTAGGGGTGTCTTACATATGTTCGAGTTCCAGATATCAGAAGGCCTAAGTTCGGACCAAAGGCAAACAAATGTGTGTTTCTTGGCTTTGCTGAAGATAGAGATGCTTGCAGTTTCCTTAACCTTGGAACTAACTCCATCATTGAAGCTTGGGATGCAGAATTATTTGAGGATAAGTTTATCAAAGATAAATGTTTATTGCTCAAAGATATAGCAGAGAATGTTAGTATGTCAGATGCACCTTAGGAGCCAGTTTCGTGAGAAACTAAAAGTGTCAATGATGAAGGAGTTACCGAACCACCTTCCAAGCGTGTCAGGAGACAAAAAGATTTTGGAGATGATTTCATCACCTATAATGTGGAAGAAGATCCACAGACTTTCCAAGAAGCAATGCAGTCAACAGACGTTATTCTATGGAAAGAAGTTATAGATAATGAGATGGATTCATTGATCCAAAATCATACTTAGGAGCTGCTGGATGTACCTAAAGGTGCATGGCCTATAAGTTGTAAGTGGATCATCAAGAAGAAGTTTCGTCTTGATGGTACAATTGAGAAATACAAAGCAAGACTGGTGGCAAAAGAATTCTCTCAGAAAGAAGGAATATATTTCTTTGATATCTATGCACCAGTTTGCAAGATCACTACCATTAGAGTGAGTATCGTATGGGTGGCGATTAAAAGGTTTGCCATATATCAGATGGATGTGAAGACTGACTTTCTCAATGGAGATCTCACAGAAGAGATCTACATGGAAAAACCAGAAGGACTTGATGCTCCAGCTGGTAAAATTTATAAACTTGTTAAGTCTTTATATAGACTTAAGCATGCACCAAAACTCTGGCATGAGAAGTTCAATGGGATTGTTTACAATAATGGTTATCAATTCAGTGAGTCTGACAAATTCCTATACATCAAGGTCGCTGAAAAAAGGTGGTGGTTATTTGCCTCTATGTGGATGATATGTTTATCATTGGTAGTGATTTGGAGATAGTAATATCTACCAAGAAATTTGAGATAGTAATATCTACCAAGAAATTTCTCTCATCACAGTTTAGCATGAAGGACCTTGGAACTACGGACGTGATTCTCGGTATCAAAATCATAAACTCTAAAGAGGGTATTGGATTGTCTCAATCTCATTATGTCGAGAGCATGCTAAGAAAATATGGCTACCACGACCTGCCAGATTTGTCAGTGACGTATGATTACAACAAGAAGCTTCGACCGAACACTAGAAAACCAATAGAGCAGGTAAGATACTGTAGGCTGTCTAAAAATTAATGCAGATAGCTGATCATTATCAAACACCGATGATGAAAGTTATAAATTGACGGCTTCTAAAAGGCTACAATTTGAAAACTTTCGCGTAGATTGATGAATGTTACAATCTAATGGCCTTCACAACAATAATACAACATATTATTCAAAATGATATGTAATAATATCAATAACACAACGGATAAATTCTAAAAGAATTTTACTGCACTAAGTTAATTTATAAATATCAAAATCATTTAAATAATACGATAATACGAGTCACTCATACGTAAGGAGATGATAAATATGATAAAACACAAAAACATAAAACATAATACAAATAACAGATGAATCATATATAAGCAAAATCAAAAAAATATTTGAAGAATATGTACGCAAAACAAAAAAGCAAAGAATCAAACATAGATATAGTTTAGACAACATATAGAGACATGAAAATAATAATAAAATCAACAATCATGTAGCTATATATTCATAACATTGAACACAAGGACAAAAAAGAAAAATATCAATATAAAAATATAAAACATGATAATAGTCAATTTATATAAAGGGTAAGAAGTACACAGTACACATTATCATGGAACAATAGTCAATTTATATAAAGGGTAAGAAGTACACAGTACACATTATCATGGAACAGAAGATATTTATCATATAATCAACATAATCACACCAAGAAGTACACAGTACACATTATCATGGAACAGAAGATATTTATCATATAATCAACATAATCACACCACTAAATAGATAATTCATAGAACATAATAGTAACACAGTTACAGACAACATACAAAATCACTAATCCAACATATGATAAGTACCAATAATGAAGAGAAATATGTAAAAATGTGTATAGTACTTATAAATGCATCGAATAAAATAGTATCAATATTCTAATAAAAACAAAAAGTGTTGTAGCCAAAGCAAAATCAATAAAAATATACATATGCAGGAAATCAAATCAAACAAATCAACTAAATTAATACAACATATCGTTAAGCATATAAAATTCATACTGAGTTACAAAACACAATCATCATCACACAAACATAAACAGATAAATATTTATAAAATCAATAATCATGTCATTTGAAATCATGAACATTATTTGTTAAATTAACAAGGAATCATATATAGTCGAACGAATTAAGATTTACACAATCAATAATAACAAGTATTTACATAAATCCTATATATGCATAAAATAAATCAAGTATATAAATTCAGAATAATAACATAGCGAACAAAGTCACATAAGTCAGTTAGAATGAAAGAAATGAATAAATCAAAATTAATTTACTAACAGTTAATAATGTTTGTAAAATCAAAGCAATCATTTTCAAAATGATCAAATAAGTATAGTAATACACACAAAACATACAATCAATAAAATTATATTAAAAATACAATCACAAAAGAACCCACACACAAACAGATATACACCCCAGTGGTAAGAGTAATAGAAAAATAAAATACAAACAATAGTAAAATCAATAGAAAGATAGTAATATAAAAAACGCATTATGGCAAAAAGAAGTATATGCTTGAATATCCAAATAGAAATACATTTCTGTTAGAAATAAAGAAAACAATGTGAACAAACTAAAACAATCTAACAAAACAAAACTGACTGATAAGATAACTATGTACTAAAAATGTTGTGAGTTGAAAAAGTAAAGAATAAGAATGTAATGCTTGTGTAGAATACTAAAATCATGGACTTATTAAAGTATATTACTAAAAATATGAACAATATACAATAATCTAAAACATAAGTAAATAACAGGCGGTATGACAGATAAGCGCACACATACACAATATAGATATGCAAAATTATATTTTAAACACAAGAAAATAATCTGAATATCAGATATGCTACGTGATGTGTGTGTGTAGCCTAGAGCAATGCGAAACACGTAATGACATGATTTGAACAATTAAAATATATAAGTAATGATATATATATATATATATTTTAATGAAAACATACAATATAACACTGTGTGTGATACATAAAATAATATAATAAATAATGTAGAAATTAATATAGTCAAACAATATATAAGTCAAATCAAAGAAAACATAGTTATGAAAATAATAACACATAAAATAATGATCGATACAGGGGAAGAGAGGTTATACAAAGAGAGGGTAATCGCGAAGCGACGGGACAAGAATCGTGAAAAACTCCGGAGTCAAAGAGTGATAAGATAGAGATGAATCGAAATCTATCAAGAAAATAGGATAAGGGCTCAAGAATAGTCTTATGGATGAAATATGATATGTGTCTAAATTGTTCGTTATATTCTCACTGGTAGGAACTCGGGATCGTGACCTGCATGTGCCACCACTAAAACCTGTCACGCCCCGCTTCCCAAAATACTGGGAAATCGGAACGTGAACAAGCTCATGACATATTAGATTACGGAGAATAAATAAACATTTCTCCTCAACCTAATATGCTAAGCGTTAAGAAATAAATACAATACGAAGTCACAGGTCCCCGATCACAGTTAGCAAGAATATAATAGACAAACTTAGAACAAAATGATCCATATTATACAAGAAATATCATCCAAGACATAATTTCGGGTCAACATGCCCTTATACAAAAACTATCCAACTGAATAATGGAGAGATATAAAAATACACTGATCAAAAGAAATGAAAGCGCTACAAAAATAAACTGAAAGGAATAACTAAACTTCGGTTACTTCTTCTGCTCTGTTCGCTAGGCACTCATGCTGAGAATCCTCTGGCTCTGGCTTGTCTCCAAGTTGGACTTGTTCTTCCTCTAAGTCTGACGTACACCAGAGAAAGCAAGTGTACGTTAGCGTGCATGGCACACAGCAAGATCCCACAAAAAAAATACAGCGAATGAAAACCCAAGCGGAAAAGGATACGATAACAGAAATGACAAAAGGACATGCAACTGGAAATCCAACAAAATCAATATGCAAATTCACTACTAAAACATGATAAACATAAAGCTAACTGCATATGGTAACCGGGTCAAATACTAGCCATCCTAAAACTCATTGGTCCATATCTCACACAGAGTCAACGCTCATATAATCGGATAACTGATTGTTCACAAATATCCTACGTGCATCCAAACCCGTGAAATGGTTTAGTGAGAGGACTACACGCAATACAATTTCGGCCAAGTTTGAACTCAAGCAAAACTCGGGTGACGAAACGATTTCACTGACCAAGTGCAAAATGATTCACTTGGCTCAACAAACTAACCTCAGTGCGAAACGGTTCGCTAGTGTGAGTCTGAAAGATACATTAACAGCCTTATCTGAACACATGAACCATGACTTTCCTATCCTAACTCTGTTATATTTTCTAAGTCAAACATAATCTACACTATCTTTGGTTCACCTCCTAAATTCAGTCAACACACCCACACATGTCACTAGGTCTGTTCATGACGCACGAGGCCACTAAGTCATGAACTACTAAGGATTCTCAAACACAATAAGAAATAATAAATGAAACAACCAATCATGCACAACGGTGTCATAGCATACCATATAATTAAAATAAAAATCATGGAATTGACGATTGTTTTGCACATAAAATATCGTGGTCAACAACTATCCATCACACGTTCATAAACAAAATTAATTCAAAATAATTAATTCTTTTGCAAAATAAATTCTTTTAAATAAAAATGATTCTTTTTACAAAATAACTTCTTATAATTTATCATAATTTTTCTCCAAATGATTCTATTTTCAAATAAATTCGTTTTAATTGATATAATTATCCAAAAATGATTCCGCTACAGAAATAAATTCTTTTAATTCATAATAATTATTCTAAAATAATCTTTTCTAAAAATAGTTTAACAATTCAAATAACCTATTTTTCCAAAATAAATTATTTTAAATTATCTATTTCAACAATTATTCAAAACTAAACCCTTTTTCCAAATAAATTCTTTTCTCGTCATAATAATTCTAAAAACATCTCAAAATAATCACTTTTATACAGAATAATTATTCCTTTAAATTACTTATCATAACATCATTATTAATATTAATCATCCACAAGCCCATGTAGATAATAACAATAGGCAAGTAATTAATAACAGATATAAATAATAAAATAACAAGTCAAAGGGAAGTGAGATCTTGCCTACGAGATCAAGAGGTCTGATGACGTGACGGCAGCACTGCTATGATCACGACACATTGGATCTAAATGGGAGGCGGATGCGATTCAGTCTGGGGGAAGAGGGAGGAGACAGCAACGACGAGCTCATGCGCGGGGACGGAGAAGAGGGGCTGAGCGGCTCGGCGTTAGGTCTGGAGGTCGGGCGTAAGGGAGAGAGAGAGAGGAGAGAGAACGAGAGAGAAAGAAGAAGGGAAGCGTGAACGTGAATAGGAGAGGAGAGGAAAAAGAAAAAATATAAATATATAGGGTTAGGGTTTTGAAAAAATAATTAAAAATAATATTAATTATGAAATATAAATAATTATGTGAAAATTATCTACACATCAAAACGTACCAATTATACTAATATGACAGATAATATGTAACAGTAGAAATAATACAACTAATTATACAATTAAACAAGAATAATTAATAAAAAAATATAATTACTTATATTTAAAACCAAATAATTACAGAAGAATTATCTACATAATAAAATATACCAGTTGTACTAATACAACTATTAATACGCAATAGTAAAAATAATACCACAAATTGTACAATTAAATAAGAATAATTATTAAAAAATATAATTACTTACATTTAAAAACAAATAAGTATGGAAGAATTATCTACACAATAAAACGTACCAGTGATAATATGTAATAGTAGAATAATATAATAAATTATACAAATAATACATAATTAATAATACAACGTATTATATGAAATAATATGTAATAATAAAAATAATACAACATATTATTCAAAATGATATGTAATAGTATCGATAATATAACGGATAAATTCCAGAAATTTTTTACTCCACTAAGTTAATTTATAAATATCAAAATCATTTAAATAAATATAAATTTTCGATTTTAAAATAGTAGAAAATTTTAGAAAATCGAGAAAATACAGATACTCTTTTAAAAATCATAATTAAATATTTTAAAATACTAAAAAATTATTTTTACTATATAGTATCAAAATTTTATGGTCATTACACACAAGCAAAGGAAATGAAAAAGTGGTTGATTGTGCTGTTTCTTACCAAGAAGCCCACAACCTGAAATCTTCCTTTGATGAAGGAAGAAAGATTGAGAACGAGCATAATCTCTAGTCTGCCAAAATAGAAGAATTGGAAGCCCTCCTTGTTAGCCCTTATGTTTTGATGATGTTCTTACAACCACCATTATCGGTACTAATGGCTTATTGAATGTAAATGTAGTAAACTCATTTGTCAAGCTCGTTAGTGCCATTAATGGAGGATGGATGGAATATATGCTACAACGAAGATATCCAAAGGAGGAGGAGGCCAAGAGATGAAGCAACGTTATTTCAAGAACGACAAATTCGATCAAAAGCTTCATCCGATTCAAGCTATATCAAAGCTCAAGTATATTGCTCTCTATATGAGGATATTAGCTTTCTTTTGTTTTTCTCTCTAGTGCTAGAATGTAGGCAAAGAGTTACTGAGTTTACTTGAAGCTATTGGGAATCACACACACGTTTTTAGACTTGTGCTTTTAAGCGTTTTTCACAAAATACTATTTTTCACAAGTATGAGTACCTATCTGCAAAATTCTTTTTCCAAGCAGTTTGTTTTTAGTATTAAAAACATTTTACAAAGTTTCAAAATTTTCAGAGGTCAAATAAATATTTTGTAAATATTTCACGTTGGTCAAAAATTCAGATTTCAGAAAATATCAGAAATCGGTCGACCGGTCCGGTCGACCGATCCGATGACCTTTCTTCAGTATGTTTCCAGAGTGTCGTCGGTCGACCGGTACGGTCGACCGAATTTTCAATCTTTAATCGGTCGACTGTGCCGGTCGACCGATGAGTCTCTGCGTGTTTTACCATATTTCCTTAGCTGCTCGCGATCGACCGAATTTTTCGGTCGGTCGACCGAAGGCATTTTTCGGTCGACCGAAATTTCCTTCGGTCAACCGATTTTTGCCTCTGGTCAGCCGCGACTTTTTTAAACGGTCATTTACATCGTTTACTGTGCTTTCACTTGTTAGTGTTTGGCACAGTCTGTGATGAGGGTCTGAAGAAGAGATTATTATCTCATTTGGGAAGATTTGTTTTTGTTTTAAAATGATTTAAACTTTTCTATATAAACCCCCCAGACCTCTTCTTCTTCCCAGCCCTAACGTTTGAAAAACCAGAGAGCTTTTTCTGTTTCCTGAGTAAATTTTCAAAACTCTGTTTTTCTCTCTGTTTCAAGTGTGATTCACCTCCCAGCTTCAGTATACCTTCTCTTTGCTATAAGGGCTGTGTAAAGAGAGGTTCTTGCATTTCTTTCTTCTGCTGTGTGAGTGAGATCTGTGGAGATCTACTGTGAGGGAGTGTGATCTGTGAGATCAAACTGTGTAGTGAGAGAGATCTGTGGAGATCGCTGTGTAGACGAAGTTCCGGCTTCCAAACCGGGTGTGTAGTGGATTTCTCCTCGAGAGTGGGGAGCGGGGACGTAGGCCAGAGGGCCGAACCTCGTTAACACATCGCGCGTCAAGGATAACGAACTCCTAACCTTATCTCTCTTATTTTTATCGCATTTCTGTTTTGTGGTTTGCTTGTGCTGATTTTTAATTGCATATTAGAGCCTCTTGACCCTAATCACCCCCCCTCTAGGGTCCAACAATTGGTATCAGAGCTTGATCTCTATATCAGTTTTTGGTTTAACAACCTTAGAGAAAAGATCTAATGGAGGTTTCTTTGAATATGCATATGTTAGAAGGACAATCCACCACTAGACCACCTCTCTTCACAGGGGAAAATTTTGCTTATTGGAAGGCTAGGATGAGAATTTACCTTCGCTGCATTGATCTTGACATCCTAGGGCTTATAGAAAAGAAATATGTAGAGAAGTCCAAAGTTGAGAACATGTCCGATGATGAAAGGCATCTTGCCAATCTAAATGCTAAGGCCATGAACGCCTTAATCTGTGGTCTTTCCCCCAATGAATACAATAGGGTTTCCACGTGTGCAACCGCATACGAAATTTGGCAAAAATTATGTGTCACACAAGAAGGAACACCCCAAGTTAAAGAATCTAAGATTAGTGGACTCATGCATGATTATGAGCTATTTAAAATGCTTCCAAATGAATCCATTGATGCTATGTTTTCCCGCTTTACTAATATCATCAATGAATTACATGGTCTAAATAAGCAACTATCCATTCAAGAGATGAACTACAAGATACTTCGCTCCTTAACTCCGGCGTGGGAGCCCAAAGCCACGGCCATTGAGGAAGCTCATGACCTCACTACCTTAGATCTTGATAGCCTTATCGGAAAGCTCAAAGTGCATGAGAAGAAGCTCAAGGGAAAGGAGAAGGAGAAAGTGCCATCACGTGAAGTTGAGGAGCCGTCACCAAAATTGAAGACCATAGCTATCAAAAGAGCTAGTGACAACTCATCTTCATCGTCGGAAAGTAAAGTCGATTTTTCTAGAGAAGTTGCTCATCTCTCTAGAAGAATCTCTAGACTCATAAAGATGAACAAAAAATTTAACCCTCGATCTAACAACAAGTTTTCCTCTCGTGTAGGTAAATGTTTTGAATGCAATGAACCGGGTCACATCGCTAAGGATTGCCCCAAGCTCAAAGAAAAGTACATGAAGTACAAGAAGAAGAAGGCTATGTATGCCGGATGGGAAGAATCCGAACCAAGTGACTCGGAGAGTGATGAAGAAGGGGCAAAATTTGCTCTTCATGACCGAAATGTTTGTTTCATGGCAAATGAACATGAGGTAATATCCGAGGCCGAAAGTGAATCTTTCTATATGCAATGTGACATAGCTATGGCTTTAGAAGAGTTGAACTTTGAATTTAAAAGAATGTCTAAAGAATACTCTTTTTTTAAAAAATTACATGCCTCTTGTGATATTAAGCTAGAACAACTAACAACCTCTCTTGCTCTAAAAGATGAATTGCTAGGAGATCTCGATTTCGAGAACAAGCAATTAAGATCAAAGATTGAAAGACTAGAAATTGAGGGTTGTAGGACTAGACCCACTCATGCTTATGCCAACTACAATCATCATGGTAGAAATAGGTTTCATGGTTCCAACATCCATACATACAAAAGAAAT
The DNA here is from genome assembly GCF_001876935.1 of Asparagus officinalis. Lineage (NCBI taxonomy): Eukaryota > Viridiplantae > Streptophyta > Magnoliopsida > Asparagales > Asparagaceae > Asparagus > Asparagus officinalis. The sequence goes on along the minus strand of NC_033799.1, from coordinate 9,174,043 downwards.
TTTGTATGCACTTATTGTATGAGACATGGACACATTTCTACTCATTGTAGAATTAAAGACAATGAAGATTTTTATGGTTTGATATGGGTACCCAAAGGTACCAAAACTACTAACCACCAAGGACCCAAGACATGGGTACCTAAAGCTACTACACCTTCATCTTCTTCTTTTGTAGGGAACGTCACGGCAACGACGTAAGGAGATGTGGTACCTTGATAGTGGTTGCTCACATCATATGACGGGCAACAAAGAGTTATTTGCAACCCTATCAAGGGATGTGGTACCTTGATAGTGGTTGCTCATATCATATGACGGGCAACAAAGAGTTATTTTCAACCCTATCAAGGATTGAAGGAGGCAATGTCTCCTTCGGTGGTGGTGAGAAAGGTAAAATCATTGGTATCGGGTCTATTGGTAAGAAACCCTTACCCATTATAGAAGATGTTTATTTAGTAAATGGTTTGAATCATAATCTTCTTAGCATTAGCCAATTAAGTGATAAAGGTTTTGATATTTCTTTTAAACCGGATAAATGCATCATTAGTATGGATGGAAAAATTGTTTTTATTGCAAATCGCAAGTCTAATGTTTACATTTTTGAGATGAATGAGTTAGTGAATCAAGATGTAAAGTGTCTTGCGGCAATTGATGAAAATCCTTGGATTTGGCACAAGAGACTTGGACATGCAAATATGGAGTTAATATCAAAATTGTCTAAGAAGAATCTTGTGAAAGGGCTACCTAGCTTGCACTTCATAAAAGATACAATTTGTGAGGATTGTGCCAAAGGTAAACAAACAAAGTCTTCTTTCAAATCCATCCATGAGGTATCGACTTCTAAACCCTTGCAATTACTTCATCTTGATTTATTTGGTCCTATGCGTGTTACCTCTCTTGGAGGCAAACACTATGTTTTTGTGATTATTGATGATTTTTCTCGTTTTACATGGACAATATTTCTTGCAAAGAAAAATGATTGTTTTGAAGAATTTGCTAATCATGTTAAAAGAATTGAAAATGAAAAGGATTTGAAAGTTGTTAAAATAAGAAGTGATCATGGTGGTGAATTTCAAAATGAATTTTTCTATGATTTTTGTGCTCATCATGGTATAACTCATATGTTTTCCGCTCCTAGAACACCACAACAAAATGGTGTTGTTGAACGGAAAAATCGCACCATACAAGAGATGGCACGCACTATGCTTAATTCTTTTGATTTGCCAAAATATTTTTGGGCGGAAGCCGTCAACACGGCTTGCCATGTTTTAAATCGTGTTTTGATTAGACCAAAGCTTAAGAAAACCCCTTATGAACTTTATTTTGGAAAAACTCCTTTCATTGGCTATTTTCGTGTCTTTGGTTGCAAATGTTTTATTTTAAATACAAAAGATCACCATGATAAATTTGATTCCAAAATTGATGTTGGTATTTTCTTGGGTTATGCACCTCGAAGTAAGGCTTATAGGGTCTTCAATAAACGAAGCCTCGTTGTTGAAGAGTCTATAAACGTTACTTTTGATGAGACTAATGTTGGCTCTCAAGTTGTTTTGCCTAGGAAGGATGATGATGATGATATTGAGGGAGGATTGGACTTGTTGCAAATCAATGACACTCCCTCTATAGAAGCTCAAAAGGATGTAGATTGCACAAATGCTCAAGATCAAGTTGAACAACCTAAAGCTTGGAAATTCACATCAAACCACCCAAAGGAACAAATCATTGGGAGCCCTTCAAAAGGAGTTATAACTCGCTCAAAAGCCTTGAGTGAATGTGGTAATGTTGCATTTCTATCTCAACTAGAACCTAAAAAGGTTAATGATGCTTTAAATGATGAGTTTTGGGTTTTGGCTATGCATGAAGAATTAAACAATTTTCAAAGAAATGAAGTTTGGAAGTTAGTTCCTAGACCTAACAATGCTAGTGTTATTGGTACAAAATGGGTTTTTAGAAACAAACTTGATGAACATGGCATTGTAACTAGAAATAAAGCACGTTTGGTTGCCCAAGGATACAATCAAGAGGAGGGCATAGACTATGATGAAACCTTTGCACCGGTTGCAAGGTTGGAATCTATTAGGATGTTTTTGGCATTTGCTAGTTTTAAAAATTTCAAACTATTTCAAATGGATGTCAAAAGTGCTTTCTTAAATGGTTTTATAGAAGAGGAAGTGTATGTTGAGCAACCCCCCGGTTTTATAGATCATGCTTTTCCTAATCATGTTTACCGGGTACAAAAAGCTTTATATGGGTTGAAACAAGCTCCTAGGGCTTGGTATGCTCGCCTCTCTAGTTTTCTTGTTGAAAATGGTTTTTCAAAAGGATCTATTGATAACACACTTTTTGTGAGAAAAAGGAAAAATGATTTCATTTTAGTTCAAATATATGTGGATGACATTATTTTTGGTGCTACTAATGAATCCTTGTGCAAGGAATTTTCTAAAGTTATGCAGGATCACTTTGAGATGAGTATGATGGGAGAGCTTACATTCTTTCTCGGGCTCCAAGTCAAGCAAACTAAGGATGGGATCTTCATTTCACAAAGCAAGTATGCGAAGGAATTGGTGAAGAAATTTAAGTTGGAGAATTCTAAGCATGCGCCTACTCCCATGAGTACTAGTGTTAAGCTTGATGCGGATGAGAGTGGTGAAGATGTGGACCAAAAACTATACCGAGGTATGATAGGTAGTCTTCTTTATCTCACCGCTAGTAGACCCGACATCATGTTTAGTGTATGTGCATGTGCACGTTTTCAAGCTTCTCCAAAAGCATCTCATTTAATTGCGGTTAAAAGGATCATTAAGTATGTTAATGGAACTTTTAACCTTGGTTTGTTTTATCCAAAAAGCACCACTTTTGATTTATATGGTTTTTGTGATGCCGACTTTGCCGGATGTAAGGTAGATCGCAAGAGTACTAGTGGAACATGCCAATTCTTAGGAAATTCCCTTGTTTCTTGGGCTTCCAAGAAACAAAATTGTGTTGCATTGTCCACTACGGAAGCGGAATACATTGCCGCCGGCTTATGTTGTGCTCAAGTTTTATGGATGAAACAAAGTTTAGTTGACTATGATTTGAATTTTCAAAATATTAAAATCTTTTGTGATAACACAAGTGCCATAAATATTTCCAAAAATTCGGTTTTGCATTCTAGAACTAAGCATATTGACGTGCGCCATCATTTCTTACGCGATCATGTAGAGAGACAAGATGTATCCCTAGTATTTGTTGACACCAAATCTCAACTAGCGGATATATTTACTAAGCCTCTTGGAGAGGATGATTTTTGTCGCATAAGAAATGGTTTGGGCTTATGCACTATGTGAAAGTTCTACATTGCTTGCTTGATTAGTTGCATTTTGCATTTGGCATTTCTCTTTACCCCATTTTTGATGGTGACAAAGGGGGAGAGAAATCTCCTCATTTGTTGCATATATTTAGGGGGAGCTCATAGATAGGGGGAGCACCTATCTATAAGCTATTTTATTTTTGCTCTTATATAATGGTTGGTTGTCATCATCAAAAAGGGGGAGATTGTTAGCCCTTATGTTTTGATGATGTTCTTACAACCACCATTATCGGTACTAATGGCTTATTGAGTGTAAATGTAGTAAAATCATTTGTCAAGCTCGTTAGTGCCATTAACGGAGGATGGATGGAATATACGCTACAACGAAGATATCCAAAGGAGGAGGAGGCCAAGAGATGAAGCAACGTTATTTCAAGAACGACAAATTCAATCAAAAGCTTCATCCGATTCAAGCTATATCAAAGCTCAAGTATATTGCTCTCTATATGAGGATATTAGCTTTCTTTTGTTTTTTCTCTCTAGTGCTAGAATGTAGGCAAAGAGTTACTGAGTTTACTTGAAGCTATTGGGAATCACACACACGTTTTTAAACTTGTGCTTTTAAGCGTTTTTCACAAAATACTATTTTTCACAAGTTTGAGTACCTATCTGCAAAATTCTTTTTCCAAGCAGTTTGTTTTTAGTATTAAAAACATTTTACAAAGTTTCAGAATTTTCAGAGGTCAAATGAATATTTTGGAAATATTTCAACTTGGTCAAATAACCTGATTTCAGAATATGTCAGAAATCGGTCGACCGGTCCGGTCTACCGATCCGATGACCTTTCTTCTCTATGTCTCCAGAGTGTCGTCGGTCGACCGATACGGTCGACCGAATTTCTCAACCCTTAATCGGTCGACCGTGCCGGTCGACCGATGAGTCTCTGGATGTTTTGTCAAAACTCCTTAGCTGCTGGCGGTCGACCGATTTTTTCGGTCGGTCGACCGAAGGTATTTTTCGGTCGACCGATATTTTCTTCGGTCAACCGATTTTTGCCTCTGTTCAGCCGCGACTTTTTTAAAACGGTCGTTTGCCTCGAACCCTGTGCTTTCACTTGTTAGTGATTGGCACAGTCTGTGATGAGGGTCTGAAGAAGAGATTATTATCTCATTTGGGAAGATCTGTTTTTGTTTTAAAATGATTTAAACTTTTCTATATAAACCCCCCAGACCTCTTTCTCTTCCCTAGCCCCAACGTTTGAAAAACCAGAGAGCTTTTTCTGTTTCCTGAGTAAATTTTTAAAACTCTGTTTTTCTCTCTGTTTCAAGTGTGATTCACCTCCCAGCTTCAGTATACCTTCTCTTTGCTATAAGGGCTGTGTAAAGAGAGGTTCTTGCATTTCTTTCTTCTGCTGTGTGAGTGAGATCTGTGGAGATCTACTGTGAGGGAGTGTGATCTGTGAGATCAAACTGTGTAGTGAGAGAGATCTGTGGAGATCGCTGTGTAGACGAAGTTTCGGCTTCCAAACCGGGTGTGTAGTGGATTTCTCCTCGAGAGTGGGGAGCGGGGACGTAGGCCAGAGGGCCGAACCTCGTTAACACATCGCGCGTCAAGGATAACGAACTCCTAACCTTATCTCTCTTATTTTTATCGCATTTCTGTTTTGTGGTTTGCTTGTGCTGATTTTTAATTGCATATTAGAGCCTCTTGACCCTAATCACCCCCCCTCTAGGGTCCAACACTCCTCAATACTATTGCTAATAGAAGTGAGCTCCAAGACGAGCGAGTTGCTAGACCATATCCTGCCGAATGGGATGCGGCCTCTTATCCTCCAAAGTTTAAAGTCCTGATGCTACAAACTTTTGACGGTACGGGATCACCGAATCAATATATCTATTATTTCAAGTTACAGACTGGGAATGTGATATTAAATGATGCTATACTAGCTCGATTGTTCATTGGCACCCTCAAGGGAGTTGCCTTTAAATGGTTCGGAAAACTGCATGCCGGTTGTATCCAAAAATGGGCAGATCTAGAGAGACTCTTCTTGTCTAGATTCTTCGAAGTCGACACAGAAGTCTCTATTCTTACCCTTCTCAACACTAAACAGAAGAAGAGATAGCCCATCAAATCCTTCATCGAAAGGTTTCGGAGCATGGCTTTTCGATGCCCGACATGTATGACACAGTCCACACTGGTGGAAACCTATTGACACAACTTAGAAACCAAACTCCTAGCCTGAATGGGAATTACAGAATACCGTTCTTAGAGACAACTAATCTCTCAAGGAGAACAGGCTCAAAAAATTATTGTCAGGGTCAAAGCCAAAGAATAAAGTAAGCAGAATCAACCTGAGCAATGGGACCAAGCCCAATCTTCTCAGTCAGAAGGAGAAGATACTACGGACACTGAAGTCAATCCTCTTCAATAGGATGACCGATCTACAAAACTATCATGTTAACAGTCACCTCTGATAGTCCATCAACTTGTCAATCCTCTTAAATAGGATGACAGGTCCACATATTTGTCACGTTAACAGTTACCTCTGATGGTCCATCAACCTGCCAATCCTCTTTAATAGGATGGCGGGTCCACAAAGCTATCACATTAATAGTTATCTCTGATAGCCAAACTCTTCAGATAATGGCTTGCTGTGTAACGTGCCTCTATTCTAATCATAGTTGTTATACTCCAATATGACTGAACGACTTGACCGATAGTGGACCACTAGGCGATCTACCCTATCTACCCCTTTTTTCCCTTGTACTTGTTCAAGAATGGGGTTGGTTTATTTATGGTCAAATGGATTATGAGTAATAAATTTTCTGAGTTGTCATATTTAATAGAATACCTCTATCAAGCATAAAATCCACAAACATCGTCGAGTTAATATTATACTTCTAACGATTAACATCCCCACGAAATATGAATTCAGCTTGCATCATTCCTAATTTTTTACGTTAATAATACACATCTGACAATTAACTTATCAATCCTTATTAATATGATAACAAGTCACCAAAGTTGCTCCGATCGCAACACATTCCTGTCATGTTAACATTACACATCTGACAATCAACTTATCAATCCTTATCAATAGCATGATAAGTCTACAAAATTTTTTCGATCACTACGAAACCTATCATGTTAATATCATACCTCTGACAAAACCAACTTGTCAATCCTCTCCAATAAGATGATAAGTCTACAAAATACTATTATGTTAACACCACAGCTCTAACAATCAAATCCTTAATGAACTTGCTAATTCTCTTTCAACAAGGATAGCAAGTATTTAATAAAGAATCCCCGGCAAATCAAAGATTTTCTGGAATTATCGTAACGATAATAAAAAAAATTCTGAATTTCACTCTAAGTGAAAATTCATGCTAAGTTAATATTACACATCTGGCACTTCCAACTTTCATTCAGTGTTTCAAGTGCAAACATAGCACAGGAAGAAAAGTCATACAATGTTGTTCTTAACAAAAGGACAAATACAAAATTAAGTCTCTGGGCCCATCAGATCAAAAGATGTGAGCTGAGACTTGATATCGGAGAGTTTCTCTTAGTGAACAGCTTGCACCGTCTCTTTAGCTCTTTTCCAGAGTTCATCTTCGGTCAGCATCACAGCAACAACTTCTTTTTTTAGTCTTCTCAAAATTCTACATATTCAATATCATAGCATGTTGTTATTAATAACACCAAAATCCATGCCTTACACGCATGAGAGACTTTATCTTGATCCCTAACTAGAGATAAGCCTACACCTAACACGCGTTGTTGGTTAATCTTTTCCAATGAAAATGACAAAAGTCTATATATTCAATATTATAGCACAAAGTCTAAAAGAATTTTTTTTCTTTTAGCACAATGTTATATGTGGAACGGACGTAAACAATCCACATGCTAGCCCGATTTAAACGGTAGTTGGTAAAGCCTTATCAAATCCGTTGATGGTTGAACGTTTGCTAAAAATAATATGAATATTTGTAGGCCCATCAACTTAATGGATGTGAGCTGTGACGTGACGTTTGAAAGCTTCTGCTCACGAGTAGTTGTGTCGTCGTTATAGTTTCTCTTCGAAGCTCATCCTCGCACGGGTCTTGCATGGCAAATCCCTTCAACCAAGATGCCTTCGAAGTGGGTACAGAGAAGAACTCTTTTATGATAAGGAATCAACAGTCTTAGATCAGAGTTAAGATCCAAAGTATTTCAAAAATTCATCCCAGTCAACCGTGAACTTTTAAAAACTTTGGAGGGGGTTCTGTAGACTGTCTAAACATTACTGCAGATAGTAAATCCTCATCAAATACTGATGATGAAAATTACAATTTGATGGCTTCTAGAAGGCTACAATTTAAAAACTTTTACGTAGATTGATGAAGGTTATAATCTGATGACATTCACAACAACCGATGAAAGCTCTAATTCAACAGCCTTCACAATCAACATCGGTAATTATAATCCGATGACTCTCATATTTTTAAAGAGCCAAGATGAAGGTTATAACATGATGATCTTTGCAAACACTTTAGCAAAAGAGATTATAAATTAACGGACTCTTCAAATCAAAACACAGATATCTCTCAAACCGTAAGGAATTTGGCGAAATGGATGGGAGCAAACCAAACCCTTAAGGTTGGTTTGGCCGGCTCCGTCTCGTCGAGATAGTTAATTTTTATATATAATTCGTCTAATTCTGACTTACGGTTTGAAAGTTATAACCTATTCTTTATAGCAAGTTATATTCTGAAGCTCGTCTGCAAGACTGGGCTTCGCCTGAATATTGGACTTTGTCTGAAGCTCACCAAGCTCTTCTGAGGCTTGACTCTGCATTCCAGAGTCAAGACACTGAGTTCATCTCTGCGTCCCAACAACAAAACGTAGGGTTCATCTCTGTGTTCCGGATCCAAACGCAGGGTTCATTGCTGTGTTTAAGATTCAAAACGCAGAGTTCGTGGCTGTGTTCCAGACTTAAAACGTAGAGTTCATTGCTGTGTTCCGGATCCAAACACAGGGTTCATTGCTGTGTTCCAGACTCAAAACGCAGAGTTTGTGGCTATGTTCCAGACTCAAAACGTAGAGTTCTGTGGCTGCATTCAAGACTCAAAATACAGAGTTCGTGGCTGCATTCTAGACTCAAAATGCAGAGATCATTGATGTCTTTTCAGGCTCAAATGCAGAGCCTAATGTAGGCGTCAAAAATTGCCTATAGGTTCTCACACACAGCTCAAAATAAAAAGAAGGTGATGAACTCCATCACCTGAGTCAAACGAGATTATCATGTGCCATAAAATATCTAACGAGTGCACGAAGCAAGTTAACAAAATGACGAAATACGCAAAAGGCAGAACAAGACCAAAACGAAAAAGCCCTTGGCGGCCGAGTCGTATCATAATGACTCGGCAGGCATGTAGCGCTCCGCTATGGGTCGAGCCACCCTAAGGTGGCTCTGCTAAGTAGCCGATGCCATCCATAAAGTGGCTCCGCACAGTTGCCGAGGCCACCGTTGTGTGGGCTCTGTGCACAGAAGTGCCCAAAACATATTTTTTGATGGTTTTCTCGGGATTTGTTCATTTTAGAGTCTCCCAACTACTTTGATATCATCTCTAAATGTAGTTAAGTGGTTGTTAATTAAGGATAAGGTCAAATCATCAATTCCTATCCTAAAACGCTACATCTGAAGCCTATAAATGTAAGCCTAGGGTCCTATACGCAGACGATCTGAAATTTAGGCCAGGTTCTGTCCCTGCAAAGAGTGAATCACAAATTTCAGAGAGGCTAGCAGATCTTGACGAAGTTTTTCAGTATAAAGAGGGAGAGTTCAAGAGATCTAAGGCCCATTCCCCTTTCCTCCGGATCAAACTATATTTTGATCTCAAGAAGAATCATAATCTCACTTGGTTAAGATTATCACTTCTGCGATTGTTTCTTTTGTGAAGCAAGAGCATTGAATTTTTATTCTGTCAACCGAATTTGATCTGTGATAATCTACGGACTAACGTTTCCCCAGCACTGGCAAAGATCTAATGCAAATAGCGGGTGATAAACATCCTCTACATATGTTTGAAGAGAGTTGTAATTTTTGTTTTATTTGTGTAAGCGAGTAGTCTTATAAAAAGACTAACTCTTTTGAACTTATTGTAAATGATTGAAGTTGTAATAAGTTCCATGAATTAACTAACTTTCGACGCAAACACCCAACTTTGCTCCCAGGTCCAGAACACAGAGTTCGTTCCAGAACGTGGATTTTTGCGTTTGACTGGTTCAAACAAAACCTAAACGATTTTAAATCTGTTTTTCATTTAATGGGGTCGGTTACACCCTATAAACTCTCATTAGGGAGAGATTTAAGGAGGCAGTTACACCCCATGAACCCTCATTAAGGAGCAAATCAAGGGGGCAGTTACGCCACTTAATCTCCTATAAATAGCTAAAATTTTAGCTTAATTAGGACCAAGTTCTTTAGAGGAGAATTTATGGAGAATTGAGATCGGTAATTATCTCTTGGAGCATCTTCGGATCTTGGAGGACCTGGAGCATCATCAAGAGCCATTCTGAGAGCTTTTATTGGCTTGTGATTATTTTTGGTCTAATTAAAAAGGATTAATTTTGTTTTCTCGGATCAACCCTTTCATAGAGTTTCAAACTCGCACTGAGTTCTTAAACTTGTTAAGAGTTATTCTTAAATTTACCACGCAAGTTCTCCTCAACATCAAGTCAAGAGGAAAATATCATGTTCCAACGAGGTGAAGCATTCAGATCGTTAATGGAAAGCAAATTTGACACGAACATCGAGGGAGGCATTCCATCGACACCAAGAAGAACCTAGGTTAAACAAAAGGAAAGATCTTCGTCGATCTTTCTCTCTTTTATAAATCAGGAATTCAATATAAGAAGATTGTAATTTCTTTTTCTAAGTTTGTTAGAGAGAGATTGTATTGAGAGAATTATAACCATTCTTTTTCTAAGTATGTTAGAGAGAAAAATACAAATTCAATTCTCTAATTTTCTTCTTTTAATTTTGCCGTCAAATAGGTACTCAAAGATTATTAGGAGTCTTATGTACGCGATGAGCTGTACGAGACTAGACATAGCATTCGCCGTAGGAATTCTTAGTAGGTTCACATGTAATCTTGGAAAGCTTCATTAGGATGATGTCCAGAGATTGATGAGATACTTGAAAGAAACTATAGGTCTAAGCCTCTTCTATACTGGATATCCGGCTGTAATTGAAGGCTATTCAGATGTGAACTGGTGCTCAGAACTAGATGAGTGCAGATCTACTAGAGGTTTTATCTTCACCATGGGTGGAGCTGCCGTCTTGTAGAAGTCAAAGAAGCAAACTATAATTATATAGTCATCGATGGAATCCGAGTTCTTCATAATCTGTGCTATAGGAGATGAAGCCGAGTGGCCCAATTGTTTTCTCTGAGACCTTCCATTAACAGAATTGTAAGGCGCAATTACTATCTATTATGATAATCAGATGACGGGTACTATAGTAACAAACTCGATATTCAATGAAAAGAAGTGGATCATTCGTCTAAAGCATGGCTATTTGAGAGAACTCATTTGCTAAAGAGTCATCTCTGTGATAGACGTACGGTCTTCAAAGAATATGGTTGATCCTTTGACTAAAGGTCTGAAAAAGGACATAGTGGTAGATGTCTGATCTTTAGAGAATGTGAGTCTTACAAATACTTACCATTTACATCAAGTTATTAGTTCAAATCTTACACTACTAATGATAAGATGATTGGTTCAAAAGTCGAGTAAGATTTATACTCATATACTCATCGGAGTAAGTATATACTCATATACTCATCGAAGTGAATACGGGTGTCAATTTCATCAAAATGGTTGATAACAGATAAATATGAGTGAAAAACTTCATTATCGGACATCTGGGGCCCTGACTTGGACCCGAGACACAACTTGTGTCCATTATAGAGTAAAACATTACTCCTGATCAGATCATATCTTTGTTATTCTGCTGTCCCATTGATTCGTAAGCTTCGTCGACTCGTGATGCGGTATAAACATGTACTAATAATATTGCAAGTGCACAACCGTGTCAAGTTATAGTATAAAAAGTTATCGATCATAAGAGGAAGGTGTTTTGTAGGAGAAAATATAAATCGGTTCTTATGTTGTGTGTGTGACAAATAGGAGTAAAGAATAAGTGTGATTATGGAGAGATGGAGAGAATGAAAGTGATAGTGTGTAAATCGACACGAAATGTAAGTGAAAGTCGATGTGACAAAGAATAAATGATTTTCACAAGGAAAGATGAATAAAATCAAGAATAAAAAAGGAGAATTAATAATAAAAAAAAAATGTAAGAAATTAAAGATGGTGGATTCAATTAAAGATATGAGTAATCTAAAATTGAACCCACTTCTTTGAAAAGGGTGATTTCCTAGAGGGTTCTAGCCTAAAGGCGAGTCAAAGAAAATAAAAAAATAAAAATAAAAACTAAACCCAAGAGAGTTCTAGCCTCAAGGTGAATAGTGCAAGAAATTAAAATCTAACAACAAAATAAATTGCAAAATCTAAACTATAAAATAAATTGTAAGAATTAAATACAAGAAAATAAACCTGCTTTATAAGCATGAAATAAATCTAATCTATAAGCATGAAATAAATCTAAGGCAAGAGGGTTCTAGCCTCTTGGCTATTTAACAAGAAAATAAAATATAACTACAAGCATAGAAATAAATCTAAACTGATGAGCAATAAAAAAAATGAAAGAGAAAAATAAAAGAAATGCAAACCTCCAAATAATTCTTCATCTCATCTTCATCATCCAACAAAGAGAAAAAATATTTAAAGTAGTAAAAAAATATTTTATTAATTATAATAAAAGTTATAAATTTGGAAGGCCTTCTTAATTAAGAGTGGCTCTCCTCTCCAAATGGAGTTACAAAACTTTTCACACCTCTAACCCCTCACTCTCTACCCCTATTTATAGTAAACATTAATGAATGAGATCCCTTGGATTGAATCCTTATCCAAAACCATTAAAAATCAGCCATTGATCTGTAACTGATTCGTAGCTATCGATACCAGCATCGATGCTGGCATCAATGCCGGTATCGATACCAACATCGATACTTGCATCGATGTCTAATCAAAAATCTGCCTTCACAGATGGCTTCGTCTCGTCGAGATAGGTGATTTTCATATATTATATGTTAAATTCCGCCTTCCGTATTGTGATATATCGTTGTTTCTTTGCGGTCAATTATCTTGAATATGTTTTGTTTTCATATTTGATTTTTTTATTTTCTCCGGCTTCTACAAGCTACTCGGCTTAATTCTGAGCTTGTGATTTTTGGCTCTTGCTTATGTTCTTCATTTAATTCATGAGCTTTTGTTGAGAGATGAGATTTTTAGGCTTTATTCTTCATTAACCTGCAATTAAAGATAAAAATAATTATTAGTGATATATTTATTCATTAAAAATAGATAATGGGAGTATAAAATTGTAATAAAATATGATTATCAAATACCCCCACACCTAAATTTTTGCTACTCCTCTAGCAAAGAAAGAAAAAGAAAAGAAAACCTAACTCACTTTCGCAGGAATTGCGGTTGTATTTAGCGCATACAACAAGCCTTTAAACCCCTAGGTTACCCTAGTGGACGAGTTGTAGTCTCGTGAGGGTTTGTAGTGAATATACCCACAAAATTTGGTCAACTTGCCAAATTAAAGAAGTCAGTGAATAACAAATTCACTTGATAACTTTAGACAATCTAATTGAAGCTAGTTATCACTCAAGAAAACGTTTTTATATATAACTCTAAGGTAAATTTTCTAGAAAATCTTCTCATTATAGCAATACAAAACCAAGCCAAACTTAGAAATTTAATTTAAAAGGTTTGAAAAGAACATGCTAACTTTTTGTTTAAAATAATATTCAAGTTGCTTGATCTAAAATATTTTCCAAGACCATATATACAAATATAACTATATATAAAACATTTATTAGTATTTTTATTTTATTTTTTATTTTTTTATTTTTTTAACTCTTTCTTCCTTGGTGATTTTTTTCTACTTTAACGGGTTTTCTATGCGACCATTTAACGAGTTTTGGGCTAATGGATCCCAACCCAATTGGGCTTAGGTCATTAAGTATGAAAATACTCTTTGGGCTTAATTACTCGGTCAGCTTAGGCTTTATAAGATAGAATCATCTTGAATTTAAGAGTTTTTTTCTTTTGGTGCCCATTTTTCGCACTCTTCTTTTGCAATGTTATTTTTTTAATATGTATATGTATATATATTCTAAAAAATATGTTTGCAATGTTATTTTTTTAATATGTATATGTATATATATTCTAAAAAATATGTAAATCAAGACACTTTAAAAAATTATTTTTAACTCTAAGCTAAGCATGCATAAATTCTATTATTTTAAATAAAAATATAAGTTAAGTCTTAAGTAAAGTTTACTACTTTGAAAATTATTTCTTAAGAAATTTATTTAGAATTATCATAAAAGGTAAACTTGAGTAAATAACAAACTAGGGATTAGAAAATTTAAAATTTATCAAATAAATCAATTATTACATAACACTATCAATTTGGCAAGTGACGATATTTTTATAATTTTTTAAGGAAATGGAAAAAATAACAAAAATACAACTAAAAAAAGGTAAAATAAAGAGGAAAATAACTAATTCCCACCCCCACACCTAAATTTTGCATTGTACTCAATGCAAACTCTATGATGCATAAAGTAAAGCAGATAAGAAGTGAAGTACTTACATTTGGCCAGCTGATAAAATCTACAATTACCTTTGGTCTGAGAATGATGAAATCAAAAATTTATTCTTTTTTTTTCTTTTCTTTTTTTTACAACTGAATAAGAAACTCTCGAATGAGAGAAGAATAAATTATTTTTATTATTCTGAAATAAAACAAAACAAACAATATAGAATGAAAGGTTCAACATGAAGAGCTCGTATTCTACATTGAATCCTACCTTATTGTTAAAAATTCTTCTCCGGATTTTAAATAAATTCAGAGTGATATAATCAATAATGTGAAATTTCAAGCATTTCGGGGTGTTCAATAATTCTTGTAACAAAGTAAGGTATGTATTATTGGTGTCATGCATTTGGTATTTCTTAATAAACTTTGACTCTTGTACTGTGAATTTTTATTTTCTAACAACCAATTCATCTGTAGCATTTTCCTCAACCCCAAGATTTATGGTTGAGTTCTGAAAATTTGATTGTTGATTATTCTCCAAGAATCTAAGTTCATCAAGAAAGAGTTCTTCAAAATTTAATTCAAGGCAGTAAATATTTAACACAGTTTCATCATTCTCAATGACCTAATCCGCTTCTTCTAAAAACTCCAACTCTTCATCAAAAATTTCCTCAAAACTCAAATCAGACTCTTCTTCTTCTTCTTCTTCTTTTGATCTTTCCTGAATATAATTTATTTCTAGAGGTTGATTATTCGATTGGTCCTCTGGATTGAAAATATTGAGATCAGCAGTCAAATTCCCAAAGGACAGCTTCATTTGACCAGTTCTATAGTTGATGAGAGCATTAGAAATGGCTAAGAATGACCGTCCTAAGATGACAGGTGTCTGTCCTTTGGGATTGGAAATGGGCTGTGTTTCCAAAACTACGAAATCTACTGGAAAAATAAAATCTCCAACCTTAATCAGAACATCCTCTAACTTACCCATAGGGACCTTGACTGATCTATCAGCCAACTGTAAAGTGCAGCAGGTTGGGTTCAGTACACCTAGACTCAATTGCTGGTAGATTGAATATGGAAGCAAATTGACACTAGTCCCTAAGTCTAAAAACGCCTTATCAATATGAGTATTACCAATGACACATGAAATGATAGGAGAACCTTGATCCTTACGTTTCAAAGTTTTGGGATTTGAGAGCATATCACTGATATTGGCGGCTAAAAAAACTTTCTTTGGAACATTTATTCTCCTCTTCTTAGTGCATAATTCTTTCAAAAATTTAGCATAAGATGAAATTTGTTCAATTACATCTAAGAGAGGAATATTGACCTTAACCTGCTTGAATGTTTCTAGGATCTTATCCTCTTGAGGGGAGTGTTTCCTAGGCCTGAGTCTATCTAGAAAAGGAGCAACTGGTCTAAACATATCAAAAGCAGGCTTAGGTTCGGGTTCAGGTTCTTGATCATCTGAGGGAGGTGATTGTTGAATAGATTCGTCAGAAGGAGAAGGAAAAGGAATTTGTACAGGATCAAAAGTTTGACTTGGTGGAGTTCTCACTTGATTATCGACCTGTCTACCTGACCGAAATGAATGGATTGCATTCACTTGAGCTTTATAGGATGAACCGCATCCTGTGTCCTTAGGGTTGACCACGGGTTGACTCGGAAATTTTTTTTTCTCTCTTTCACTCACGGCACTAGCTAGTTGACCAAGTTAGGATTCTAATCTAGCTATAGCTTGAGTGTTGGAGTTGAGAATTTGTCCGGTTGATTGCATAAAGGAATTCAGAGTGTTGGACGTTTGAGTCAACATATTTGTGGTTTGAGTGGAGGCCTTAATTATGGTTTCCAAACCCCTTTCCAAGATATTGAGATGTTTATCCTGATCTGGATTATGAGGAGTCTGAATTACAGCTTGATGAAGAGGAGACTGATTTTGATACAATAGATTGGGTTGTTGAAATTATGGATGAGAATTGAAAGAAACTGTGTTTCCCCTAGGAAATTGTTGGTTTGAAGAGAGATAAAGTTTTGAGTTCCGGAGTGAGTTCCGTGATTACATGCAAAGTTTGGGTGATTTCTCTAACCTGGGTTGTAGGTTGGAGAGAATTGATCATTCGCGTAACACTAGAATATAGCGTTGACCTGTCCTAATGGCTGATTATTTCCTAAGAGAGGACATTCTTCTGAAACATGAGATGGTGACAGACAGTTGTGACATCCTGAGATTAAAACATGATTGATTTGAGACGGGACTCTTTCCTTAATTTCTAAGGCTTCTAACCTACGCATGATTGTGGCTATCTTAGCTTCAGATGCAATGTTCGACTCCAAGGAAATACCACTAGACTAGGGTTGGGGAACTGATGACACTCGGTCATCACAGTGTTCCTATTGCATGGTTTTTTCAGAAAGACACTCTAAAAACTCCCAAGCTTCATCAGCATTTTTCCTCATGAAATCCCCGTGGCACATTGACTCTAAGGAAGTTTTTGAAGAATAATCTAATCCCTCATAAATTATTTGG
Source organism: Asparagus officinalis (assembly GCF_001876935.1). Lineage (NCBI taxonomy): Eukaryota > Viridiplantae > Streptophyta > Magnoliopsida > Asparagales > Asparagaceae > Asparagus > Asparagus officinalis. The sequence continues at coordinate 9,157,507 of NC_033799.1, read as the reverse complement.
CATAATCGCCATTTTTCTAAACCGTGATGAGGACATTAGATGAGAAGATCTTTAAATCAGTCAAAATACTTCCAAAAAGGTTCTCTCGGGACAATTTTAAAATTCATGATGTTATTTCTTAGCTTCACCATTTTATGGATCGAAAAAATTTTCTTAGAAAAAACGGTGATAAATTCCTCCCAAGTTGTGATGAAATTTATGGGTAAGCTGTATAGCCATTTTTTTGCTTTGTCTTTGAGGGCAAAAGGAATAAATTTGAGTTTGACTGCATCTTCAGTTAATTCTCTTATTTTAATCATCATACATACTTCTTCAAATTCTGAGATAAAAATATATGCATCTTCAGTTTCATTCCCTAGAAATTTTGGAAGCATGTTGATATATTACGATCGAAGCTCAAAGTTAGTTCCATCTATCTTGGGGAGCCTAATGCAGGAGGGGATTGCATTCATAGTGGGATAGCACATATCTTAAAGAATGGGTGAATTAGGATATGTCATTTTTGGAATTTGTTCAAAACGAATTAATCAATGTGTATTATCCCTAATCCATGTTTGCATACACCCAAAACAACTTCTTTTTATAATTTTTTAAGGGAAAAAAATTAGTTTTTTTATGAGAAGAAAAAGGAAAATCCTAACTAAAACAAATAAAAAACAATTACTTTTCAATCACTCTAACTCTAAGGTTAAGCCTAACTCAACTAGACCAGCTCCTAACCAAAAACTCCTAAAGTGAAAAGATTAAAGTTTTACTCGGGTAGTCAGCTTGATAAGGATAGTACTAGAGGGTGATCAGAGATCAATTAAATACCTCGTTCCTTACGGAGAGTTTTACGCAACCCCTAAACCTTATCTTAGACACCAACTAATCCAAAAAAACTTAAACCGGTTCACGTAAGGATTCTTTGTTCCTTATTGAGCTCGAATCCTTAGGGACAACGTCTAATGAGTTTTATTAGGCTTGGGTGGTGTAGTGAGGAATTAGTGATTTTTGGACTAAGGAAAGTGTGATAAAATCCCTCACCTTATCTTGATTATGGGGTTTTGCCCTTAAAAATATTTTTAAGTGTGTTCCAAATCAAGATGCTCAAATCACTTTGGTGAATTCCTACTAACTATATGTAATGCAACCCTATGAATTAAAAGCGACTAAAAAGGATAGGAAAAAATCTTTATATTTTTTATTAGGGTTAACAATCAAACAACTATGAGAAGGATGAACATTGTTTGGGTTTATTATCTTGTTAGTTAATGTCCAAGTGAAAGGTGAATTTTATTATGGTCAACAAAAAAATAAAATCCCTCTTTTTTTTAATCCTAATTGTCTCTAATTGTGAAGCTAACTAAAAAGGGTAGAATTAAAAATACTAAAAAGAAGAGTTACCTAAAAGCAATTCTCCAAGTTCTAGATCTCCAATCTGCGATCTTCAAGCTCCAAGCTGGTCCTTCACAAAAAACACACAAGTTAAAGAACCTAATTAAATAAAATCCTACTTAAGCACCCTCCCCGGTAACGGCGCCAAAAACTTGATGCGGCATAAACATGTACTAAAAGTATTGCAAGTGCACAACCGTGTCAAGTTATAGTATAAAAAGTTATCGATCCCATGAGGAAGGTGTTTTGTAGGAGAAAATATAAATCGGTTCTTATATTGTGTGCGTGACAAATAGGAGTGAAGAATAAGTGTGATTGTAGAGAGATGGAGAGAATAAAAGTGATAGTGTGTAAATCGGCACGAAATGTAAGTGAAAGTGGATGTAACAAAGAATGAATGATTTTCACAAGGAAAGATGAATAAAATCAAGAATCAAAAAGGAGAATTAAGAATAAAAAGAAAATACAAGAAATTAAAGATGGTGGATTCAATTAAAGATATGAGTAATCTAAAATTGAACCCACTTGTTTAAAAAGAGTGATTCCCTAGAGGGTTCTAACCTAAAGGTGAATCAAAGAAAATAAAAAAAACAAAAACAAAAACTAAACCCAAGAGGGTTCTAGTCTCAAGGTGAATAGTGTAAGAAATTAAAATCTAACTACAAAATAAATTGCAAAATCTAAACTATAAAATAAATTGTAAGAATTAAATACAAGAAAATAAATCTACTCTATAAGCATAAAATAAATCTAATCTATAAGCATGAAATAAATCTAAGGCAAGAGGGTTCTAGCCTCTTGGTTATTTAACAAGAAAATAAAATCTAACTACAAGCATAGAAATAAATCTAAACTAATGAGCAATAAAAAAGAAATAAAAGAGAAAAATAAAAGAAATACAAACCTCCAAATAATTCTTCATCTCCATCTTCATCATCCAACAAAGAGAAAAAATATTTAAAGTGGTAAAAAAAATTATTTTATTAATTATAACAAAAGTTACAAATTTGGAAGGCCTTCTCAATTAAGAGTGACCCTCCTCTCCAAATGGAGTTATAAAAATTTTTACACCTCTAACCCCTCACTCTCTACCCTTATTTATAGTAAACATCAATGAATGAGAGCCCTTGGATTGAATCCTTATCCAAAACCATCAAAAATCAGCCATTGATCTATAACTGATTCGTAGCCATCGATACCAGCATCAGTGTTGGCATCGATGCCGATATCGATGCCATCATGTATGCTGGCATCGATGTCCAATCAAAAATCTACCTCCACAGATGACTTTGTCTCGTCGAGATAGGCAATTTTTATATATTATATGTTAATTCCACCTTTCGGATTGAGATATATACAGAACACATAATAGATCTAAAATTGTGAGCAACGGAATCTTGCATCAGGGGTATTGTCAAATGATATGTCGTTACCATGTGAGGATACGGGCCGGTGGATGAGACGGCGGTGTCGTTGCTTGCTGCTCACTATTTCGACGACGAGCACAACGGGTGAGGCAAGCAGATTTGGACAGCATCGGGCTGAGGGCAGCTTGGGCTTGGGTTGAGGGGGCTATTAGCTCAGAGGAGGGTGAGGCGACGAAGAGGAAGGGCTGGTTGTGGTTAGGGAGGAGTTAGCGGTGACGAGGGAGGGTTTACTTAGGGAGGAGATGGGGCGGACGGGGGCAACGGATCGCTATTGGGCGGAGTTGGAAGAGTAGATGGTGAGAGGAGGCCAATGGCTATGCGGGTCTTGCTGGCTTTAAACGGGGAAGGAGACGTATCATGGGTGGAGGCGCGACTGGGGCGGCGATTGAGGATGAGGGGGAGGAAGGATGCAGCGTGGCTTGTGCCCACGCTGGGGTTGCGGGCTTCAGGAGGAGCGACTGAGGGTAGGAGGAGCGGACTGACCGGCATGGGCGCTGGGCCGGCGTTGGTAAGAGAAGGCGGCTGTTGTGAAGGCTGCGAGGGGCCTACAACGTAGGAGATGGGACAGTGAGTAGGGGGGACAGCGCGAAGGAGATGTCGTTGCGGCGCTTGTCAGAGTTTTGTTAGTCGCGGCCTGGGCGACGGAGGAGGCGAGCAGCGGGAGAAGGGGTGTGTTAGAGGAGGGACGGTGAAGGCCCAAGTTGGTCTGAAGCGACGAGGGGGAGGAGGGAGCCAGATGGAGAAAGAGGAGGCGGCTAAGAAGGCGGTTGCTCAGCGGCGGGTTAAGAAGGGCGTTGCGCCTTAGAGGAGAACAAAGTTAGAGTGATTGTTGAGGCGAGGCGAGAAGAGGGGCCTACAAGAGAGCAGAGAGAGATTGACGAGAGGACTGAGAGAGACGTGAGAGAGAGAGAGAAGAGCGAGATGAGAAGAGAGAAGAGAGAGAGAGAGAGAGAATGATATTATATAGCTGAGGGGGTTTTAGGGTTTAAGGAAAATACAAAAAATACAGGAGATTAAGGAAAAATACTGTAAAATTAGGGAGAAATACAAGGAATGGAATAGGCTAAAAAATTTAATATAAGATAATCAATAACAACAATAATAATAGTAATAATTAATATTCAAATATTAATTTAAAATATTTTACTATAACAATTTAATTTATAGCAGCAAAATCATTAAAATAAATATTATCTAGATTTTTAAATCATAAAAAATTTTAAAAATTTAGGAAGAATATAAATACTCTTTAGGAAGAATAAAATTTTATATTTAAATTCTAGGAAAATTTATTTAAACCAATATCAAAAATTCATGGTCATTACAGAAATCCTATCATGGTAAAGAGGATGGCTCTTAAGACTTAATGAGTCCAAAGCATTTCGGATGCGGGTGTTGGATAGGTAACATGCCTAAAGGACTTACCGATGATCCAATCATGTAAAGGGGTTGGCTGTTAAGTCTTAATGAGTCCAAAGTATTTCGGATGCGGGGTGTTAGATAGAAAACACGCCTAAAGGACTCAACTAGAATCCTATCATAAGAGAATATGACTCTTAAGCCTTAATGAGTTCAAAGAATCTAGGATGCAGGTGTTTGGTAGAAAATATGTCTAAAGAACTCACATATGCCTAGGTGAAGATTTTGTTGTCTCCTATGACGTCTTGTGGAAAGATACCTAGAGCCCTAGTAGAAACCAGGACATGCATATGGTCATAAATGTGCAAAGCAAAGACAACGGCATAGCAAGTATGGTTCAAAGTGAAAACTACCACATATGAGTTTGATCTTGTGTGATCGTTGAATCTTAGACATGTGCTGGTTCAAGTCTCTGCGACACCAAGCATATATCTTTTATTTAGTTGGTCTAAGGGGGGTTCAAGTCCCTGCGACATCTACCTTATGCATAACGATTGAAACAACGACACCATTACACGACACTAGTTTAAAAACTTGTAGGGGATTGTTGGATTTTTTGGTCAAAACCTCTTTCTAAAATGAGTTTTCAAACTATATATATATATATACTTAGTATACTAGTGGAAAGTAAAAGTTTTAGTATTTCAAAAGGCCCTCTGATTGAGGCTTGCCAATGGTAAGGTGAGAATTGTTTTGTTTTAATTTATCCCTCATAAGTTCTAGTGGGTCATGAGTCTTGGACCGTGGGCCGTGGGCTAGCTCGTGGATCATGGACCAATGGGTAGGGGATCGGGGCTAATCGGGCTGAGGAGCTAAGTGGCGCTTTGTAAGGCGCACTTTTTGCTTCGTACGGAGGCATCGGGGCTAGGTGGCTCCACGTTGGCCCCCACGAAGGTTGTCTCGTAGGCTGCTTCGCATCATGCAGATGAGCTTCGCATTCGCACGATGGTGCGACCCTAGCGTTCTCGAGATCAGACGACGCTCCTCTATTTGATGAGGTTCATCAATTTGATGAGACTCGTTTGGTTGACGAGGTTCGCCCGTTAAATGAGGTTCGTCTGATTTGCGAGACTCATTTGATTGACACGTTCGACGAGATTCGCCCGTTCGATGAAGTTCGTCTTACTGACGAGGTTCGTTTGATTTGCGAAAGTCGTTTGTTTGATGAGGTTCGCCCGATCGATGAGGTTCGTCTAATTTGCTGCAAGGTGCAACACGACCTTCGCGTTCAGGCGTTACTGCATGCAACAATTACAACAACATTTAAATTAATTGATGTTACAATCATAATGATTTGTAACAGTCACATTGATTGTAGGTGACTCTTGAGCTGGCCTTAGAGACATATAAATAGTGCCTCTTGGGGCAACTCTTGGAGGGCTCTTGTATACACACGAAAATTCATTGAACTGTTACGTTGCTGCTGGTGTAGAGCCTGTACTCGAAGGAACTGTTGTGCCACTGATGCTGCAAAGCCTGTGCCTGAAGCATTTTTGCCTAAACCGGAAGATTTAAGAGATCGATGAGATCTTTGCCTTGACCGAAAGGTCTTATAGATCGAGGATATCTTGACAATACTTTGTTGGTGCACACCATTGTATTGTATTGCTGTTCCTGGAAACAGTTTGGCCTTGGGATCCTTACACCGGAGTAGGCCAAATACTGCTTTAAGCACAACGTTTCACAAATGCATAACAGTTAACTTAAAAAGTTTAAAATTACAGCATATCAACTTTTACTATTTTATTCCATATTTAACCATAATCTCCAACAGTTAGTTGTTCAAAGATCTCAGGTTTTCAAATTTAAATAAGTAAGGGAAAAACTGGTTTACAAAATTTGATGGATAGAATTTTTAGATTGCTCATATGATTATTTGTTGGTTTGCCGGCATATTTATTTATTCAATTTGTTGGCTCATTATTTGTGAGAAAATTCAGTTGAAATCTTAAATTGAATGTGTTTTCACTTCGGATATATGAAACGTGGGCCCAACCTACAATGTAGGTGCAAAATATTTTATTCCTCGCTCAAGCTGTCTAGAAAATATCTGTCTCTTAACATGTATGAATCATCACTAAATTCATTTTTTTTTCTAATTGGTTTTTACCGGACCAAAGCCTAGCAATTAACTTTATCCTAATTAATGTTCAAAGTTGTAATCTTATCCTATTTATCTGTAACTTTATATCATACTCCCTTTAAAAGCACAAGTTCGGAAAATCTTTTTTAGACAAATATACCCCTTTATAGTTTGAACTATCTTATCTATAATCAAATTCTAATTTTCAATGGTCAAAATTACCCTTCACTATTTTAAATATTTTATTTATATCTTAATCTATCCTAATCATAATCATATCTTATCCTAATCCTATGTGAACCATGTTTAGCTTAACAATTTAAAAAAACTAATATTAATAAAATATATAAAACATAAAAATGATATTAGTTTGTTAAGATAAAAAAATTACAAGTAGATAACATATTATAATACATGAAGTATATTAGTTTGTTAAGATAAAAAAATTACAAGTAGATAACATATTATAATACATGAAGTATTGCAAAAAAATCATAAAAATTTTTAAAATTACAGAAAAGACCCTGAAAAGTTCAAAATTATAAAACTCATCCAAATGTCTCAAAACTTAAAATAAAAAACATAAAATTAATAAATTAACATCAGTTTGCAAAGAATTTAAAATTTACAGTTAACACCTCAATGTCTCAAAATTATAGAAACACCATCAAAAGTTTAAATTACAGACAAGCACATTAAAATTCTAAAATTTTAAAACTTACAAACAACACAGATGAATTCAAGAGATTACCATGATACACCTAAAATTTTTGACATTTAAATTTAAAATTTTTAATTAACACCCTCAATATCTCAAAAATTATAGAAACACCTTCAAAAGTTCAAATTATAAAAAGCCACCCTAAAATTCTAAAATTTGTAAATAAAATAAGATGAATTCAAGATATTACCCTTAGACACCTAAAAAATTAAAATTTGCCAAAATTAACCTCAAAATTTTTAAAAAACTCCTTCAAAATTTAAAAATCGTAAAAAAAACTCTAAATTTTCAAAAATTTTAACTAGCACACATCAAATTCGTCGATTGGTAGACCGCTGAAATTTAATATTTTTCAAAATTAATCTATAGTTTTAATAATTACAACTACTAAACTTAAAAGTAAATTTTTTAAAAAACTCTTTCAAAATTTTAAAAATTATAAATCACACCCTCAAAGTTCAAAACCACAAAAATGGGCTAAAATTTTAAAACTTGGCAAAGAAAAGTGTAATTGTTTGGTATTTTTCATATATATATATATTAAAATTTCTAATTTAGGGATTTACTATCCATTTTCAGCATCTAAGAATAGTCTAAGTTGATACTGGTAAACAAAAACAATAAGAATTGATTAAAAACATCCGGTTAATGGATAAAATTTTTAAAAATATTATAGATTAAAAATTATCGGCACTATATAAATTAAAGTAATTTCATATAATTTTAGTAATAAGTTGGGGTAGCCAAAATACATTCGTAACATTAATTGATAGATGTTTAAATCCATAGAAATGATAAAACACTATAATATTATACCTTAGCATTAATTGATTTTAATTTAGAAACTTTAATCTTTGACGTTAATAATATTTATAGGGTAAAAGAATACAAGGAATTACATATGGAGAAACTATTAGAATATTTAGAGATAACTTTAAAAGAATTGAGTTATTTCCATTGCAAATGGGAAAGTGATGGAAATAAATCTAAAATTCAGAAAACGTCAATGAATCACTTGAATTGGCATTAACATAAGACATATCTATTAATGAAGCACTGAATGAGTTACATTAAAAAATAATTTAATAACTTTATCCTAATCAAAGAAAAAATCTCCATGGAAGACATAAGAAAAATTAGTAAGTATTCATAAATTCCATACTGTGTTCTTCAAATTAAATATTAATATTATAATCTAAGAGAAATTGGTAATGAATAATGCAGGTATTTAGTTTAGATCTTTATGGAAAATGACAGGGATAGAGCAAAGGTAATATTATTGAAATAACAGAAATTCTTATTGGATGCACATCAGAAGAATTCATTTTAGAGGAAAATAAAGAGATAGCTTCTAATTTATTTAAGTAATAAATTAGGAACACAAAGAATTTTATATATATGAAATTCATATTTATTCTCATTGAAATAGAAAAAAAATCAAAGTCTATATTTTGAGCAGTTTGTGTTGAACATCATAAGTACATTTGACTTCTTTGTAAAGTTAAATGAGATGATAAAAAATTAACGAACCTAGGAAAGATAATAGCATAAAAAATACAAAATTAGCCTGATGTCACAATTGATGTAGATGATGAAGACAATACTCTAGAATTGTCCGAGAAATGATAAATGATAAACCTGAAGAAGGATTGATCTTAACTCAATAAAAAATAAAATAGAAGAAATAAAAACAATATTTAATGAATATTTTATAGAATAGTTTAATTATTTTGAGTGAAATTAGGAATCTTTAGAAGGGAGTTTCATGAATTTTTTTCAGTACTTTTATATTCTTATATGGATGTTGTTATCATATAAAAGTATACTAGAGTTAGCATTAATCTTTAATTTATATTTTTTTATGAAGTCTATCAATGATTAGGAATAAACTTCATATTCTCTTTTGCATCGTTTTAACATACTTTAAATCAATCATTTTGCCATATTGGTTTTAAACATTCACCTTCCTTGTATAACACTATTTTAATATTTTTTACTTTGCAATGCTATACTTTCTCAAATAAAGCTTAGTTTCATATCTGTCAAAAATAATATGAATATTCAAATTATTTTTAAATTATATTTGTTTTTTGTCAATTCAAATATCAACTTGAAATTTTAAATTGGGTGTATCCCATTTAAACAAACATAAAAAAATAATTGGGATGTAAGAGTTTAAAGAAAAAAATGAGCACAAACTTCCAAAAATACTTAATCATGGTATTAAATCACGTGCATTGCACGTGTGTAAAAACTAGTTCTATTAAACATATTTCATTTAATTAGCCTATTAAAGATATTGTATTTAATAAGCATAGGATCACGATATAATATCTCATGTCAAAGATTATTTTATTAATTAGGATTGACCATAATGTAATATCTAAAAAAAGTCAAGGGTAAAATTGACCATAGTAAGTTTTACCCAAACTCCCACTTTTAAAGGAACTACTTGAGATGAGCTTATGTTACATGTGGTTAAATATCTTGATTATTTCTTTAGATTTTTTTTATTATATATATATCAGAAAATATTTTAATGCTCCATTTGGCAAAGAGTTAAAGAAAATAAATTAAGAAAAAAGATTAACATAGTTAGCCATTATGATCATTTTTAATGTTTGGTACACTTAAAATTGATACACTTAAATTAAATATTTAAAATAATTAACAAGATGAAATTTACTCATTTTAATAATCTCTCTGAATTATTTGGAGAAATGTACTCCCAATAGATTAATCATCAACCAATCCTATAATTATACAACATACATAAAAAATTAATTCAATAAAATGAATACTTAGCCCTATTAACTTCCTAATCATCTGAAAAAGTATTAATTTATAACATTTTAAGGAGTTTCTAATTGAAAAGGATTATTGACGGAAATAGGGTTTAAATACTAAATTTAAAGACATGTGTTTTATTAAACTCTACATTTTGGCTTCAAAACAAATTTTGTTTGTTTTATTCAACTCTACATTTTGGCTTCAAAAAACTTTTGTGGAATTTATAAGGCTATCAAAATTTTGTAAGTAGTGTTCTTTATCTTGTGGACTTAAAATTGACATTTCTGAAGCTTTAGCGTGTTCTAAATTTTTTTTAGAAAAGTACTCTTTCTTATAATTTTGTTAGTAAAATCTTAATTAGATTTAAACTTACAATTAATTTTTATAAAAACCATAATTATTTATAAAAAAAATTTGGACACACTTATTGTAGAATTTGTTTTTCATTTATAACTAGCTTTTGTAAATGAATTTGTCTATGGTTTCAATGTCTATGTGCCAAGACACGCTTCTTGATATTCATGTTTTTATAAATGGTAAAATCAACACTTGTAAATAACCCTAGAAATTATTTTGAATATCCCTTCATGCAATTGCAGATCTAAATATTATGTTCTTCCAATAATTAAAAAACATAAATGAAAAATCATAACAGTTAATAATTACCAATATGCACAAAAATCTGCATAAATGAAAAATGTAAAAGAACCATAAATATAAAGTAACAAACAATAAAAGAAAAATTGTTGAAAAAATAAATAATTACAAATGAGGAAACTAAAAATAGGTAAATTTTTCTTATACAAGGCTCTCTACTTTAAGAAAATAAATGAAATCACAATGTATTGTATATTCTATCTTTGTCAGTTGATCGACCAAAGATAACTAAGCATTGCCCATGAACCAGAGAACAAATAAAAATATAGTTTTTGAAAAAATATTAAAATAAAGTGATCACATTAAGATTCTAAAATTTTCTTATATTGTTATTTTATGCAAACATACAAAACTTGTTAGGCGTATCCACTCACCCAGACTCATAAACTACTAATCATACATTATTAAACTTTATAGTGCTAAAACATGCTTATTCTAAAACTTCTTTTATTAAATTGCCACTTAACAGCAAACAAGTAAATTGGGAATATTGAGACCCCTTTTTCATGAACTTAACCAAACTTTGTCATTGATTTAAAACTAAATTGTGGTACTACATTCTCAAGCAAAATATTTGACACTATAAAAAAATTGTATATAATCAACATATACTATTCTTTCATAAAAAAGTAAAACAATAAACACATTCATGCACTAAACATAATCCATTAAATTAACTGATACGGTACATATTCAAATAGATTTCTTTTTTTAAAAAAAATATGGGGCCTAAAAGATCCCAGCCTATAGCCGCACTATAATTCCCTAACTGTTTAGGTACAAGGTAGCTATTATCCCCAATAAAAAATGAAAGCACAATATGTACTTTTACAGATTTAGCCTTGATTACATGAAACCCATATACAAAAGTGTTGATAATAGTGTATTGTAGTGGGTTTTAGTCCCACATTGCTTGGGAGAACAAACCTCACACTCCTCTACTTGTATAAATATATGTGCACACTCAATATTCAATTCAAGGGAAATTTACCCAAGATTCTCTCTCTCTCTCTTACTTTAACATGGTATCAGAGATAGGGCTATTTCCCTTTCAATAAAATTTTTAACGCTTTTGCGTTCTTTTGCCAAATCTTGGCCTTATTGCTTTGCAGCCGTTTAATGTTTTATTTTTTTTATTTTTATTTTTAATTATTTGGCGTTCATCTGCCAGATATTTTGGCCTTGTCGTTTTGCGGCCTCTTAACGCGTTTCGCGTTCTCGTTTAACCTTCGGGTTCTATTTTAAACCTTCGGGTTTCATTCTAACCTTCGGGTTCTATTTTAAACCTTCGGGTTTCATTCTAACCTTCGGGTTCTATTTTAACGGCATTGTCGTTTCAAGACCGTCTCTCGGTCTCAAATTAACGGCATCGTCGTTTCAAGCCGTCTCTCGGCCTCAAACGAACGACATTAGTAACAGCATCTCGACATCTTAACGTCTCAAGATTGCTGTTATGGCTCCTTCAGAGAAGATTCCCAAACCACCTTTGCCCCTCAATGATCAAAGTGACTGGGCAGGGTGGTCCACCATTGTCACCAATGCCTTGCGTGGCGCTGGTTTGCTTGATCATCTCACCAGTACGGGACCAGTTCCACCGTCCATCAGCACTGTTGCTTCATCCAGTACTATTGCCTCTGGCAGTGGTGATGTCGATCTTCAGACTGCTCGTGCTCTCTATGTCAAGGAGAGTTCAGAGTGGCAATTGCAGGAATTTCGTGTTATGGATTATCTCACTCGCTGTGTTGGCTCTGGTCTCACTGTCGAGATTGGCTCGCTTCCCTCTGCTCAGGCCATGTGGACTCGTCTCACTGAGCGTTTCACTGAGTGCTCGGGTGCACGGGAGGCATATCTTCTGCAACGCATTTCTCTACAACGCAAAGGTAGTTCATCTCTGCAGTCCCATTTTGGACAAATGCAAGCTTTTTGGACAGAGTTACGCTCCATGCTTCCTGGACGTAATTCCACATATGAAGACTGGCTAGCCTGGTACGAACGGCATGAGGTGCATCAATTGTTTCAGTCCCTTCCTGAATATTCAACTATGGCTGATCAACTACTTCACCAGCCTCAATTTCCGACTTTGGCCTCAGTTATGGGAGCTCTCACTGCTTATGAGACCCGGCAGCAGACAGCACGACTCAATTTGTCAACAGACACTCCTACCTCTTCACTCGAGACTGTTTTGTCTGTACCTGTCACTGCTCCTGTTATGAATTATACTTCTCCACAGGCTCCCTCTCCACAGGCTCGATCTAAGCTCTCTTGCAAATATTGTAAGAAGGAAGGACACCGCATTGAGACATGCTTCAAGCTTCATCCTGAGTTACGTTCCTCAGGTACTGGACGTGGTCGGCGACCCCCTCAGTCTCAACCCTCTCGTACACCAGGATTGTTGGCCAATGCTATACCTTCTACTACTTCAGACTCTACTATTCAAGCTATTGAAAGTCTTCGCCGTCAACTTGATGCTTTTCAACATATCACCTCTACATCCGCCGCACAACTCTCTGGTATGCATTTTGCTGGTTCTTCAGCTAATCCTTCAGTCTCTGGTATGAATGATCTCTGGATTTTTGACTCTGGTTGTTCCTTTCATATGACTTGTAATGCCTCACTTTTATCCTCTGTCTTTACTTCATCCTCTCTTCCTCCTATCTACACAGCTGCTGGACAACCATTGTCCATTACTCAGTATGGCTCTATTACCCCACAAAATGATCCATCTGGTCGTCTAACACTTGGTCCCGTCTATGTGGCTCCACAATTGTGCTTGAATTTAATTTCTATTAGCTCTTTATGCATGGCGGGCCTGTTTGTCTCATTTTCTTCTGATACTTGTATTGTGCAGGATCCACAGACGGGCAAGACGGTTGGGGCGGGTCGTAGGAGGCACAAACTGTATTTTCTGGAATATCTTCACCTTCCAGAGTCCATACGTCCACGTTCTCTTGTTGCTTCTCTTTGTTCGTCAAAACCCTCTACCTCGCTTCCTGCCAATTTATGGCATAGACGACTTGGTCATGTGTGTAATAAAAGGCTGGAGAGTCTTATTCAGTCTGGAGTACTTGGTCCTGTATCATCTAGTTCTAGTATTGAGTCATGTGCTGGTTGCAAATTGGCTAAATTCACTGCTTTACCATTTAAAATGAGTACATCTGTATCCACTTCCTTATTTGATTTAGTACATTCTGATATTTGGGGGCCAGCTCCTTTGCCTTCTTCATCTGGCTACTTATATTATGTTAGTTTTATCGACGATTTCTCTCGTTTTACATGGGTTTACCTACTTAAGAATCGCTCTGACGTACTTACTGCTTATCAAGCCTTCACTGCTATGATTTTCACTCAATGGCAATCTCGTATTAAAGTTTTTCGTTCTGATTGTGCCAAAGAGTACCTATCCTCTGCCATGCGCTCTATCATGTCCTCTCATGGGACTATCTTTCAACAGTCATGTCCCTACACTCATGAGCAAAATGGTGTTGCTGAACGCAAACATCGTCATATCCTCGATACTGCCCGATCAATGCTCATTTCTTACTCTGTTCCTCGTCGTTTCTGGGCTGAGGCTATTCTCACCGCGACTCATGCCATTAATATCACTCCATCTAGCTCTCTTTCCGGTGCTACTCCTTATAGTCGTGTTTATACTCATCCTCCCCGTTATGATCTAGTTCGCGTTTTTGGTTGTCGATGTTTTGTTTTTCTGCCATCTCACGAACGTGATAAATTGTCTCCCAGAGCAGTTTCTTGTGTTTATTTAGGAATTAGTTCAGAACATCGAGGTTATCGTTGTTATGATCCCGCAACTCGTCGAGTTCATATATCTCGTCATGTTCAGTTCGAAGAGGATTCTCCATATTATTCTACTTCTGATGACTTTAATTTCCTCCACTCTACCGATCATGCTTCCCCGTCCACTGCATCACCCACTTCTTCACCTCAATTTTCCTTTCGAGATCTCCCTGACATCTCTCCCTCTCCTTCTGTTGACTCTTCCTCACCTGAGTCTTCTCTTACACCATCTAATCCATATCCTGTGGACACAACTCTCACTCCAGAAAATACTGTTGATCTTCATGCACCTGCGCCAGCATCTCCCCCGCCTGAGGTTCCTCTTGCTCTTCGTCGAGGCAAACGCCCACATGTCATGCCTGCCCGGTATGCTTCTGTTACTTCTTATTCACCTATCTTTCATAACTTTCTTGCTGCCATTCATACTATTGTTGAGCCAAAGTCCTTCCAAGAGGCAGTTCAAATTCCAGAGTGGCGACAAGCTATGGCTGAGGAATTTCAAGCATTTCAGCAAACTCATACCTGGGATATTGTTCCCTGTCCTCCTGGGATCTCTCTTGTTGGCAGTAAATGGGTTTATAAGGTCAAGTTTCGTCCTGATGGCACCATTGAACGTCGAAAAGCTCGTTTAGTGGCTAGAGGTTTTACTCAGCAACAAGGTATTGATTATGAGGAGACCTTTGCTCCTGTTGCTCAGATGCCCACTGTGCGTACTCTCCTTGCGGTCGCTGCTGCTCATCGTTGGCCCTTATACCAGATGGATGTCAAAAATGCTTTTCTTCATGGCTCTTTATCAGAGACCGTATATATGCAACCGCCTCCAGGGTCAAATATTCCTCCGGGACATGTATGTCTCCTTCGTCGTGCTGTTTATGGTCTCAAACAGGCACCCCGCGCTTGGTTTGAGTGTTTTCGCGATGTTGTGCTCAAAGCGGGCTTTATAGAAAGTCATCAAGATGCTTCTCTGTTTGTTCGCACTACATCGCGTGGCAGGGTTTTATTACTCATCTATGTAGATGATATGATCATTACAGGTGATGATATGACAGGTATACAATACGCAAAATCTCAGTTGCAACAACAGTTCCACATGAAGGATCTTGGATCTCTTCGGTATTTCCTTGGTCTAGAAATTTCTCAAGGCCCGCGGGGTGTATTACTGTCTCAACAGAAGTATCTCTCAGATATTCTAAATCAAGCTGAGTTAACTGATAATACAACTGTCGATACTCCACTCCAGCAGAATGTCAAACTTTGCTCTACTGACGGTGAGCCTCTATCTGATCCTACCCGATATCGACATCTTGTTGGTCAGTTGGTCTATTTGTGCATCTCTCGACCAGATATCTCTCATGCTGTTGGTATTGTCAGTCAATTTGTTAGTGCCCCACGTTCTGTACACTATGCTGTCTTATTACGGATTCTTCGGTACCTCCGGGGTACTAGCACTCGCTCACTTTTGTTTCCTGCTACATCTAAGTTAGAGCTTTGTGCATATTCTGATGCTGATTGGGCTGGTGATCCAACTACCAGAAAGTCTACCACAGGTTATTGTATATTTCTTGGTGATTCCCTTATTTCCTGGCGAAGTAAGAAACAAGATGTTATTGCTCTTTCCAGTACTGAGGCAGAGTATCGTGCAATGTCCACAACAGCTAAAGAGATTATTCATCTTCGTCGCCTTCTCAGTGATTTCGGTATTTCTGTTACGACTCCTACTCCTCTCTACTGTGATAATAAGAGTGCCATCCAGATTGCTAATAATCCAGTATTTCATGAAAGGACCAAACATATTGAGATCGACGCTCATTTTGTCCGTCACCAAGTTATCAAGGACAAGACAATTCTACTTCCTCATGTTTCATCCGCTGACGAGCTTGCAGATTTCTTCACAAAGGCCTTACCTGTTCATCGGTTCCAGTTTCTTGTACGCAAACTCACTTTGTTTGATCCAACATGAGTTTGAAGGGGGCTGTTGATAATAGTGTATTGTAGTGGGTTTTAGTCCCACATTGCTTGGGAGAACAAACCTCACACTCCTCTACTTGTATAAATATATGTGCACACTCAATATTCAATTCAAGGGAAATTTACCCAAGATTCTCTCTCTCTCTCTTACTTTAACAAAAAGAAAGACAGAGTCAAAACATATTAATATATACTTATCATATATATAGTCTCAGCTTGACTTATGCCTATATGAATTATCATCTCGGCACTAACCAAACTACTCAACACATCCACAAGGACAGGCTAGACTGATCCTCACAAGCTGCATCTTCTTTCACAGTCCAAACAACAATCCTGTAACAACCAAAATTGTAGATAGTAAATTAAAATCTGAAAAAATTCCCAAAAAAAAGACTAAGAATTTCTAAAAAATATTAAGAATTTCTAAAAAAAATAATTATACAAAAAGATTTCTAGTATAATAGGACATGTAAGTTCATTGTCCATATACATATGAACTTAGAATAATGTTTAATACAATGTGAAAAAAATTAAATAATTATACATGATATGTACGTATTAATTAATAAATTATATATAAATTATATCTAGTTTGGTTGTTTGCAAAATATACTTGTTGATACTCGTAAATAAACAGTCGATGGGGGTTGCAGAGTTGCTGGATCGTCGAGATGTTGAATCGTCGAGAGGGGGCCGCTTTCATTCTTCGACTTTATGCCTGGTTCTTAGAGCTCGGGGCGGACGGACCACCTGCACATACAAGAATCGTGGGAGTACGGAGCTTGTTTCCCCCGTGGTACCTCCGACGGTCAAGTCAGCTATCGAACTTGGGTAGGGTGAAGGAAGAATAGTGTATCTTCCCCAAAATAAAAGGTGTAGTTTTTAAGTAGTATGGAGAATCCAACCTCCTTTTCATGATGAATAGCATATGTATTTATATAGGATGCCAAGGGCCGAATCGGCATCTAGTGAGAATGCAGTTTATGATGATGGCGAGGGGTGAGCTGGAGAGGATGCCAAGGGCCGAATCGGCATCTAGTGAGAATGCAGTTTATGATGATGGCGAGGGGTGAGCTGGAGGCTGAGTCACCCTCTGCTCGATACGTGTCGATTGGTGACCCTCTGCTCGATAGGTGTCAATTAGTGAGTGACGTGGGGTCACTTCTATGGTATGGGAAATCAGCAGCCGTTAAGGCTTGTCGGCAGGTGATGTGGAGTTGTAATGATGATCATAAACTGTTAAAATAATGCTAAGAAATAATATTCTGAGTCGCCCTTGAGAAAAATGTCGATTGATCGATTGGGTAATCATCTTTTACTCGACTAAGTCCGCTCTTCGAGTCGTCTTGGAATGAAGTCGACTCGACCGAACCTGCTCTCGGAATAGCATATTTGTGGGGAACAGGGAACACCCCATAACAGTCAGCCCCTTTCGCTTGGATGTGGTTGTGGCCATATGTAAGGGAAAAAGAAATGAGCAGAGACTGAGTAGAACTGATTTTGACAGTGGGATGACAGTGAGTCTTCATACGGCGCAGATGAGGAAACAACAGCTGTCATTCCGCTAATGGAAGGAGGGACTGAAGCCCCTGAGATGCCTGCTCCTCCTACTGATGATGGTGCTCTAGGCCAAGAGGCTTCGGCAACTGCTGATGCGACCGCTCCACCTCCAGAGACCCTCGCAGGTTAAGAAAAATAAATAAGAATGAGTCATGTTTCCCTTCTTCTTCTTTTTATCAGTCATTGTAATTGGTATTTTTTACTTTGTAAATAAGAAGAGCTAATGAAGAAATAAATTCATTTCGAGTGTTTTAAACTCTTGAATTTTTCTATAAGAAGAGCTAATGAAGAAATAAATTCATTTCGAGTGTTTTAAACTCTTGAATTTTTCTTGTTCCTGCTCGATTGAAAGGTGATATGAAATAAATTCATTTCGAGTGTTTTAAACTCTTGAATTTTTCTTGTTCCTGCTCGATTGAAAGGTGATATAGGAATTGACCTTGAAGTTGAGTGCCCAGGCTCGAAAGAGTCGACTAAGCCTTACCTTTCCCCTAAGACCAAGAGGCGACTGTGGGAGTCGGCCAAAGGGTTGTGCCTTGGTTTTACGCTGAGAAGGTACCGAGGTCTTTTTATTGACTGAGGATTCGAGTACCTAGCTGACTAGGTCTTCCATTTTCCCCTAGGATCGAGAGACGACTGTGGGAGTCAGCCAAAGGGTTGAGCCTTGGTTTTACCTTGAGAAGGTACCGAGGGCTTTTCATCGACTGAGAAGTCGGGTGCCTAGCTGACTAGGTCTTCCATTTTCCCCTAGGGCCGAGAGGTGACTGTGGGAGTCAGCCAAAGGGTTGTGCCTTCATTTTACCCTGAGAAGGTACTGAGGGTTTCTCATTGACTGAGAAGTTAGGTGCCTAGCGGACTAGGTCTTCTATTTTCCCCTAGGGCCGAGAGGCGACTGTGTGAGTCGGTCAAAGGGTTGTGCCTTGGTTTTACCATGAGGAGGTACCAAGGGCTTTTCATCAACTGAGAAGTCGGGTGCCTAGCTGACTAGGTCTTCCATTTTCCCCTAGGGCCGAGAGGTGACTATGGAAGTCGGTCAAAGGGTTGTGCCTTGGTTTTACCCTGAGGAGGTACTAAGGACTTTTCATCGACTGAGGAGTCGGGTGCCTAGCTGACTAGGTCTTTCATTTTTAAGTTATTATGATAACGCAAAACTTTGGCTAAAGCCTTCTCATTAGATATGTTATCTAGGGCAAATATTCTTCAGAGGAAATTTTCAAAATTAAGAAGTTAAGCTGGATATCTTAAAGGAAATACCGTCGTAGGTTTTCAATGTTCCATGGATGACTGAGGATTCGTCCATCTGGAGCTCTCAACCGATAGGTGCCGGCTCTGAGTTCCTCCATAACAGTGTAGGGTCCCTCCCAATTGGGAGCCACCTTCGGAGGATATTGGTCCACTCCTCGCTCAGAACCTGTCATTTTTTCTCAAAAAGAGGAAAGTAGCCCTACGGTGGGCGCCAGACTGTTGATGCTCGTAAACAAACAATCGATGGGGGTTGCAGAGTTGCTGGATCGTCGAGATGTTGAATCGTCGAGAGGGGGTAGCTTTCCTTCTTTGACTTTATGCCTGGTTCTTAGAGCTCGGGGCGGACGAACCACCTGCACATACAAGAATCATGGGAGTACGGGGCTTGTTTCCCCGTGGTATCTCTGACGGTCAAGTCAGCTATCGGACTTGGGTAGGATGAAGGAAGAACAGTGTATCCTCCCCAAAATAAAAGGTGTAGTTTTTAAGTAGTAAGGAAAATCCAACCTCCTTTTCATGACGAATAGCATATGTATTTATATAGGATGCCAAGGGCCGAAACGGCATCTAGTGAGAATGCAGTTTATGATAATGGGGAGGGGTGAGCTGGAGGCTGAGTCACCCTCTGCTCGATAGGTGTCGATTGGTGAGTAACGTGGGGTCACTTCTGTGGTATGGGGAATTAGCAGCTGTTGAGGCTTGTCACCGGGTGACGTGGAGTTATAATGATGATCATAAACTGTTAAAATAATGCTGAGAAATAATATTCCGAGTCACCCTTGAGAAAAGTGTCGATTGATCGATTGGGTAATCATCTTTTACTCGACTGAGTCCGCCCTTTGAGTCGTCTTGGAATGAAGTCGACTCGACCGAACCTGCTCTCGGGATAGCATATTTGTGGGTAACAGAGTGTTAGACCCTAGAGGGGGAGTGATTAGGGTCTTATGCTAATCTAATCCGATTTTATGCCAATTAAAACTAATTAACAAATTATCCTAGCAAGTATAAAATACAACAAGATATGTGAGCTAGGATAAGTGATATACACAAGGATAAACAAATTAAACAAGATAGTGGATGATATAAATAATGAGCAATGGATAATGATGACAAGAAACATAAACATAAGAGTAAGTGCGCCAAAACAAACTCAAACACACGATATGATCACGGAGTTCGGACCTTCCGTCCTACGTCTCCGCTCCCCACTCCCGAGAAGAAATCCACTATCACAACCGGGTTTTCTACCGGAGTTCGGACCTTCCGTCCTACGTCTCCGCTCCCCACTCCCGGGGAGAAATCCACTATCACAACCAAGTTTTCTACGCTCACCCGAATAACGTTTACACCTCACAATGTCGGTTTTCAACGCTCACCGATCAACGTTCACAAACACTCATAATGTCGTTTTTCAACGTTCACCAATCAACGTCTACACTCCACACCTCACAATAACAACAAATGATTTGTTCTCTAATACAAGACGAGAACTCAATTAAAGCTCACACTTAATTGTTACAACTCTCACCAACCCAAATATACTCTGTATGAAAATACAATAAGCTTAAGTGGGTGTGTGTCAATAATGAGTGAAATCAAATCAATTCAAACTAAACTCAAATATAAATACTATCTTAATAGAATGATAATCAAACAATACAAAATGTAAAGCTAGATAGAGTTTAGGAGAGAGAGAGAGAGAGATGGATTGAAGCTCAAATATCAATGAGTTAATCTCCACTTCCTCTTGTGGAAGTCTTCACAAACCAAACCCTTAAACAAACTTAAAACCAAACTTAAAACCTTGTTAAACTCTTGTTTAAAAACTTCTTAGATTCTTGAAAGATGAGAGCAAGAGGGTATATATAGCCTCCCAAAATCTCAGCCAAAACCCTAAAGGAAATGACTAGAAAGCCCATAGAGAAACAGATGAGGAACTAGCCGTTGGAACCCAACGGTCAGTTCGGCGGTCGACCGTGAGCAGCAAAAAGGCCAGGGTTTGGTTCTGGACAACAGACGGTCGACCATGGCAGTCGACCGTGAAATTCTGTAGACTGCATACGGTCGACCATCACGATCGACCGTGAGCCTCTGAAAAACTTACTGAGTCTCTGGACTCATGGGCGGTCGACCGTGGCGGTCGACTGCAAACTGATACTAGAAAAATCAGGTTTTAAAAGTTGGTTTCTGATTTTAAAACCCTGTTTAAAAATATCAAATAAATTCCAAAAATGTAAAACTTTAGAAAATAATTGTAGACATGATAATAAACATGCTACAAAAACTGGTTTTCAAAAAACACCTCCCAAAAGAGAAATCTCTTCATTTTACAAAATAGTCCAAAACATGTAAATGAAAAAACACTTGTTTTTCACATTGGACATAAACCATGTTTTGAAACTTTATAGACTAATTTTATAGACTTAATAAAATATGTATGTTATGATTGTTAAGTCTATAAACTAATAACTCAATATTATGCAAAAATGAGGTTTTGCACAATATGCATTTAACAAATATGAAATATGTATATATATCTAAACAATAATATAGGTTTTATATTTATATAAACTTGTAAACTATAAAACCAAAATTTGTGTATATATACATAACTATATATATTTATACATAGAAACCAATTAAAATGTGTGTGTATATGATATTGAGCTTAAAGTACCAACACACATAATATAACACCTAAACTATGTTAGACCCTAGAGGGGGGGGTGATTAGGGTTTTATGCTAATCTAATCTGATTTTATACCAATTAAAACTAATTAATAAGTTATCCTAGCAAGTATGAAATACAACAAGATAAATGAGCTAGGATAAACAATATGAACAAATGAATATATCCTAGCAATGAGATATACTATGAGATATATATAAGGATATATAATTAACACAATGGTAAACAATCTAACTACAAATGTGATAGGGCAAAATATAGGCAATTGGCGATATAAGATAAATGCATAAGTAAACGTGCCAATGAAAAACTCAAACACACTCAAATGATCACGGATTTCGGACCTTCCGTCCTACGTCTCTGCTCCCCACTCCCGAGGAGAAATCCACTATCACAACCGGGTTATCTACGCTCACCCGAAAACGTTTATACCTCACAATGTCGGTTTTCAACGCTCACCGATTAACGTTCACAAACACTCACAATGTCGGTTTTCAACGTTCACCGATCAATGTCTACACTCCTCACACTCGGTTTTCTAGCTCACCGAAAACTTTACAATCTCACAAAATAACAAATGATTGTTCTCAAATATGGATGAGAACACAATGAAGCTCACTCTTAATGTTACAACACTCACCAACCCAAATATACTATGTATGCAAATACAATAAGCTCAAGTGGGTGTGTGTAAACAATGAGTGAAATAAAATCTAACTCAAATAGTAAACTAGCAATAATAATAATATGAAAATCAATAATAAAATTGCTAGAGAAAAGTGTTAGAAAACTTCTTTATAAACACAAAGAGAGGATGATGAAATATTAAAGATGAACTCTTCAACAACTGATGTAAGCTCCTCTTTGTAAAACCCCAAACTTAAAACAAACTAACTAAGCTTAAACCCTTATTAAACTTTTGTTTTAAAAACTTCTTGGTTGATCATGAAAGATGAGAGCAAGGGGGGTATATATAGCCTCCCAAAATCTCAGCCAAAACTCCAAGGGAAAAGACCAAAAAACCCAAGAATCAAAAATCTGATTATGTACCAAAACTAGCCGTTGGAGTGAACAGCGGTCAACCGTGAAAATCTCGCGGTCGATCGCGAGCCACTTTCGAAGCTGAGAATTTTTCAGAGACTTTGGCGGGCGGCAACATTGGCGGTCGACCGTGGCGGTTGACCGTGGCGGTTAACCGTGGGAAAATTCGAGCTGATGGTCGACCGTGGTTGTCGACCGCGAAAGATTCTGTTTGACTCCGCAGGTAAAAACTCAGGTGCGGTCAACCGTGGCGGTCGACCGCAAACTAATACATGAACAGAATAGTTTGAAAGTTGATTTTTTGATTTTTAAAACCTTGTTTAAAAATATCAAATAAATTCAGAAAAATATAAAACTTTGAGAAATGATTATAGACATGATAATACACATGTTACAAAAACTGTTTTTTCAAAAAGGACCTCCCAAATGAAAAATATCATCATTTTGTAAGATAGTCCAAAACATGAATATGTAAACAAATGAGTTTTGACATTTTAGCTTAACTATGTTTTGATTCAAAATGATTTTGTAGACTTAATAAAAGATATAAACTATTGTTATGAAGTCTATAAATAATAAATATAGTATTTTATCAAAATACACATATAATACACTAAAACATGATTTCATTGAACTGAATAAAATTAATATTAATGAAATCATATATATGCATGTAAGTATGAAACAAAAATATGTTTTCTAATTATATTTAATTGTTTCATAGTAAAACTTGAAAACTATCAAACCAAAACATATATGTATATATATAACTATATATATACATGGAAACCAATAAATGTGTGTGTGTATATTATATTGAGCTTAAAGTACTTAACACACATAATATAAACTTCTAAACTAAATTACCCAAGCTTGATTGATCTTCGATGTAGCTCAACTTGGTACACTTGCGGATGATGCTTGAACTTGAATCTTTAACTTTAAATTGCGTAGGCTTCACTCCACAATTCCGCCAACCTCCATTTAATATGATCGTGAATGCGTAATTTCATCCATCCTCCAACTCGTTGTTTGCCTAGAATAAATACGAAAACACAAACACTAAACAAACAACATTATAAGTAAATTGTTTGTTAAACATCATCAAAACGAGAAGGCCAACAAACTAAATGTTACCCAAGCAATCTTGATCTTTAATAAGCTTAACTTGGTAAACTTACGGATGAAGCTTGAACTTGGATCTTCAACTTGAATTGCATAGGCTTCAACCACTATATCCGCCAACCTCCATTTGATATGATCGTTATGGCGCAATCCATCCAACCTCTAACGTATTGTTTGTCTATAATAAATAACAAAACACAAACACTAGAAAATAATATTAGATGTAAATTATTTGTTAAATCATCATCAAAACAAGAAGGCCAACAATCTTCTCCTTTTTGATGATGACAAACAATTTACAAAAAGGATATATGCATAAAAAGAAATGAATATATAAATCATAATTCACATGCATATAACCAAGGAAATGTATACTTATAATATTTCCCCCCTTTGACAACATCAAAAATGGGACAAAAGGATGAAGAGAGCGAAAGCTCCCCCTATCAATAAGCATAGGTGAGTATAAAACAAGTATAGGGATTGCTCCCCTATCAAAATGTCATATAGGATATAGGCAATAAAAGATCATAGCAAATATGTGAGCAAGCATAAATAAAAAATATGCAAAACACCACTCACATACAAAAAGACAACTTGAACACATATAAATATGTCAATATGAAAATAGTGTCTCATTAACACAAAAAAATAAAAACTATGTAAAAATAGATTTATGAAAACAAATGAAAGAATAACATGAGAATCATGCAAAAAGTTTTCAAATGAAAATAAATCACTCAAGTGAAATCATAAATCAAATGAAATCCATAAAAATATAAAACCAAATCATCATTGATTTAAAAAAAATCAAGAGAGGCAACTATATCTAGCTCTTGAGCTAGTATCAACCCATATAAACATTTTAGCACCCGGTAAACAAGATTTGGGAACAAACACCCAATAACCAATAAATATGAGGGGTTATATACACACAAACCTCTCATCAAAACAAAGTATATATATATAAAAATGTTTGATCATGAAAGCAAATTTTCTTTGAAAGTTTTGATCAAATCATATAAAGAATGCATTATAAAGCATAAATAGATGATCCATAAGCACAAACACATAAATGTCATCATATAAGTGATTTATAATGAATTCAAAAGTACAAATCAAAACAAACACTTTCTTTTAAAGTTTTTGAAAGTAGTTTTCAATAAAATCTAAAGATAAAAATCATCTTTAAGAATATGAAAAACTTAAAAACATAAAAATTTGTTCTTAAAGATTAAACAAGTTTTGGTACCCAATTATTCTTGGTACCTAAGAGTCTAGGAATATGACCCCTATCATTAAAGCTCAAAGCCCTTGGGTTATGAACCCAATTGGGCGCATTTAGTGCACGAACACGGTCAAAACAAAAATTGTGTAAATGACCTTTCTGATTGTAATAAGTGCAATGAAAGATGCCCATTTGATTTTGTTGACCAGGTGGTGGTGCACGGGAATCATTTGCAAACGTAGATGGTCTTTTAAGATTATTTTGCAAATAAGAAATATTGTTAAACAAACATGATTTATTTGAAAATTTTGGCAAGTTTGAATATTTTCTCAAATCAAAGCAAAACTTTGCCAAATGGTCAAATCTACCACAAACATTACATTTATAAACATGTGGTCTACTAGAAACATTTGGCAAATGAGACTTATTTTTTAAATCAAAACAATATTTGGCCAAATGATCAAAACGATCACAAATATCACATTTAAACACATGAGCATGGTGAACATGATGAGTATGTGCATGTGTATATGATGAAGAAGTCTTATGAGATGCACAAGAAGCATTGATATTAGCATTTTTAGATTTTTGTACATCATAGCAAAATTTAGCTAGATGGTCTTTTCGGGAACAAATAAAATATTTGTAAATTTTACTATACAAGTGTGCATAGTGTATAGGTGATTTTGTAGCACTAGATTTAGCACACTTATCCATAAGTTTCTTATGGTTATCAATGCACGTTCTTAAAGTTGAATCTAAAGATAAAATACGTTTATTTACAAGATTCAAATCATCATTAGGTACATATGCATTTTTATTGGAAGTAGAACATAAATAGTCATTTATAAAAGAAGCAGTATCATTTTTTGTGTTCTCAACTTCTAACATGGCATTAATTTTGTCATGAGTTAAGTTAGAAATATCCAATTTCAAATTATTATTTTCTAAATTTAACATATCATTGTTTTCTTTAGGAGCATTATTTTCTTGAGTAATGATATCAAATTTGGAAGCTAACTTCTCATGATTGGATTTTAATGCATCATGCTTGCTTTATAAATCAATAAAATCTTTATGTAATTTGTTATAGGCATGTAATAATCTCTTATATGCACAAGCGAGTTCATCACTAGATAAATCATTATCGGGTTCGGAACCGCATACCACACTAGGGCCATCGCCTAGTGGCCGTGTGCATGAAGATGAAGCTCCACATGAACTAGAAGCGGAATCCTCCAAAACTTGTCGGATCGCCTCCAAATTCCATTGATGTGCTTCTATAAGCTTCCACAATGTGTAAGCACTATCAAAAGAATCAAGTTTGTTAGAAATAGAAGAATCAAGTGCATTAAGCATATATTCTAACACAATCTTGTTCATGGTAAACAATCTTTTGTCATTTTTACTCCACTTGGATTTCTCCATAGTGGGTACAATATAAGCATTATCAATAACTCCCCATAAATCAATATTTTTAGATTGTACAAATAATTTAAATCTAGAAGCCCATTGTGCAAAGGGAAAATTAATGAATTTATGAGCAACATTTGATTCATAGCCTAACAAAGGTGCACAATTCATGTCCATGATAAATATATATATGTGCACCTAACAAAGGTGCACAATTCATGTCCATGATAAATATATATATGTGCAAGCAAGACAAATAAAATCTAAACAAGATTAGCACAAAAAGATAACTTGGATCTTTAACTCAAGACGATTAGACCTTAAATCAAATAGCACCAAACTCTGATACCAATTGTTAGACCCTAGAGGGGGGTGATTAGGGTCTTATGCTAATCTAATCCGATTTTATACCAATTAAAACTAATTAACAAGTTATCCTAGCAAGTATAAAATACAACAAGATATGTGAGCTAGTATAAGTGATATACACACGGATAAAAAATTAAACAAGATAGTTGATGATATAAATAATGAGCAATGGATAATGGCGACAAGAAACATAAACATAAGAGTAAGTGCACCAAAACAAACTCAAACACACGATATGATCACGGAGTTCGGACCTTCCGTCCTACGTCTCCGCTCCCCACTACCGAGAAGAAATCCACTATCACAACCAAGTTTTCTACGCTCACCCGAATAACGTTTACACCTCACAATGTCGGTTTTCAACGCTCACCGATCAACGTTCACAAACACTCATAATGTCATTTTTCAACGTTCACCAATCAACGTCTACACTCCACACCTCACAATAACAACAAATGATTTGTTCTCTAATACAAGGTGAGAACTCAATTAAAGCTCACACTTAATTGTTACAACTCTCACCAACCCAAATATACTCTGTATGAAAATACAATAAGCTCAAGTGGGTGTGTGTAAGCAATGAGTGAAATCAAATCAAATCAAACTAAACTCAAATATAAATACTATCTTAATAGAATGATAATCAAACAATACAAAATGTAAAGCTAGATAGAGTTTAGAAAACTTCTCCAATAAATAACAAGAGAGAGAGAGAGAGAGAGAGAGATGGATTGAAGCTCAAATATCAATGAGTTAATCTCCACTTCCTCTTGTGGAATTCTTCACAAACCAAACCCTTAAACAAACCTAAAACCAAACTTAAAACAAACTTAAACCCTTGTTAAACTCTTGTTTAAAAACTTCTTGGATTCTTGAAAGATGAGAGCAAGGGGGTATATATAGCCTCCCAAAATCTCAGCCAAAATCCCAAAGGAAATGACCAAAAAGTCCACAGAGAAACAGATGAGGAACTAGCCGTTGGAACCCAATGGTCAGTTCGGTGGTCGATCGTGGAAAACTCGCGGTCGACCGTGAGCAGCAAAAAGGCCAGAGTTTGGCTCTGGACAACAGACAGTCGACCGTGGCGGTCGACCGTAAAATTCTCTGGACTACATACGGTCGACCGTCACGGTCGACCGCGAACCTCTGAAAAACTTACTAAGTCTCTGGACTCATGGGCGGTCGACCGTGACGGTCGACCGTAAACTGATACTAGAAAAATCAGGTTTTAAAAGTTGATTTCTGATTTTAAAACCCTGTTTAAAAATATCAAATAAATTCTAAAAATATAAAACTTTAGGAAATTGTTGTAGACATGATAATAAACATGCTATAAAAGCTGGTTTTTAAAAATACCTCCCAAAAGAGAAATCTCTTCATTTTACAAAATAGTCCAAAATATGTAAATGAAAAAACACTTGTTTTTGACTTTGGACATAAACCATGTTTTGAAACTTTATAGACTAATTTTATAGACTTAATAAAAAATATATGTTATGATTGTTAAGTCTATAAACTAATAACTCAATATTATGCAAAAATGAGGTTTTGCACAATATGCATTTAACAAATATGAAACATGTATATATATGTAAACAATAATATAGGTTTCATATTTATATAAACTTGTAAACTATAAAACCAAAACTTGTAACACACATAATATAACACCTAAACTAAATGTTACCCAAGCAATCTTGATCTTCAATAAGCTTGACTTTGTAAACTTGCGGATGAAGCTTGAACTTGGATCTTCAACTTGAATTGCATAGGCTTCAACCACTATATCCTCCAACCTCTATTTGATGTGATCGTTATGGCGCAATCCATCCAACCTCCAACGTATTGTTTGTCTACAATAAATAACAAAACACAAACACTAGACAAACAATATTAGATATAAATTGTTTGTTAAATCATCATCAAAACAAGAAGGCTAACACAGAGAACACCCCATAACAATACTATCCCAACAAAAATTAATAGTGTTCAAGAAAATTTGGTGGGTTCTAAAATATCTTGGTGTCTTGCTATATCTATATACAGTTCTGAATCGGGAAGCTGAGAGACCATAAAATCTCGCATGCCTTTCATCTCCCAAAAAATGAAGAAAATTTAAAACTTACTATTAAGCTGGTGCGGAAGAAGAAAATGCATGAGAGCAATGCAGAGGAGGAATTTGGCAAAGGATTATGCTTGATACAGATCAACATACTATTAAAGAAATCCTTAAAGTGTTGTTGGGATTTGAGAGTAGGGGCTCTTTAGAGTCAATTTCGGACGGAGATGGTGTGAGGAATCATATTTGAATTTTTTTTATTTAGGTTAAGTGGTAAGGAGATTGAGCGTTTAAGGAGAAGACAAAGAGATTTTGGATTTTTGGTGAAGATATCATGTTACTATAACAAAAGAGGACATATGGGGATGAACTGGTGAAGGCTACAAGATAATGAGTCCTTAATTTAATTTAATTTAATTACATTTAGAATATAAAATATAAATAAATTTTAGAGGTAAAATTATCCCTAGAAAGTTTTACTCATACTTTCTCTTTTAAAATGAGCATGATATGATATGATCATATATGATATGATATGATGATTAGATTAGATTTCACTTATCAGGAATAGTTTCATTTCACGTAGTTCATTTTCTACAGTTTCAACTCCCGCAAGTGTTAGAAGATAATTTGTAATTCTAGAACACTCTACAATAACCTTGTAATATGGAGAGCCTCTAGAGATAACTAGGACTAGAAATATGACAAAAATAAGATATATCTAGAACATAAGAATATTATAATATACTCTAGAGTGTTTTATGTAAAATATTTATACTCTAGATAGTTCTATATGTGCCTATAAATAGTCAATGGATGTAAGCATTGGGAACAAGCTTTGAAGCAATTAAAACAAAGTTCCTTAAGTTATCCTCTTCCCTTCCAACTTTTCATTCCTTTCTACTTTCTCCGTTCTTAATCCTCTAAAACTAAAATCAATTATCCATCTAGCTTCTGCAACTCCAACAGCAAGTAGCATATATTATTAGGTAATATTTTGATTGGTCTATTTCCCATGCTATGTCCCTGTAGAGATTATCCTACAAATATTCCCATTATTACTATCATAAATATTATTGCTATTATAGTAGTATTTTCATTTAAATTCAATAAAATAATTGTAGTGTTTAGAAATTTCTATTGATACCCTAGGTTATCTTTAGCTAATTTTAGCACCACAGATATGTTGGCGAGTACTGTGGTACAGTTAAGCCTCTGTGAATGTAGGGGCCACATCCACGAGCGCGGTTTAGTCCAGATGTGGGTGCGGCCTACCCAAGAGAAATTGACTATAAAATCTGATGTCGGCTAGGGTTACAGCACGAGAAAAAAAAGAAAAACGGTAGAGGGTTTTATTTTGGCCGCAGAGAAGAAAACAAAGGTCTTTTGGCGGCTAGAAAAGAGAGATATTTAGGAGAGAGTTTTGGAGGGATTTTACAAGAGAGAGGTAAACTTCTTTTGGGTAAAAATCAAATCTTCTTCTTTTGAGACAAGCTTGTGGATTGTACAAGTCGTCGGTATTCTCCTCATAGTGGAATCTCCCCTCCCCCTTCCCCGTGGACGTAGACAAGTTTTCCGAACCACGCAAATCTCATATCTTTACTATTTTTTGGGTGTTAGCTATTGCTTATAGGTTCCCTCGACAAGTTAGTCCTAGAACTAATGAGAGGAAGAGTGTATATTTTACTTTGTTGAGATATTTCACTTTCTGTTATTGTTTTCTTTGTGAAACGAGAATATAGATGTTGACTTGAGCTTTTGTGACAACAAAAGCCAGAGCTTTCTCTCAGGCTATATGACTTTCGCGAGGGTGTGACTCTACACCCAACAATTGGTATCAGAACAATTGGTTAGAGAGAAGGGATTATTAATCAAGCAGAGGATGACGCCAACTAGCAAGACGGTTAAAATTGGAAAGTATGAGGTTGAAAAGTTCAATAAGAAGAACAATGTTTCCTATTGGAGGAGGGCTCATCAATCCGGGAATATATCAACAAGTTTGATAGGATAATATCAGATCCAAAGGACATCGATGTGACTGTCAAAGATGAGGATCAGTCTCTTCTACTACTTCTATCTCTACTGAAGTCTTATGAGATCCTAGTGCAAACACTGATGCTTGTGGAAGACAATTTAATGATGGATAAGATTAGAATGGTGCTTCTAGCGAATGACCTTCGAAAGATTGTAACCAATAACATGACTACTGGTGGTAATAAAGAAAAAGTGTAGGGATTGTTTGCTAGAGGAAGGAGCAACGAGCGAGGAAAAGGTAAGGGAGGAAAGTCTAGATCTAAATCAAGACCTCTTGCGGGAACATCGCGTTTCAAATGCGGTAAAGTTAGTCATTTCAAGATCAACTATATCCAAATAAGAGAGTAGGTGGGAAGAAGAACAACAACAAGACTGAGAGGAGAGAAGGTAAGGAAGAAGCGAGCTATGTTTCAGAGGAAGGGAGCGAGAAGAAATGCTATATCGTCATTGGTGGTGAGGATATCTCCAGGAAGTGGATTCTTGATTCGGGTTACTCTTACCACATGTGCCCAAATAAAAAGTGATGTACTACCTATAGAAGCATTGATGGTGGAACCGTATTGATGGGAAATAACCATGCTTGTAAAACGGTCAGCTAGATAATATCAAGATCAAGATGCATAATGGAGTGGTCCGAACCTTGACGGATGTGAGGCACGTTCTCGACTTGTGGAAGAATCTTATCTCAGTTGGTGCATTAGACTTCGGTGGTTGTAGGATTATTACAGAGAACAGAGTGAAGAAGGTTGTTCGGGGTTCCTTTGTAGTAATGAAGGGTATTCGACACGGTAATTTATATACTCTCTCAGGTACGACGATGACGGGGGATGCAGCGGTTGGAATTAAAAGAAGTGGTGGAGACTCATGTGAGCACACACGGTTATGGCATAGGCGGCTTGGCCACATGTCAGAGAAGGGTCTAGTTCTACTTGGTAATGAGGGTTTGCTGAAGAATCAAAAGAAACCTTGCATGGAGTTTTGCGAGGATTATGTGTACGGGAAGGCGCACAGGGTCCAATTCTTAAAAAGCAATCACAAGAGCAGAGATATATTAGACTATGTGCACACAAATGTGTGGGGTCCGTCTCAGACAACTTCCAAGGGTGGTTCTAGGTATTTTGTCTCATTCATAGATGATCATTCGAGGTATGCTTGGATTTATTTTCTTAAGAATAAGAATGAGGTATTCGAGACATTTAAGAAGTGGAAGGTGATGGTTGAAAACAGGACATGAAAGAAATTGAAAACATTAAGATCTAACAACGGTACAGAATATATAGATGGTGCTTTCAAGGAGTTTTGTGATTAGGAGGGTATTGCTAGACACTGGACAGTCAAATCTACACCATAGTAAAATAGGATCGCGAAGAGGCTGAACCGAACATTACGGGAGAAAGCAATGAGTATGCGATCTTATGTTGGATTGGGCAAGGAATGGTAGGTAAAAGTAGTGGCTACAGCTTGTTATATTGTGAACCGTTCTTCACATTCTATATTAGATGGTAATACACCTTATAGGGTGTGATCAGGAAAGCATGCAAATTATGAGAGGCTCCGGATTTTTGGGTGTACCGTCTATTATCATATCAACGAGGGAAAGCTTGACGTGGGGTCAAGAATGCTATATTCTTGGGCTATGCAAATGGTGTAAAAGGTTACCATCTTTGGTGTATAGAAGATTCGAAGTTCGTGATCAGCAGAGATGTTACCTTTGATGAGAAATACATGATTGTTTAGGTGCCCAATGATGATGGTGTTGGGACTGTTGGGATTTTAAAGTCCCAGGTTATTGAGATAGAACCTAAAGACCAACCAAGTTCTAGTCATGTTTACGTAGGAAATCAGGTAGATGATGAGCTTGAGCAAGAGGAGGTTCAGCAAGAGAATACACAAGCACTACAACAATAGTAGGTCAAGGATAGTTTAGCTTCCACTAGGCCAAGGCGAGCATACAAGCATGTACTAAAGCTAGGGATTGATCAACCTGAAGCACTATGTGCAGGTTAATTTGGTGGAATACGCACTCCCGGTGGAGGATGATGAGCCGATCTCCTTCAAGGAAACTATTCGGGATAAAGATAGTGATAGTTGGTTGGCTGCGATGGAGGAGGAGATAAAATCTCTTCG
The DNA here is from genome assembly GCF_001876935.1 of Asparagus officinalis. Classification (NCBI taxonomy): domain Eukaryota; kingdom Viridiplantae; phylum Streptophyta; class Magnoliopsida; order Asparagales; family Asparagaceae; genus Asparagus; species Asparagus officinalis. The sequence goes on along the minus strand of NC_033799.1, from coordinate 9,124,376 downwards.
GAAGAACCAAACATGGGAGGTGGTCCCATTGCCCGTAGAAAAAAAAGCTATTGGTTATAAGTGGGTGTATAAGAGAAAAGAAGATCCTTCAGAGCTCGATGGAAGAAGGTACAGGCGAGGCTAGTGGCTAAAGGGTTTGTAAAAAGAGAGGGTATGGATTACAATAAGATATTTTCTCCAGTAGTGAAACACACTTCTATTCGGGTGCTATTGAGTATTGTTTCTCATGGTGATCTTAAGCTAGAACAACTCGATGTAAAGACAACCTTCTTGCATAGAGACTTGGATGAAGATATCTACATACATCAACCTAAGGGCTACAAGATTGAGGACAAAGAGAATCATGTGTGTCGCTTGAGAAAGTCACTCTATGGATTGAAGCAATCTCCTGGGTAGTGGTACAAGCGATTTGACTCCTTCATACCGAAGTATGGGTTTTCCCATAGTGATTATGATTGTTGTGTTTACATTCGGAAGCTTCGTGGAGGTGATTATATCTATCTCCTTTTGTATGTGGATAACATCCTTATTGCTTTGAAGAGCAGGGTGGAGATAGATAGACTGAAATCTTAAATTGGTAAAGAGTTCGAGATGAAGGACATGAATGCTACTAGAAAAATACTGGGTATGAAGATTAGAAGAGAGCGGGCGAAAAAGCGATTGTTCTTGAGTCAGAAGGACTACATAGAGCGGGTGATCGCGAGGTTCGGGATGCAAAATGCAAAGTCGGTGGTGACTCCATTGGCTTCTCATTTTAGGCTTTCAGGTAAAAAAATTCCATGGAGCGTGTTCCTTATGCTAGTGCAGTTGGTAGTTTGATGTATGTCATAGTGTGTACACTCCCAGATATTTCACAGGCGATCAGTGTGGTCAGCAGATTCATGGCGAATCCTAGAAAAGCACATTAGGAAGCAGTAAAGTGGGACCTGATGTACTTTATGATTGTTGTGTTTACATTCGGAAGCTTCGTGGAGGTGATTATATCTATCTCCTTTTGTATGTGGATAACATCCTTATTGCTTTGAAGAGCAGGGTGGAGATAGATAGACTGAAATCTTAAATTGGTAAAGAGTTCGAGATGAAGGACATGAATGCTACTAGAAAAATACTGGGTATGAAGATTAGAAGAGAGCGGGCGAAAAAGCGATTGTTCTTGAGTCAGAAGGACTACATAGAGCGGGTGATCGCGAGGTTCGGGATGCAAAATGCAAAGTCGGTGGTGACTCCATTGGCTTCTCATTTTAGGCTTTCAGGTAAAAAAATTCCATGGAGCGTGTTCCTTATGCTAGTGCAGTTGGTAGTTTGATGTATGTCATAGTGTGTACACTCCCAGATATTTCACAGGCGATCAGTGTGGTCAGCAGATTCATGGCGAATCCTAGAAAAGCACATTAGGAAGCAGTAAAGTGGGACCTGATGTACTTAAAGGGTACCGCTGATACGTGTCTGTGCTTTGGTGGAGATACATGTCAGATTGATGGGTTGTTGACTTAGATTATTCGGGCGATCTAGATAGACAGTGATCTACTACTGATTATGTATTCTGGATACATAGGGCTCCATTTAGTTGGTGATCGATGTTGCAGGCTATAATGACACTTTCTACTACAGAGGCCGAGTATATGGTCATGACGGAGGGAGTGAATGAAGCATTGTGGTTGTGGGGTCTTCTAGACGATTTGGGGATTGAGCAAGAGAACGTGAACTTATGATGCGACAGTCAGAGTGCGATTCACTTGGTGAAGAATCAAGTTCATCATGCTCGTACCAAGCATATCGATGTCAGGTACCATTTTGTGAAGGATGTCATAGAGGAATGTGACATTTCTCTCATGAAGGTGCACACGAATGAGAATCCAGTAGACATGTTGACCAAGGTGGTGATAGGTAGAAAATCTTAGCATTGCTTAGACTTGCTTCATATCAACCCGTGTTGATCTGCCCAAGAGTGCATGACCCTTCGGGGAGGTGATGGGGTGAGGTAGAGACTATATGGAGAACAAATTCTGAATTATGGTTAGCTTGATTTCGGTGGATGGTACGTAGGCAGCTGCGGTAAAGTAGCGCAGCTGATTTGGCTTTGTTTGGTGTTTCAGATCTCTCTGGTGATATTCGCGGTGTTCTTCTGGTGTTCGCCTAAAATTTAAGGTTTATCAAATGATGTACAAGGTGGAGAATTGTGAACGTGGGGTCCACATCCACGAGAGCCACAACCACGAGCGTGGTTTTGTCTGATGTGGGTGCGGCCCACCCAAGAAAAATTGACTATAAAATCTGACGTTAACTAGGGTTACAGCATGAGAAAAAAAACGACAGAGGGTTTTATTTTGGCTGCAGAGAAGAAAACAAAGGTTTTTTGGTGGCTAGAAAAGAGAGATCTTGAGGAGAGAGTTTTGGAGGGATTTTACAAGAGAGGTAAATTTCTTTTGGGTAAAAATCAAATCTTCTTCTTTTAAGACGAGCTTGTAGATTGTACATGTCGTCGGTGTTCTCCTCATAGTGGAATCTCCCCTCCCCCTTCCTCGTGGACGTAGGCAAGTTTGTTGAACCACGTAAATCTCGTGTCTTTACTGTTTTCTGGGTGTTGGCTATTGCTTGTAGGTTCACTCGACAAGTCAGTCCTAGAACTGATGAGAGAAAGACTTCTTTTAAGACGAGCTTGTAGATTGTACATGTCGTCGGTGTTCTCCTCATAGTGGAATCTCCCCTCCCCCTTCCTCGTGGACGTAGGCAAGTTTGTTGAACCACGTAAATCTCGTGTCTTTACTGTTTTATGGGTGTTGGCTATTGCTTGTAGGTTCTCTCGACAAGTCAGTCCTAGAACTGATGAGAGGAAGAGTGTATATTTCACTTTGTTGAGATATTTCACTTTATGTTCTTATTTTTTTTGTGAAACGGGAATATAGAGGTTGACTTGAGTTTTTGTGACAACAAAAGTCAGGCTTTTCTCTCAGGCTATATATATCGCTTCCGCGAAGTAAGGGCGTGACTCTGCGCCCAACATCCTCCTTATAGACTACTATTATTTTTAGATTAAACCTTAATTTAGACACACAAGATCCTAGCAACTTCCAGTAATTACTGAAAGTAACGGATCATGATAAAGAGCTTTCTATAAACTCGGCCACCTAAGCAACAAACTATCAACCCGCATATTGACTCTTCTCCACTAACTAACACCACCCAAGAACATGTAAACTTGCATAAATCTCCAATAACTTCTGTTCGTGCTTCGCGAACTCAATTCGCTGCTGCACTGCAAACCCAATTTCAAGTTGAAGAACTTGCCTAAATTTTTTCGCAGATTCATCTTCATGAAATAAGTGAGAGTTATATCAAGAGGGTACCCCCAGCTAACTTGATAGAAGAAGTAGCCATCTCATCATAATAACAGTTGAGAGTCCACATCTCAGCACCTACAAATTCAATTTTCGAGCGTTGAAGGAATTTAAACCCCCCCCTCCCCCTGTTTCTGGTTCAACCCCCTCACATGTGGGATAGCTCGCCCGAAAAGACGCGTATACCCTCTTTTATAGAAAAGCTTTGTGTCAACAAATCACACGAAAATAAGCAGAGTCATGATCTCGTCAATTGTCAATGATTACAATGGTACGATAGTTGCACTGCATTGAAGCAATACTCTGTCGTTTTAAGTGCTGATCTTAAAGCTGATAATTACATTGTTATGATAGTTGTATATTAATTTCCAATTAGTAGCTAGACATGTATGGTCTTCTGTAGTGGACCCACTTCTCTCATATAGCAACTGTTAAGTGTGATTCAAATTCTAAGGGGTTGTTTGAATTGATTTTTTAGATAGGTAAAACGGGTGGAAGCTGTCAAAAATGTCAGCTTTTTGACAGTTTTCCCACAAAATCACCTTTTATAGAGGTGATTTTGGGGGAAAGCTGCCAAAAAGCTGACATTTTTGACAGTTTTCCCCTCTTTTACCTATCCAAAACATTAATCCAAACAGCCCCTAAACCCAAAAGTAGTCAGAGTACATGGCTTCTTGGTTCGCACGGGCTTTAACAAGACTGCAAACTTGAGCTCGTTGTTTTAGGATGCGTGAATTGATTAGAATTCAAGTCTTGTTGTTAATAGGACAAAGAATTCCTATTGGATGTGGATACGAGTTCGTTTAGAACTCTCAAGGACTTGGCCACAAAGAATCCAACTTGATGTTGAATTATAATCCAACTTAGAGATATCAAGTTCGCTCTCTTTAAATATCAACCGAAGCTCCTCCCTACAGCGCACAAAAAAGGAGAATTAAAACAGAGAGCGGTATTCTCTTTTAAAGCATTTCTCTCTTTTGTTCCCATGTTTTAGAGAGATTGTATTAGGCTTTTGAGGGTGTGATTCAGGATTGAGTGATTGAGAGATCTCAACTTTATAATCCTCACTATTTAGTAAAGCTTTTCTCCTCCTTCGCCCGTGGATGTAGGCTACAAGCCGAACCACATATATCTTTTTGTTCGTGTGTTCTCGATATTTTTCATGTTTTCGTATGATTGATATTAGTTTATCCTGGGGATTTTGTCATAACAAATTGGTATCAAAGCTCTTAGCTATCGATCAGACAAGAATATGATGACAACTACTACGAAGTGGGATATTGAGAAGTTTAACGACAACATCAGTTTTAGCATTTGGCAAGTTAGGATGATCACCGTGTTGACACAGAGCGGATTGAAGAAGGCTTTATTGGGAAAGTCAAAGAAACGGGCTACTATGACGGAGGAAGATTGGAACGAGTTGGATGATAGAGCTCTCACAGTGATCCAGTTATGTTTGACAAACAAAGTTTTGTAAGAAGTTCTCACGAAGAAGACAATCGCTGATTTGTGGTCTAAATTGGAGGATTTGTATTTGACGAAGTCACTCACTAATCGTCTCCTCTTAAAGCAGCGTTTGTACACACTTCGGATGTTGAAAGGTACACTCATGAAATCCTATATTGGTAAATTTAATTCTGTGATTATAGATTTGAGTAAGATTGATGTTAAGATCGATGATGAAGATCAAACCCTATTGTTATTGTATTCTTTGTCGTCTTCCTACAAGCACTTTAGAGATACTATAATTTACAATCGAGATTCTATTGGTACCAAGGACGTCAAAGAGAACTTGTTGAATAAGGAGAAGATTTACAAAGAGTTAACCACAAGTAAAAATGGTGATAAAGCTGATGACTTATTTGTTCGAGGAAGATCGGAGAAAAGAGACTTTGGAGGTAACAGATATAAGTTAAAGCACAGGAATCTAACCTGCAGATATTACAAGAAGAAAGAGCACATCAAGACTGATTTTTATAGATTGAAGAACAAGAATAAACAAGAAGAGTATGAAAAAAACAAAGAAGGACACCGCTGAAGTTGATATTGCTGAAGATGTGACTTCGTTGGCTACAAGTGATAAAAACAAGAGTATGGATGATTGAATTTTGGATTCAGATTGTTCCTATCATATGTGTCGTAATCAGGACTGATTCACCACTTATGAAGCTATTAATGTTGGAGTTGTTCTTATGGGGAACAACGCCTCATGTAGGACTATTAGGATATGCACACTTCAGATTAAGATGCATGATGGAAATATCAGGACTTTGACTAATATTATGGCATGTTCCAGGTTTAAGGAAGAATATTATCTCTTTGGGTACTCTTGATAGTCTTGGCTGCAATTTTTCAGGTGAAGGTGGAGTTCTCAGGGTTACAAAAGGCTCTCTTGTGATTAAGAAAGGAAAGAAGATCGACAACTTGTATATTTTACAGGGTTCTACCATTACTGATTCGTCTGTAGTTGTATCATCGATATCAGGAGCTGATACTACAAGATTATGGCATGTGAGACTTGGTCATATGAGTGATCTCAGATTGACCGAGTTGAGCAAGAAGTGTATTTTATGTGGATAGAGTACAGAAAAATTGAGATTCTGTGAGCATTGTATCTTTGGAAAGCAGAAAAGAGTCAACTTCAGTACGATAATACATTAAACTAAAGGTACTTTGGATTATATCCATTCAGATCTTTGGGGACCTTCTCAAGTTTCCTCGAAAAATGGTAATTCCAGATATTTGTTGACCTTCATTGATGACCACTCAAAAAAGGTGTGGGTCTACTTTTTAAGACATAAATATGAGGTGCTTGTGACTTTCAAGCAGTAAAAGTCTATGATTAAGATGCAGACTAAGAGGATAATTAAGAGGCTTAAAACTGATAATGACCTTAAGTTTTATGGATGAGAATTTAATGAGTTCTGCAATATGGTGAGAATCGCTAGACATCGTACAGTCCCTCGTACGCCACAATAGAATAGAGTGGCAGAATGTATGAACAGAACCCTAATGAAGAAAGCTCATTGTATGATGTTCAATGCAGGTTTAGGCAATGAATACTGGGCGAAAGCAGTGAATACGACTTGTTACTTAGTGAATCGGTCACCATCTACTAATATTAGTTGTAAAACTCCAGAGGAGATTTGGTCCGATAAGCTTGTGGATTATTCTAATCTTAGAATATTTGGTTGTCCTGTATATGCGCATGTTAGTCAAGGGAAACTTGAGTCGCGAGCGAAGAAGTGCATATTTCTAGGTCATGCATCAAATGTTAAGGATTTTAGGTTGTGGTGTCCTAATCTAAAGTCTTCTAAGATTATTATCAACCGTGATGTTACTTTTGATGAGTTTGCTATGTTCCATTGGAAACGGTCATCGGTTTTAGTTGATGATAAGGCATGCACTACAGAACAAAAATTGGAGTTAGAAATTCATAATTCAGCTCTTTAGTAGGATAAAACTATGTGAGTTCAGCAGCAAAATCTTGTTCAAGTAGATGAATCACCTCAGTAGCTATAGGAAGAGGGGAAATATACTATACTAGAGATCGGTCTAGACGAGATATTTGACCACGGGGAAAATATGAAGATACAGTAGCTTATGCATTGTTAGCTGTCGATCTTGTGCCCTTCAGCTATTCAGAAGCTATTTCGGGTGATGACTTCACTAAGCATTACGATCATCGTGTGGACAATTCAGTCGATTTGTTAAGGAGGCCTCTTTCAGTTGGCAAGTTCAAGTCGAGCTTGGACTTGATCGATATGTGCCGCACTTAATGTCCTGCGGGGCTATCGCAGAAGATGGAGTAAGTTGGCTAATTTTAGAGTGAGAAATTTTCTACGTATTTGAGTCAAGGTGGAGATTTGTTAAGTGTGACTCAAATTCTAAACCCAAAAGTAATCAGAGTACATGGCTTCTTGGTTCGCACGGGTTTTAACAAGACTACAAACTTGAGCTCGTTGTTTTGGGATGTGTGGATTGATTAGAATTCAAGTCTTGTTGTTAATAGGATAAAGAATTCCTATTGGATGTGGATACGAGTAACTCTTACGCCTCGTTTGGTACACAGGAATAGGGTGAATGGAATGGTCATTCTCACTTCTCATTCCCTCATACCAAACGTATCTATTTTTTAGAAGTTGGAATGGATCATTCCCAGGGAATGATCATTCCCACTTTTTGTGGGAATTAACATTCCAAGTGAATTGATAAGAAATGATTTCTCATTCAAGTGAGAATCAAATTAGTTACGTAATTTTTAATTATACCCCTATTGATAATAAAAATAAATCTAAAAATCTCATCTTTTTGACTACGTATTAGTGTATCTCAACAAATCACATATTTTTCTATTCTTTTTTACACTGCACCGAAATAAATTATTGCATCCACTATTCCTAGGGAATTGCCGCACCGCTCCTTGCCTCAGACTCTCTCTCTCATCTTAGGTAAGAGCCGCTCTTTCATTCCTTTTATTCCATTAACAATCAACGTTGTATTATCAAGATATCAGTCGACGTCTCTCTCTCTCCGTCTCTCTCTCTCTCTCTCTCTCTCTCTCTCTCTCTCTCTCTCTCTCTCTCTCTCTCTCTCTCATTTTGATCTTTGTCTATTTTGATTGATGAAGTTATAGGGTTCTATCATCTCAAGTACAGTTACTACTATATATATGAAAATGATCTTGTGGAGTTTTATTGATTCCTTCTAGTGTAATTAGCAATTGTACTTATTTACGATGTTGCTCTGTGTTGATCTTGATGTTTGTGATTTCAGACAACAATATTTGGTTCTTAATCACATAGATTGGTAATGAACAGTTCCATTTTTTCTTCTAAAATTCATTGATGAAAGAAGTTAAAACATAAAAGCTAGAATGACTGTCTTAGATGGCATGATATCTTGATCAATATGTTGAATTTAGAGCTAGCCCTAAAATTATAGTTGTTCTCGATGTGATTGTTGTTATTGTTTAATTAATACCAAATTATTACATGTATTATCCTATGAATCTTGCTACCTACGATCAATAAACAAGGTTGTGAATTACTTTGTTTTATTTATAATATTTAATTAATTAAAATATTAATTTACATGTATTATTCTCTTATCATAATTAACAATATCTCTGTTATTAAGAATCCGAGATTATTTAAATAGTCTACATTCCAAAATGAATATACTCCTTTACACTTATGCGGTCAAGAAATATCATATTATGGATTCTGATGACGAATGGATAAAATTGAAGAAGTTGGTTGTTGTCCAAGTACATATGAGGAATGTGAAAAGTGTAGTGGCTTGGTAGTTCCTATTTTTATCTCACATAATGAAATTTACATTGAAAAAAAAAATCCCTAAGAGAGCGATATTTGATAGATTTTTATTCTAAAAGGAAAAATGTATATCATCTGGCCTATGCAAGTGAAGTAACTTGTTATGATTAGCTTAGAATGTATAGGAGCTCTTTTAGGAAGTTATGCACTATGCTTCAAAATGTAGGACTAAATGATACAAAAAATATGTTGGTAGACGAGCAAGTAGCAATGTTTCTACATATCCTCACCCACCATGTGAAGATCAGAGTCATAAAACAAATGTTCCAATGTTCAGGGGAAACTATTAGTCGGCATTTTACTCATGTGTTGCACGCCGTGATACGTCTACACGATATTTTGATTAAGAAACCCAAGTCAATGCCGTTTGACTCAACAGATGCGATGTGGAAATGGTTTAAGGTAATCTACAATATAAGTAGCATTTGTATTTATCAATTTTTATAAGTAAACTAACACATTAAATTTTTCCAAATGTCTAGAATTGTCTTGGAGCTTTAGATGAGACTTACGTAAGGGTGAGGGTAGTTATGGAGGAAAAATCTAGGTATTAAACACGAAAGAGTGAAATTGCTACAAATATTTTAGGTGTATGTTCTCAAGACATGCGGTTCATATATACACTACCCGGTTGGGAAGGGTCAACTGCTGATAGTAGAGTCCTTCGAGAAGTAATAACTAGAAGAAATGGGTAAAAATCCCATGTGGTATATTACTTATAATTTATACTTCATTTTGGTTTATAATCATTAACTCCACTGGTATTTAATAAATACATTTTGACATGTCTACTCATAGGTTATTATTATCTAGTTAATGCTGGATACACAAATTATGAAGGTTTTCTTGCCCCATATAGAGGTCAATGATACCACTTGAAAGAATGGAGAGACGGACACCAGTCAACAACTATGCATGAGTTTTTCAACATGAAACATACATCGACTAGGAATGTTATTGAGAGATGTTTTGGATTGCTTAAATTAAGATGAGGAATCTTACACAGTCTATCATTTTACCCTATAAAGATCCAAAATCAAATAATCATGGCATGTTGTCTTCTACATAATTACATAAGGAGAGAAATGAAGATTGATCCATTTGAAGATGCTCTTGACGTTATAGAGGAAACAACTCAAATGGCTAATAATGATTTAATCACCAAAATTGAAACTACAACAGCTTGGACTTTATATTGAAATAACCTCGCAAATTTGATGTATAACCAGTGGATAGGGAAAACTACAACAGCTTGGACTTCATATCGAGATAACCTCACAAATTTGATGTATGACCAGTGGATAGGGGAAGAAGAGTAGCTTATCCGAGGATATCATTGATGATATGATATGACCTCTATTTTATTAGTTAGTATTCAAGTATATGTTATCATGTTGTTTTAAAATTGTTTGACATTTATTTTAATTAGAATTAACATTATTGTGCTTTTTTGGTTACTGGACTCATTTTAAAGCAATCTTCAGTATACATGACTCTCATAAATCATTATACTTGCTACAAACCAAAAGATTTGCTTACTTTCATAAATCATCAAAGCAAGACTTATTTAAAAACTATCGTGATGATGTGAATGTGCAAATTATTATATGGTTTATAAACTATTCAGGAATGGATCAAGAAGATCAACGATTACCTGGAAAGAATAAGCGAACATGGATAGTTGAGGAAGACCAGAAGTTGGTTGATGTATTGTTGGAGTTACACCAAACTGGAAAGTACAATGCCGATCGTGGTTTTAAGCCTAGACACTATAATATTGTTGAGAGGTTACTTGCCATTTTACTTACCAATTTGGGGTTAAAGGTTGATCCGCATATTAGATCAAGAATGAAAACTCTTAAGACGCAATTTAGTATTGTGTTTGATATGCTCAACTACAGTGGTTTTGGATGGGATGAAACGAAGCAATGTGTAACTACTGAAAAAGCAGTATGAGATGAATATCTAAAGGTATTTAGTTATTCAAATTTTAATCTAGCATGCTAATTTTATTACATCCAGTATCTTCTTAATTAATGACTATTGATTTTTTAAATGAATTTAATTGCAGACCTACAAAAATGTTACACAATTCAAGGAGAAAGCTTTTCCACACCTTGATACCTTATCTATTGTGTTTGGTACGAATTGAGCGACATAAAAGGGAATGGAACACCTATATGATGTTATAGAAGAACTTGATAGGTTGGCTGACTATGATACTGATGCTGATGATATACATGAGTCACATTCTCAAGAGGTAATACCTGAGAACACGGTGAAGCTTCCTCCAAGCATAAAAAGAAGAGACAGTTATCGGGGGATAGCGAGTCATTCGAGATAATGAGGGAATCTTCTGCAAATGTAGGAAGTGAACTTTTTAGGCCGAGCTAGTTAATTAAGGATGGATTAGATAAAGTGGCTTTGACTAAAAAGAGAAAGAGGTTTATTGAATACGTAATGAATATGAAGTTACCTATGGAGCAATGTTTGACAGCGATAGGGGCGATTGGTACTAACTGTGAGTTGCTGGATTTGTTCTTCACAATCAGTGATGATTTGAAGAATATATGAGTGAGCCGATATGCAAGTGCGCAATTTTAGATTGGCAATTTAGGCTAGTATATCATTTTGCTATTTCAAAACTTATTATTTTAGTTGGTATTGTTTTATGGATATTTTTTTATTATGATATGGGTGATTTTGATACTTTATTAAATAAGTTAATTTATATATTTAGAACTGTGGATTGTGGATATCATTCTTTATATTATTTTTGGACCTATGAAAGATGTGATACTCTTTTATGGATTGTGGATATCATTCTTTATATTATTTTTGGACCTATGAAAGATGTGATACTCTTTTATTTATTTTTCTTTAATTTTTTAAGACTTTTATATTATTTTTGGACCTATGAAAGATGTGATACTCTTTTATTTATTTTTCTTTAATTTTTTAAGACCAAAAAATAGTGAGTATTGTTTAAAAAATATAAACGGAACATACACCTGAGAGATAACATGTGCATTAGTATAAAAAATAGCTTGATTAATATAACCTATGCATAAATAAAATTATTTAGTTATTATCATTAATGTTTATTTTTATCTTATTAAAAATCTATGTTGTTGTAAGGGCATTATTAAAAAAATAAGATTTCATTCTCACTTGTGAACTAGTGAAACCAAATGTGGGAATGGGAGTGGGATTTTTATTTTAGCTTATTCTACAAACGCACAACAAGAGAATGAGAATGATCATTTCATTCTCACATACATTCCATTCCATTCCTTCTTCTATTCCATTCTCATTTGAGTTCATTCCCGCGTTCCAAACGAGGCGTTAAGGGCTTGGCCACCAAAAATCTAACTTGATGTTGAATTATAATCCAACTTAGAGATATCAAGTTCTCTCTCTTTAAATGTCAATCGAAGCTCCTCCCTGCAGTGCACCAAAAAGGAGAATTAAACCAGAGAGCGGTGTTTTCTTTTGAAGCCTTTCTCTCTTTTGTTCCATTGTTTTAGAGAGATTGTATTAGGCTTTTGGGTTTTTATTTGGGATTGAGTGATTAAGAGACCTCTAGTTTGTATTCCTCACTATTTAGTAAATCTTTTCTCCTCCTTTGTCCATGGACGTAGGCTACAAACCGAACCACGTATAGCTTTGTATTTGTGTGTTCTTGATATTTTTCGTGCTCTCGTGTGATTGATATTAGCTTATCCTGTGGATTTTGTCATAACAACCACCTACAAAAATTGAATCAAGTTTTAACTTGGTCCTATTTTGAGATGAATTTTGTTTAATAAAAAATGGGTCAGAATTGGCTCAATATTTTCTGAGCTAAAAAATTCATCAAAATTGGTTCTTTTTTGTTCTTATCCAACCTCTCATAGATCAAAACAGAACCAGGCTTCTCAAAATTAGCAAAACTGGATCAGGATCAGTCCTGACCCAATTTTGAGAGGATTGCCAAATGAAGCTTTAGGATTTATTTATTTAACTACCCTGCCCCCTGCTAACCAGGTCAGCTTAGGATCAATTAAAATCTAGTTTGGCAAAAACTAAAGGAATTGTAGTTTTGTTAGTTCAACATTCCGCCTAACCAGCTTAGAACTATTATATCTCTATTATATCTCTAAGAAATTCAGATAAAAATTAACCTGATTAAGGCCTTAGCTAGCCTAGCATGGAGTTGCCAAACTGAGCCTAAAATCTAAGCACACTCTACTTCTGATAAAGCCACTGAAATTAGTGGAGCGCTCTGCAGCGCGACTATGTCCATCCTTCATCTTGGCCCAGCATTTAAAACTCCCCATCTGCCCCCATTGATTGCCGCTAAAATTTAGCCTTTAAAATGACCCCTTGGGCTCAAACCAAGCAAACAATCTCTTCCCCTTTCAATAGAATCAACACTAGGACAATAATGCCATCCGAACCTCTACCTCCGTTCTCAAGCTCAGTCAAGCTCAAACATGTCAAGCTTGGCTACCAGTACTTGGTCAATCACTTCTTCACCCTTCTCTTAATACCTGTCATTGTAGCCATGGTCATCGAGCTCGTCCGCCTCGGTCCTGACGGGCTCCTGGCCATCGGCCGCCTCCTCCTAAACCTCGACCTCCTCCCCGTCCTCTGCTCCCTCTTCGTCATTGTCTTCTTCGCTACCCTCTACTTCATGTCTCGCCCTCGCTCCGTCTACCTCATCGACTACGCCTGTTTCAAACCTTCGTATAATTGTCGGGTTCCATTCGCTACTTACTTGGAGCACATTAAGCTCCTCCCTTTTTTCAACCAGAAATCCGTCGAGTTCCAGATGCGGATTTTAGAACGGTCTGGCCTCGGCGAGGAGACCTGTCTCCCCGCCACAGAGCCACTACTTACCACCTCGGGGCAACATGGAGGGGGCTCGCCTCGAGGCCCAGCTCGTAATTTTCTCTGCAATGGACGATTTACTCCGTAAAACTGGGCTAAAGCCTAAAGACATCGACATACTGATCGTCAACTGTAGTCTCTTTTCCCCCACGCCGTCCCTCTCGGCGATGATCGTTAATAAGTACAAGCTCCGTAGCAATATACGGAGCTTCAACCTCTCCGGTATGGGATGCAGCGCCGGGCTAATATCCGTCGACCTCGCTCGCGATCTCTTACAGTTGCACGCCAACTCCAACGCCGTTGTTGTCTCCACAGAGATCTTGACGACTAACTACTACAGCGGTAACCAGAGGTCTATGCTACTCCCAAATTGCTTGTTCAGAATGGGGGCAGCTGCGATCCTCTTATCGAACCGCTACAAAGAAAAACGTCGAGCCAAGTACAGGCTGGTTCAGGTCGTTCGAACCCACAAAGGGGCCGACGACCAAGCCTACCGCTGTGTGTACGAGGAGCAAGACGCAGCGGGGAACTCGGGCATCGCCCTACAAAAAGATCTGATGACAGTCGCCGGTGAAGCTCTAAAATCGAATATCACAACAATTGGGCCTTTAGTGCTCCCAGCTTCAGAACAGTTATTGTTTCTGTTAACGCTTATCGGTAGAAAGCTCATAAACCCCGGATGGAAACCCTACATTCCTGATTTCAAGCAGGCGTTCGAGCATTTCTGCATTCACGCAGGAGGGAGAGCGGTGATCGACGAGCTTCAGAAGAGCCTGCAGCTGTCGGCGGAGCAGGTGGAGGCGTCGAGGATGACGCTGCATCGGTTCGGGAACACGTCGAGTAGCTCGCTCTGGTACGAGCTCAACTATATCGAGGCCAAAGGGAGGATGAAGAAGGGGGATAGAGTTTGGCAAATTGGGTTTGGGAGTGGGTTTAAGTGCAATAGTGCAGTTTGGAAGTGTATGAGGAGTGTGAAAACGCCGGTTGAAGGGCCGTGGCAGAGTTGCATTCATAGGTATCCAGTTGAGATCCCGGAGATTGTTAAATTGTGAGAGTAATGCTAGTGATCGTATTGTTTAGGGTAAATTTCACAAAACTTCCCAAGAAGATTGGCTCATTTTAAAATAACCCCACAGACGATGAAATGGGACTTCTAGCTCCCAAAACTTTTCTGGATAATCCCAGAAGATTTTGGGGTAATTTGAAAACAGATTCAGAAAAATGCAAAAGTTTTTGGGGTTAAATGACACTGACAAAATCTTTTTGGGTTACATCAAAATTGGCGAATTCTTTGGGGTTTTTTGAAAAAATTATCCCATTGCTTATTTATTTTTAGTATTGTTATGGGATTAAGTAGCTTACTGTATTATAGGTGTTTGTGACCTTCATGTAGTGAATTGAATTTGAATGTGGCCTTAATTTATAGCTTGTGAGGAACATGATCACTGTTCCTGGATTTGGATTGGAAATGAATAAATTATGTGTTAATTTGTTTCCTTACAGTCTGATTTCTCATTAAATTCTTTTCTCCTTTTTCTGACTTTGGACTTAATTGACTGTTGTCATATTCTTAGAGTTGTATCTTTCCATTGTTGAATAAATTCAAAATTCCTGTTGAAACGTCATTGGTTTAAAACAGCAAAAATAAACATTTATCTCTCACAGACACAAAATTTACCAAAGCTTCATTTTCTTCTTCCAAAAATTACCTTATTAGTATTTTAGCACCCTGAACTATTTAAAAGGGCATGTACTTGTCATTGTTTTATGAGAAATTCCCTTATTTCTATAAATATTCTATATTTTAGAAGAAACTATATAAATCGCTAATTTATTTTTTAAAATTTACAATAGAAATATAATATAATTACTGAAATGAAGTAACAAACAAGAAAAATGTCCAAAAAAAGTAAAAGTAGCACAAATTGAGTATCTTGTGTGCATTGAAAATGTTTTCAATATTTGATTCGATGTTTTTGTCAGAATCAGCTTTTTAAATAGCGGCCCGCCTTTATGGAAATATTTACGAAAACTTTATACCGAGCAATTTGGGGGAAGTCTTTTCTGATATTGAATGACTGCGGAGGCTGAGCATATTACCTGCCAACGAAATTTATTGGCACTTATTGTTTACTTTTTGAATGAGCTCACACAATATACTTATCCGTGCATAATGGTACCAGTATCCATTTCAGTTAGGATATAAATATGATTACTATTAAAATTTATAACTGATAGGATATAATTATAATTATGGATAAGGTTATGTAGTAAAATATCTTAATCCATATCAGAAATATCAGAATATATGTTGATCATACAGTTGCAATTATTTTTTGGTTTGGCGAGGGAACTTCCCCACGATCCTTCGTCCCATGGGTATCAAACCCTTAGGCGTGGGTAAATGACACCCCAAACACACAACCTAAGGTATTCCACGAAATTAAATTCTTGTTGGCGCTACCAAGAAAAGTTAAATGTGTTACATTGGAGTACTACTCATAACTCGGCTAGACTCCCTTGGACGACAGTTGCAATTATTTTAATCCTATTAGATTAATGAATTTGAGAATAGTTTTTATGATCAAAAGATTTAATCTTAACTTTTTAGATGTAACGAACATATTAATGAACTCTCTTGTATCATACAAACTATATTTCTTTTTATATTATTTAGTTTTCTCATATCCGTTTAGTATCCACATGTATATTTATATATGTATCAGCATGTTCTATATCCGTATCTAAATTTAGCGTACATGAATATGAGTTTTTCTTACTGAGATATATTTGTATATGGATCCATATCTATATTCATAAATGTCAAGAAAATATAGATATAATAAATATAATATTTAAGCTATGCCCGTGTGT
>NC_033799.1:9099225-9107946 GCF_001876935.1 Asparagus officinalis | reverse complement strand
GTTGTTTTGCGCCAGGGCTGGGTTGGAGGAGAGTTGAGGATGGTGTATTTATTTATGTCTGTACAATCTTATTGGTGAGAAGTATTAATTGTTGGTATCGTGTGGTTGGTTGGTGGCTGCAAGAGGCGTGAATGATTGACCAGACTAATTATCAGTGATAGTGGTAGTGTCTAAACACTAATTAATGAGAAATTAATATGATAAGAAAAAAGAAAAAATTAATATTATTATAAAGTGGATTGGTATGTTAAAATATATCTTCCCAAAGCACCCTCCAAAATACATGCATACATAAATAGAACACATACATGCATCCTCTAAAACACGTGCATACATACATAATAAAACACATATGTACATGAACATACATACATACTTAAATGAGAACAATTATTAATTTTTATAATTATTTTATTTATAATTTTCCTTCATGGCCTGCATTTAATATCTTAAGTGATCTCTTCCATCCACTCTCTCCCATATTTCACAAGTCCTTTCAATTCCTACTATTATTGTTACTTTTATGTATGAAAGTCATTAATAAAACATTTTCACCATCTCTCCCTGTCTAAGAAAAGTTCTCATGTATTTAAATTGAAGAATTATAAAAACCTTTATACGGCCAAAAAGGACCAGAGCTAGGTGGTCCATTAAAAGGATTACTTTTAATTCTCAACAATAATATCAAATTTACACCCATCAATGTCATCAAGACAATAGTTTTTGACTCGGTATATAGCCTATTGTGTAACCAACGTATTAGTTAAATGATGGCCAAACAACAGCTATTTTCCCAAACAACTCTTGGCATTCTATAATTGATCATTTAATTCATTAATGCAACCCTTCTAACTTTCTTTCGTTTTATATTCTAAGCCCTATATAACCCCTCCCTCCCCGGATACTCATGACAAATTAAACTAAGAATCACTCATAATAACCAAGTATTATAATTTCACATTTATTTCTTCTTGCAACTCTTCTATGGCTTGTCAGTCCAATGTATAGAAACTATTAGGAAATATGAATTTGTTAGGAAAAGTGTGGTTTGAAGACCAAATGTGCCATGCTTCATGAGCGATGATGAAGTATGCTTGGCAAGCTCGACAGTGGTGTGTAGGCGTCAAAAAATGCTTACAGACATCCAAATACCACTTGAGACAAAGAGAAGGTGGTAAACATCAGTCTCTTAATCAGAGGGGATCATTCAAAGGAAGCGAGACAATATGGAAGAACAATATACACATCATCAGGTGACACACTGCGGCGCGACAGGACATGGTGCCACGACTAAGGCGCAGCAGCCCATGGTGCCGCGGCAAAGGCGCGGCAGCCTATGGTGCCGCGGCTTAGGCGCTGCAACTTATGGTGCCACGGCCATTATAGGGGATGCTACAGCGGTTACAATGTAGTTATGTGATGATTATTTGAAGTCTACGTGGCAACGTGTCAGAAATAGAACGTGTGCTGATGTGGACAAGCAGTTAAACCACGAAAAAAGTGGTTAAAGGTCATGGGAGAACAGTTTCAAGCACGATGGAACGTGCTGGTAACCGTCTCTTTGGCCGCGGCAGCCCACACTGCCGCGCCAATAGCCGCGGTAATGCCCCCTATGGCCATCATTGACAGAGGCTGAGCATTTTCCAGAGAGATTAGAGCAGAGAGCCTTGAGTTTTGGTGAATTAGAGCAAGAGAGAGAGTCTTTCTTCTTCACAAACATCCTCAAGAAGCTTTTGGCGATTCCTAGAGATCTAAGCTCTGACTTGATCTTTAGAAGAGTGAACATCTTACATCGATAAGATATTCGCTTCAAATTCTTACTTCGATAAATGAAGGAAGAATCATTAAACCCCTCACGGTTCAATCAGAATCTGTGATTTGGTGGTCCACGGGCTAACGCACCCCCGGCACAGGCAAAGATCCCACGCAAGCAGCGATCCAAACAACGATCCTGCGTTTGTTTCTAAAAAGTTGTAATTTTCTCTTTGTTGTGTAAAAGGAGTCTTATAAAAAGGCTATCTCTTTTGAATTTATTGTAATCGACTGAAGATATAATGAATTCCACAACGAGACCAACTTTTGACGAAAACATGGTGGAGGAGTATTCAGTGGAGGTAGAGGGTGGCTTGGGGATAGTGCTAATGGAAATGTAGGTGATGATCAAGCCCTAAGTTGGTTACCTAGAGGCACTAGAATGGGGATCGGTGATGTGGCCGAGCTTGGCGGTGGGGAAGGAGCCGCCAACAATATCGAACTTCAAAATATTAATTACAAGAGTGAGTTAGTATACAATATGGATTTCATCTTTCTCCTTCTTTCCCCATGGAGTTGATCAAAATGACCATTTTTTTGCTATACTCTTTTCCATTGAGATTTTTTGAGCTCCTCCTTATTTCTCCTCTCACCACCAAATTGTTAGTTTTCCATTTCTCTAAAATCAATTTATGAAAAATATAGTTTTATTATATAAATTAATTATTAATATTTTTAATATTTTGGTTGTGCTAGCTAAGGATGCTCTAAAGCAAAAATACAAATGTAGGCGTCAAAAATTACCTATAGGTTCCTACACGTAGTTTAAAATGAAGAGAAGATAATGAACACTATTATCCGAGTTAGAGAGGATTATCCAAGTCAAAGAGGATCATTCGATGCTGAAAATACGAAGCGAGGAAGCAACAACGAGATTTAGATTACATGGTTCGAGAAGAATTGAAATTTCAACCATGATTCTCTTTGAATTTGAAAAATCTCAAAAATAAAAGTTATAGGTCTCTTTTCTAGCTTTCCAACGTAACTTGAATCGCCTCATTCCGAGGTTAGAAGAGAGAATTAAAGATAAAATATTAAAAATAGTACAAACTGTCTCGGGAAATCCGAGTCACCTCGAAGTGACTCGCGCCCAGATCAGCTCCTAATATGTTTTCTAATAAGATTAGCTTCTAGAACTCCTGGTGGTCATCTATAAACATGTGGAGTTATCCTTAAACGTGTGAAAGCTATTACACAACAAAAAAACCCACCTAAACAGATAATAACGGTTGTTTTTCGATCCTATCCACAAACACGACATTTAAAATCTATAAATACACCCTTATCACCCTCATAAAGGCAGATTTGAAAGGAGCCATGAATTTTAGAGGAGCTAGGGTGAGGTTCTGAAGAATTTGAGAGAATCTAGCGAGATCTTGCCGAATTCCTGTGCATAAAGAGTGGATTTCGAGAGATCTGAAGCCTGTTCCACCTTTCCTCCAGATCAAACTTAGTTTTGATCTCGAGAAGAGTAGTAATTTCGCTTGGCCAAGATTATTTACTTTTACGAATACTTTCTTTGTGAAGTAATAGCATTGAATTTTCGTTCTGTCAACCGGATCTGATCTGAGATGATTCATAGACTAACGCGTTCCCGGCATAGGCAAAGATCCCACGCAAGTAGCGAGTGATAAACGTCCTCTGTGTGTATTTCTAGAGAGTTGTATTTTTCTTATTTTCATTGTGTAAGAAAGTCTTATAAAAAAGACTTGTTTTATTTTGAATCTATAATCAATATACGTGTAATGGATTCAGTAATGAAAATAACTTTCGACACAAACATGCTGGCAATCACAGTAGGAGCCAACAGTCTCGTTGCCAAGACAGTCATGTCACAACCGAATATCAAGATCTCGGTTGATTCAACAGTCGAGTACGAGTTCGACGAAGCCAAGTTCGAGGAATATTTCTCCTCGTCTTTATCAAAATCCTCCTCTCCCTACAAATGCGGAAAGATATTGTCTTTAAAGGAGGTGTATTCATCGATGAAGTCTACAAGTGACTCCTCTCCAATCAAGAAGTTATCCAATCAAAGTACACCAACTCTGACGAAGAGGGCTCATCAGAGGTGACGCCAACGCCAAGCTTGTCAAATCACTAAGGCATTGGAACAAGTCGATGGGGTTGGATATTATGCAAATTTAGAGTCCAGGAGACGTCAAACAACTGAATTACTTCAACAGCGTGTTGCTGATAAATACTCTAAGCCATCGACAGAAGAATGGATCCTTGTCAAAAGGAATCGTTCAACCCAGAAGAAGCGTATCCAAAGGCACCGTACACGTGCCGCACATGCTCGTACCCTTTTGCAAAAGGCACAAGGCATGAAGAAGGAAGAGGTGGCAAAAAAACCACCAAAACTACACCAAGTCTAAAGACTAAAGTCTAAAACAGCGGCCGAAAAGATTGGAAATCCCGAGTCACTTAAGAGTGACTCGTCCAAGTGTGAGTCACTCCAGGGTGACTCGCGCCAAGCCTAAGCCATCTCAAGATGTCTCGCACCTAATTCGCCTCCCGCAGCTATTTATTCACTTCCGTCGAGTCTTGTTCCTACTCTAGTCAATCCCGCACCTCTAGAGAAGTCTCACGGTAGTGTTGACCTGTCGAAATTCTAGGTTACAATGGCGAACCATCTCGGACCTTCGTACGAAGATAGAGGCAAAGCTCCGGTGAACAAAACCCGAGTAGTTCCTCAGGCTGGGGGTCGTACAAACACTCCCGTCAAGCCAAAGATCTCTCAAAGGTGTTCCATCGCCTCTAAACAAACTGGGGCATCACATTGTACATGTTCATGCGTCGTGCACAAGAGGACTCCTGGCATCGATCACCTGGGGGTTTGTATCGAAGCCCAGGAGCCTGTTAATACCTCACGCTCGTAAGTGGGTGGTTCTAAACATGCGACTCCTGATGCGATATTGGATCGTTCAAAGGTGACAACAAATCATCCTGAGAATGTTAACAAGGTTCTTCATCCCTAAAAGAAAACGTATCCGTCAAAAGACAACGATATACTTAGGACATCACACCAACAAGCAATGGCTTGCTCCAATAAGCTATACCATCAGTCTAGGGGTGAATAAATCCCAAAAGGAGGGTGTCTGAGAAACTAGCTCTCACTGTCCATGCGGGAGATCTATCAGGACAATATTATCAAAATGTAGTTGTCCTATGACCATTTCACAAAGGGTCTCGATATTTGAGAAACTTTCCACCGAAGCGTTGAAGCCCAAGGCAAGACGTTTCCATGAGAGAAAATTCACCATCCAGGATGATGAATTCCCTAAAGTCACCATCAACATGGTTGATAAAGAAAAGTCTGCGATTGATTCAAATGGCTCTAATCTTGACTTTTCTTCCGGAAGAAAAGTCAATTCAGGGATAGCCCAACGAATGTTTCGGCTCTAGTTAGAAGCCATCAGACATAGAGATTATCCAAGGATGCACAAAAGACTATCTTTGGAAGATGAACTATCGGATACTTGCTCCGCAATCACCTCCAACGATACAATATTTAGCATAGGGGAAGCAAGGTCATCATTCACAATCACTCCTGACCTAGTGGCTCAAATGCTTCAAGAGGCTTTAGCTCGACAGTGAGACGAACTTAAAGCTAAAATAAAAATGGAGATGAAGTTGACTATGCAGCAGATGAGAGATTTACAGGCTCAATGACTTCAACCACCACCTGAGTCCAGCCAGTGGGCTGAATCCAGTCGCCGCACTTAGAACGTCGCGGTTGATAGTGATCTAGAAGTGGACGAAGTCATCATGGCTGACACACCCCTCAAAAATACTAGGGGTGACCCAATCGCATTCCTCAGTAACACTAGGGGTGGTTCAATTGCACCCCTCGATATCGCTGGGGGTGGTTCAGTTGATCTTTCTCAACATCCTTCAAAGAAAGATGCGGGCAAGGACAACAAGATGATGCAGGAGTTGGAAGATAAGGTCAACGCCTAGCTATCGGCTCAAAAAGTGAAGAGGACCGACATTTTATGTCTATATCCAAGAGAGTGGGATTCAATCCCGTACCTGGTGAAGTTCAATCTAATTAACTTCACGCTGTTTGACGGGAAAATGTTCACCCACTCAGCATCTAATTTATTTCAAGTCCCACCAGGGAGTGATCTCCGAGAATGAATCCCTGATGATTTGGTCATTCGTGAGAACCCTTCGTAGGGCGGACTTTGATTGGTATCGACGTCTCAAGTCGGGGAGCATTAACTGCTGGGATAATATGAAAAGTTTGTTCCTCAACAATTTCTTTGACGATGACACCGTAGTGTCGATCAGAGCTCTTCTAGATGAGAAGTAGAAGGATGGTGAGTTAGTTGATAGTTTTGTCAAACGATTCCGCAACAAGGTAATAAATTACAGGGATCCTATCACAGAGTTCATCTTATAAACATACCACAATAATCTTTCCATCAATGTCCTGGAAGCCTTGGGGGTCATACCATCTAAAACTTGGAATGAGTTAAAACTGCACAGTGAATAGGCTGAACGCTTTCTCAAAAGGAAGAAAGCCAAAAGAGGCCAACCGGTGGCTAAAGCACCTGCAACTGCTGTCGATATTCATCAACAGCAACCTTGGAGGCAACAAGGGACTCTTAATCCGAAGTTCTAGGAGAAGTATTCTGTCGAAGATGATGAAATTCTAGCCATCTTCAAGCACCTCATCTCCAACAACAAAATTAAACTACCACCGATTACAAATTAGGAGGAAGCAAATAAAATTTCAGATCTGAAGTACTTTGTATATCATAAGAGGGTTCATCACCCTACCAAGGCTTGTATTACTCAGAAAAATAGCATTCAAGCCTTGGTTTATGCTGGTATCATTACGGCAAAATAAGCCAAATGAGAACCAAATCCTCCAACAAGTATATGAGGTTAAACTACTCTCATACTCCAACGGTGTAGGTAGTAAAAATTACCTAAGGATAGAAGCCCGCAAGATTGGTCCCGCCTGCCAGTAGCTTGGGCTTGTCTACCCAGCAAAAGTTCTCTTACACACTCGACTCACCTACACGAGTCGAGCTCGCTTGAGCACCTGGTTCGCCTGCACGAACCCAACTCACCAAACAAGCTTAGCTCGCCTGCACGAGTCAAGGTCGCCTGTGTGCTCGACTCGGACTGAACACTTGTGTAGGCCCGCCTATTTGCTTGACTCGCCAGCACAAGTCAGGCATGTCTGGCTATTGAGCTCGCTAGCATGAGCTCAACCTCGTCTGATTAGCTTGACTCGCCTGTACGAGTCCAAGCCCGCCTGTTTGCTTGACTCGCCAGCACGAGTCAGGCACGCCTGGCTGTTGATCTCTCTAGCATGAGCTCAACCTTTCATGATTGGCTTGACTCTCCTGCACGAGTCCAAGCCCTCCTATTTGCTTAACTTGCTAACACGAGTCAAGCTCGCCTAATTATTGAGCTTACCTGCAAGAGCTCAACCTCGCCTGAACAAGTGCAGGAAGATGCTTGTTTCTAGGTGATGATGAGGCATTAGCTCTATCACCCCTATGGTGGTCACATCCCACAGCTAGGCAAAGGCATAGAGCTCCTCACCCATAGGGTGTCACATCCCACAAATCCAAGCCTGCCTGTTTGCTTGACTCGTCAGCATAAGTTAGGCATGCCTGGCTGTTGAGCTCGTCGGCATGAGCTCAATCTCGCCTATTTGGCTTGACTCGCCTGCACGAGTCCAAGCACGCCTGTTTGCTTAACTCGCTAACACGAGTCAGGCTCGCCTGATTATTAAGCTCACGTGCAAGAGCTCAACCTTGCCTGATTGGCTTGACTCACCTATACGAGTCCAAACCTACCTATTTGCTTAACTCGCTAACACGAGTCAGGTTCGCCTGATTATTGAGCTCGCCTGCAAGAGCTCAACCTCACCTGAACAAGTGCAGGAAGTTACTTGTTTGTGAGAGTGGGTCTACCCACTTTCCACATTCTAGGTGATAATGAGGAATAGCTCTCATCACCCCTATGGTGGTCATATCCCACAGGTAGGGGAGGGCATGGAGCTCCTCACCCATAGGGTGTCACATCCCACAAATAAAGGGATGACTCATGCCATCACTTGCCTATTTATAGGCTCCTTTTGCCAACATAAAGGGGGCTTGTCATATTTCATTCTGAGGGCTTTTTGAAAAGGAGACTTGGGGAGGAGCTAGCGGGTTAAAAAATAAAAAGGGGGAGAGCCCTTCAAACAGAGGCTTTTACTTGGTTGGCTTGTGAGAACATTCCTAGCTCCTTGCTTAGATTGTTGAAGTAGACTCATCTGAAATCTTAGATCAGAGGCTCTTATGTTCTTTGCAAACTCTTGCATCGTAGCCCATTCTAAGCATTCGACCTTGATAATCTTTCAAGCTCGGGTAGAGTCGAACTCGATCATACCGGAGCTTCTACTAAGAACTGAATCTGCAACCGCAACCTAGATCGGATCGTTCAAGGGAACCAAACTTGGCATGAGCATCGAGGGAGGCGTCCTTTTGTTGCCGAAGAACCTACGTTAAACAAAGAGAGCCTTCTCTCCGCTTCTATTGTAAACTTTGATTATTAGTTTGTAATAAGTCATTCTTATAAATACAAGCCATCCCTCATCGGGAAATTGAATTTTTACACCCTACAGAAGATGGCGACCATGGTGGGATCTGCTATTCACTCAGATGAATTGGTGGTGGCACAGTTCGATGAAGTTACAAAAGGGACGACCGTCAAGTCCCTCGTGATAGAGTTTGACCGAGCCAAGTATGAGGAGTACTTGTCTTCTTCCTCCTCTAGCGGTAAAGCTTCTCGTCGATACCACAGAGTCGTGCATTTGTCCTGACCCCAAGCAACCGAGGCAGCCATGCCCAAAAGCTCAACCCGAGCTACAACAGGGGATTCTACCTCCCCCAAGCCAATCAA
>NC_033799.1:9065900-9099215 GCF_001876935.1 Asparagus officinalis | reverse complement strand
CTCGTCAGGTTCTCAAGCAACCCACATAGTCCCCCATGCAAGAGGAAACTATAGTGCGTATTGGCGACCATGCCTTCACTGTCAACATGGGCATCCCCATCTCCAGAAGAGCCCAACGGCGGTGATGACAAGGTCTCACTCGCAAAGCGGCCTAAGCCTCCATGTCTTATGATGGCCTAAATTACTATTTAGGCCTAAGAAAAACCAAACGAAAACGTCAAGTTCTTGGTTATAGCGAACTAAGACAAGCATGCGAGCCCCCCTACTCGGGCGAGCTTCATCCTATTTACCAAGTTCCTAAAGCTGCGGAACTTGGCATTTCAGGTGAGCCTGTTCATACAGGTGAACCTCACTTCATGAGCAAAAAAATCCCCCATTCAGGTGAACTTAGTAAGATAGGCGAGCCCACCAAATCAGGTGGGCTTCACTCCCAAGCCTTCACTCCCAAGCCATATCTCCAAAGCAGGCGAGCTTCGAACAACAGGCGAGTTACGCCCTTAAGTAGGTGAGCCTCGCACAACAGGCGAGTTACGCCCTCAAGTAGGCGAGCCTCCCACAACAGGTGAATCCCAGCATGCCCACCTAAAACCAAACCTTAGCCAAAAAGGCAAGGCCTACGCAGCTCAAGCAAGCGAACCTCGCCTGAACGAACAGATGGCTCGAGCTCGCCAGCAGCTGGCTGGAGCTCGTCTTCCAGACCTTTCCTGGCAGGGCAAGGTCACATGAACTCAACACTTGGAAAATTTCCCAAGTGTTCCCTTTTTGACTCCCTCGAGTCTCCTCCATGAAATTGCACACTTGGCTTTTCCGACACAGAGGGTGGCCACCGCCAACCTACAGGGGATCTCAGGGATTTATTTAACTTGCAAACGCACTATCCAAGAGGCAAATACTCAGTGCGATTATGATAGACTCATCCAGGAAGTACTGGCGGATTGCTAATGTTCCGAGGCACCAAAACCATTGGTGTTTAAGAGACTTTCCCAACAAGCTTCGGAGCCAAGACATCCTCGTCGAAGACGCAATCGTCAAAAGAGGCGGCAGCCACAATCAATATGGCAGGGAAAGGTAAATCCTGGTACTTCGAATCATCAGATCATGAATATACCCCAGGATTCAGATGGCTCCCTACTGAAGACGGGGGTGTATATCGACACACTCGACTTCAAATAGGAGTGGTCGTCCCTTTCGACTATGCTCGTTTGTTGCCTATCTATAACGACAACTCGGACCTCAAGCTTAGCTTATGGCAAGCACGCAATGATGCACATGGCAAAGACATCCGATAACTTAGCTAAAAAGGTTGAAGAACAGCAAGCAACCATCAGCTCTCTAAAGAAGATGATGGAGCAACTTCTCAGTGAAAAAGGAAGAAGATGAGTTCACGAAACTGACAAAGACCCTCAAGAAACAAGGAGCGTGAGCTTACTCCTCCTCACACGATTGGGGAAGAGGATAATCATGAACTACATTCGGATTATTCTAACAAATCCTTGGGAAGACACTCGCATTCGGGTAGCACTCCCCGAGAAAAAAGGTTTGATGAGTTCTAGAGTCAGTTCAATGTCCTGAAGCTACAGAAAAACATGAACAAGCTGGGGGTGGTTCGACCGTATCCAGTCGAATGGGACATGGTCACCTACTCGACAAAGTTCAAACCAATGAGCCTGGTCTAGTTTGATGACAAATGCTCTCCCTCACAGCACATCTACTATTTCCTGTCTCAGATAGGATTCCTCATGAGAAACGATGTTATCCTCACTCGACTGTTCATTGGTACCATGAAAGGGGTAGTCTTTGAATGGTTTCGTAAACTGGAACATGCTCCATCACAAAATAAGCTGACGTAGAAAGGTTTTTTCTTGTCCTGTATCTTAGATGATGACACGGAAGTGTCGATGGCCATCCTACTAGCCGAAAAATAGAAAAAGACGGAGTTGGTCAATGATTTCGTCAAAAGATTCAGGAATCGATCACTTCAATGTCTTGACTAAGTCTCCTTGAGCATCCTAGTTGAGATATGCCGCAACAACCTCTCAATCAATATTTTGTTCAGAATCAGTGCGGTGGAAACCACGACTTGAAAGAAGCTTGTTCGCCAAGGCGAGCAAGTCGAGAACATGATCAAAAGATTGGAAACCGAAGAACCTCAGCCTAAGAATAGAGGTTCATAACTAAACACCTCTCAGAACCCTCGGTCAAGAGGGAAGGAGATCATGGCTATCAATTCTACCCCAACCCCTAAATCAGCTCAGTGCTCGAAGACCAAAACCTTCGAGCGGCGCTCACAAAGGCAATACGACTTCACGGAAGACTAGGTAGTGGCTACCTTCAACACCCTTCTCAAGAGAAACAGGATCAAACTGCCAGAAGTTACAAAACATGAAAGACATGAACAAGACCGATGATTCATAGTTCTGTGCAAGACATGAACAAGACCGATGATTCACAGTTCTGTGCATACCATAGATTCATTGGTCATCACACCTCTAGATGCTATATCATTAAGGATAAACTGCAAGCTCTTTATGATGTAGGGGTCCTAAAGAATAAAAGGTGCAGAAGATAGTGACTACAAACATGGTCACCCTTTAATTTGGAATGGGTCTCCCTGAGGTTTATACACCAGCACCAGTCATGCCCGTCCCCAAGGCGGAACTGCAGATCATCAATGACGACCCTCACAATGCCAGAGGGAAAGGTTTCGTGTCGCAGACTTTGCCATCAGGACATGTGATGTAGGTTCATCCCGACCTCCTCAATGATGAGCAATGGACTTCCAGCAAATCCAAGGGTAAGTCCAAGCTTTGAAACATCATTTTGGTGATTCCGGATGAGGAAAAAGCAGAGGTAACAACCCTCATAGATTCCAACGAGAAGGTAGACACATTGGTCACCCGAACTAGAAACGACATTGCTAAGAACTACCCCCCGGCTGTAGAGAGTCTGGTGAAGCAACCAGTGAGGCTGTAACTGACAGTTCAGCCAAGTCTTGATAAGCCAAGTTCGAGCAATCAACCCTTTCAGTTCGACCTGCTCACCTACCTGAAGAATATCCCAGCTAGGATCACCCTGTACGAGCTCTTGCAGTTGTCCAAAATGACCTACGAAGCATTGTGAGAGACGCTGACTAATTCAGAAGCCTTGGCCACACATTTCTTGCCCACTCCTGAAGAGGAGGCTAGAATGAGATGCCCGCAATGCTGCCAGACATCCAAACAGCAGATCTCTTGTATCACTTTCACTCTGGAGGACATGCTCGTCAAAAGTACATCTTACAATTGACCCCTATACTTCACAGGATACATCAGATCCTCCCGAGTGGATCGTATTCAAATAGATCTAGGATTTGCGCTGAGCATCATTCCCCCAAAACTCATCAAGCATTTGAGAATACCTCAAAGGTGGTTGTCCGCATTAACCACCACCATCTTCAGCTTCAACGCTACTGGAACCCGACTGCTTGGGAAGATTCGTCTCAAATACCGACTGTATGACATAAAAACTGAGGTGACCTGCTACGTCATTGACGCAGAACCCTCATATAACATGTTGTTGGGTCGACTATGGACCCATAGAAATAGGATAGTCACATCCATATTGCATCAGTGCTTGAAATATGTGGACTACTGTGACCAAGTAAAGACTGTGATTGTGGATAAACAGCCCTTCAAGGGAGTTGAAAACTACTTCACAGATTCTCTGCTCTACCAGGACCCGAGTCAAGTGACGAGCCTCCGGTCAATGAGCCTGACAGTGGCAATGAGGCTGATAGTGAGCCCTAGAACAATGATGGTCTTGTCTTTAACGATATTGAACCCATTATACTTAGCTATGAAAGTCTTACTGTCACCGACGCTAATATAGCGGATGAGTTTATTTTGAATGAAAATCTCAACTTTTCTTATTTTCTTGTTCAAAGTCTAATGATGAGACCAGCTGTTTAAATACAGAATCATATAATGACTCTCCTTTGCACTTGCATGTGCACTCATCATTTGTCACTAATCGACAAATAATCGAATCCTCTAGAGCTATCTTTGTCATACCTGCCCAAAATGTTTCTCAGCAAGAAATCATTTTCGGAAGGATAGACCACCCTGCACGTACATTATGGGACGAGTTAGACGAAGACGAACCCGCTCCTCAATTCTCGCGTTACAGCCCCATCGCAAAATGCATGATAGAGAGGATGGGTTATGATTTCATCCGCAGAGAAGGTTTGAAGTACGACAAAGGTCACAAGACGCCTCTTCGATCTGCCTATGTCCCCAAAGGGAAGCCTGACAACTACTATGGCAAGACTCGAAAGGGGCTGGGTTACTCCTCCTCTTTGGAGTTGTACTATAATTTTGATGGAATATCCGACGATACTCACTTAGATAATCAGTCATCAATGTCCTTGACTTAGGATTTAGACATCAGCATCGGGCCCTGTTCAAAGACTTCACGACCAATATGGCTACAGTTGATGCCGCCAAAATCCAAGAGGACGAACGAATCCTGCTTTACGATAATGCATGTGATCATCATGTCAACGCCCAGTGGATTGGTCGCTTCGAACAACGTGAACCATTCACTAAGGAAAAAATCCTCCAGATAAATATGGGAAACGAGGCAAACCCTAACCGATATTCATCAATAACAGCTTACCCCCCTAGGAGAAGGAAGACCTCATATCTCTCATCCGCGAATATATCGATGTCTTCGCATGGAATTATGAGGACATGCCCAGCCTCGATCCTTACATTGCCATGCATCCCCTTAACATTGGCTCAGACGCCAAACCTGTCAAATAACAGCAGAGATGATTTCCCCCACAAATCATGGAGGCAATGAAAGCTAAAGTGAAGAAGCTGATTAAATCGGGCTTTATCAGAGAAGAACAACATGCTGATTGGGTGGCTAACATTGTTCCGGTTTTGAAGAAGAACTGAAAGATCTGTATCTGCATAGACTTTAGAGATCTCAACGCTACTTTTCCAAAGGACGAATTCCCTTTGTCCATCACATATGTCATCATCGACAACACCTGTAGTTTCGAAAGGATGTCCTTCATGGACGGGTTCTCAGGGTATAATCAAATCAAGATGCATCCTGAAGACGAAAAGCACACTTCATTCAGAACTCCGGTGGGGGTGTACTGTTACACAGTCATGCCCTTCAGACTCAAAAATGTCGGTGCCATTTATCAACGTGCCATGAGCACCATTTTCCAAGAACATCTATGGAAGATAGTTGAATGCTACGTGGACGACCTGGTCATGAAGAGTCATGACAAAGATGATCACCTGCAAGACCTGGGAGTTATGTTCGATCTCATGAGGTCCCATCAGCTAAAGATGAACCCCACAAAGCCATTCTTAGGCATGACGAATGGTAAGTTCCTCGAATTTGTCGTCATGACGAAGGGGATTCACATCAACCCTGACAAGGTGCAAGCTATCCAAGAGCTCCAATCGCCCAGGAATATCAAGGAATTGAGAGGACTACAATGATGTTTGGCCTACATCTGAAGATTCATCGCAAATCTTTCAAACAAGTACCAACCCTTCTCCAAACTGATGAAGAAATGTGTTTCCTTTATATGGGACGAGCCTTGCCAAAAGCTTTTGATGAGATCAAGAGTTATCTCTCGAATCCATCTATCTTAATGGCCCCCATCTCAGGGAAACCCTTCTTGATCTATGAGAGAGCAATGGAGCATTCTCTCGGTGCTCTCCTTGCACAGAATGATGATACCAGCCACGAGCAGGGTATTTACTACCTGAGTAGGACTTAACAGGGAACCGAGCGATGATACCCTATGGTTGAAAAAGAATGTCTAGCTCTGGTGTTCACAATTCTGAAAATACGACACTACTTGGTCAGTCAAACCATTCATGCCATCTCCCGGATGAACCCCATCCGAGTCTTCATGACACAGCTTGGGTCCTTAAATTGGCACCTGGCGTGATGGGAAGTCTTGCTATCTTAATATGACATCTACTTCATGCCGAGGAAGTCTGTCAAGGGACAAGCGATCTGCGATCTCATGACCAGTCACCCGCTCGAGTTGAAGACTGACCTATTTGAAGACATACTGGATGAAACCAACAAGATCAATGCAACCTCGTAGGAGGTAGCCTGGTGACTATACTTCGATGGTGCCTCTCGCATGGTCACAAGTTGGTCTATCGTTACAGGTGTGGGGGTGGTCTTGGTTTCTCCGCAAAACCATGTGTTACCCTAATCTTTCTCATTAACTAAGCCATGTATCAACAATGTGGCTCAATACAACACACTGCTTATCAAACTCAACCTTGCCAAAGAGTTAGGGGTGAAGCACCTCGAAGCCTACGGTGACTCTCAGCTCATCGTCCGATAGATAACACGAGAATACAAAGTCAGAAATGATGACTTGATCCCATGTCACCAAGCGGCTATCAAGCTAGACGAATTATTTGACAGCTTCCACATTGAGCACGTGCTTCGCTCTAAGAACATGCATACAGATGCGTTGGCATCATTGGTAGCTAACCTAACCGCTGGGGACAAACTAATATGTCACCGTCGCAAGCCGACAACTATACTAACCGGAGTATGCTCTGGAAGTGAATGCAACTCACCAAACTTCAGGCTAATCCAAATCGAGAGATTAGCGCTTCCAAATTATCGACTACATCCTGTACGGGATACTACCTGAAGACGCCAGAGAGCGAGACTCCGTTCGTAGACGCACACCAAGATTCTACTTCAAAGGCATTGTATCGTAGGTCGTATGATAGCATGCTGCTTCAATGTCTCTCTACGACAGAAGCATAAGAAGCTCTACGGGAAACCCACAATGGTACCTGTGAAGCTCACTATCTCGGACTCAAGCTCTAGGACCGCTTGCGAAGAATCAGCTACTATTGGCCTAAAATGATCAACGATGTTGTTTCTTACGCTAAGAGTTTCCATGCGTGCCAAATCTACGCCAATTACATACACAAACCACTCGAAAACCTACATTCGACATCGGCTTCGTGGCTGTTTGAGACATGAGGAATGAATATCATCGGACCAATATCACCATCGTCCGTCAAAGGTCATGTCTTCATCCTTGCGATAATCGACTACTTCTCCAAATGGGCCGAAGTCGTGCCTTTGAGATAAGTCAAAGCCAGTGATGTGATCAAGTTCATCAAGCATCACATCATCTACTAATATGGTATCCCGAGGCGCATCATTCATGACAACGGATCATAATTCGTGAGTCATGCCTTCACTCGATTCTGTAACAAATTCAGAATACAAAACCTGACGTTCATGGCTTACAATCCATCGGTAAAGGATTAGCCGAGGTATTCAATAAGACAATCATCAAGATCTTAACCAAGCTGACCTCTAATAGCAATCGTGACTGATATGAGAAGCTCGGTGAAAGCTTATGGGCGTATCGGACCACGGTTCGTACACCAATCGGCGCCACGCCCTACTCTCTGGTGTATGGCTGTGAAGTCATATTGCTACTCGAGATTCAAATTCTGTACCTATGCATTACACTTGTAACAGGGATGACAACTGAAGAAAATCATCAATGCATAATAAAAATAATTGAGAACCTCTCGCTATGGCTATTTAGTCATGTCCAAAATGATTAAAACCCTCCAACTAGTGCAAGAGGCTAAATTGCTCCTTACATCTCCCACTCGGTCAAACCTTCCTACAGTTAGGATCAGAGCCGAAATCCCCTCCCGATTCGTTCCACGAACGAGAGGTCTACCAAATTGAATGATCAAACCTTCTCATAGTTAGGAACATCCCAAACTCCCACTTAGTCGAACCTTCATACAGTTAGGATCAAAGCTAAGTTCTCTCGCCAATCTTCTCTAATAAGATGGTAGGTCCCCAGAACTATCAAGTTAACTACCACCTCTGATAGTTATTTCTCCATCAGCCTCATTCAACTGGACGATGAATCTTGTAAAACTATTGTAGGCATATAAAATTGCTTATAGGTCCCCTAGCATAGCTCGGCACAAACCGACGAGCCAACGAGGCGACGAGATCGACGAATCGCACGGAAGCGACGGAATGAATCCACCCGCGTGCAGAATCAAGCTAATGAGTTGAGGAATCAACGAGTCATCCAACCGAGAGCGGACTCGGACGAATCACGATCGAATCAAGATCAATTTCGGACTCGAACTCAGAAGCGGATTTACTGCCAAATCAGGAATCCAACTTACTGCCAAATCAGATCAACCAATCAGAGTCTCAAGTCAACCAAAACACGGACAAACGAGACAACGGAAAACGACTCGAAAAAGTCGGAAAACACCGCCCGCGGGGGCTCGGCCAAAGCCGAGCCACCTCAAGGTGGATCGGCTTTGGCCGAGCCACCTCAAGGTGGAAATCGTAAGTTGAATGACATATGGTATGATTTCCAATCCTGTGTGAGTTTGGCAGGTCTAGATGGTGAGAGACTTGACTACCTGAAAGGGAAGTTGAAGGAGTTGAAGCACAGTTTGCGTGAATCTAGTTGGAAATCTGACACACAGAACAAAAATGATGTAATGGAGTTTTTTGTTGGCTCAAAAATACCAGCGGAAGTGATCGTTAAACCTCCCATTGAAGGTAGAAATAAGGGGTGTGGACGGAGAATTGTTGGTGATTATGAGAAATCACTTACTCAACGAAAAAAGAAGGTGCCAAGGTTGTGTAATATGTGCAAAAAAATCGATTTCCATGACGCACAGACATGCCCATTAAAGAAAACAATTCAGCAGAGTGATGTTTAATTTAGTTGTTATATTTCGTTTCAGAATCATTTTTATGAATACATTTCTTATGCAAATTGCTGAATTGTGTAATTCTTAACTACATATATTTATTGGATTATTAATCACATGGTTACGATGTGTCATGTTAGTATATTGAATTGAGATATACTCATATAGCAAGTGAATTCCATTATTATTAGTTGTATTATTTAAGCAGGAATGATAAAGTCGTTGTATGCAGTCATCAGTTAAAATTTAATTCGCGTTAAGTGATTCTGGACTAACTATATTGAATCTAGATTGATTGCAGTGAATCTAGATTCTCTGATATTGAATCTAGATATCACTATAGGGATTCATTATAATCAATCAAAAAATCAAATTACTTGATTGTTTCGGTTTAAGTTATTATGGTCTAACTATAATGAACAGAGTTTCATTTTAGTGAATCTGGATTCACTGATCTGCATATGGGTTCACTATAGTGTAGTGACTAAGATAATGTTGACTTACTGAATTTTTTAGTGTAGTGAATCGAGATTCACTTTATTGAATCTGGATTCACTATAGTGAACCTAGTTTCAAACTAATAATTTAGTAATAACTTAAGATAATATTGAAACAGTGATCCAAGATTCAATACATACAATCCACAATAAGAATGATCAATTTATTGTATGTTACATAAAAGCTTGAATTAAATCTCACATTATATGCTGTAATCGAAATTCTTCCATTTGCATTCACTACCTTCACAGTATTTTCATATAATCTGAAATAAAACTATGACAAAGCTATTCTCATAAAGTATATTTACATAGAAAAGCAGTTCAACACAAACTAGAGTATTCCATAACATTAAGTGACAATGTACTCAATAACTGTAAACTTCAACGTTTAAAATTATGGTGATTACAGAATATCATTTTCCTTGAGATCTTGTGGTCTTCCTCGTCTCTTAATTCATTTGTTGGTTCAGTAAGAATTTGGCAACAATATATAGACCTCAGTCTATGTAGCTGATTTTTTAATCGCTCCTGTCCATATGAATAAAAGTTCAGTTCAAGATTCAGTAGCTAATTGATGTGCTTTATATTCTAAATTTTATTAATTCAAAAAGACTAAATGTAAATTATCAACACATTATTAGTTTAAACACTTACACCCTCTCTATGAAAACCAGAGTTCCAATTTGCTGTACCACCGCCCATGTAGGTCTCCATATGTCTCATGCCAAAAATAGCACAATCAAATTTGTTTTTGGCCGTTCTCTACTCCATCTCAAGTCTGTCAGGCGTTAATGTATTTATTTCGCTCGCCTTGTGATGTTTTTTGTGTGCCAAATATCTCACAAAATTTTGGTGCTGTTTAATCAAAAGTAATCAGTGTCACATAACAAATCCAAATTATTAAACAGTAATGTTTAATGTAATATACAATTTGTTTTGGTTGTTTATATGCAAACAGTATTAATGACATTGAATCACGATTCATTGGATCTAGCTCTCTAGAATTTAATAGAGTTAGTTCACCTGGATTTACTCTAATGAATCTGGATTCATATTAGTGAATCTGGATTCATTAGAATTAACTATAGGTAGTGCATAGTGATTATGTGATGTGAACACAGATTCACTAGCTATATTGAATCGAGATTCATAGTAAGATGTGAATCCAGATTCACTAACTCTCGTGATCAAAATTTCAGATCACTAGTTATAGCTAGTGGATCGTTATTACGTGATGTGAACACAGATTCACTAGCTCTAGTGAATTGAGCTTTATAGTAAATGTGAATCCCGATTCACTAATTATAGTGATCGAGATTCACTAGAGTTAGCTAATCTGGAATTCTCTGACTCTATTGAATTCCAGATTCACTATAGTGAATCTGGATTCACTATAGTGAATATGGATTCACTATAGTGAATATGGAATCACTCATTACTGTTTTTTGCCAGTAAATGTTTAAAGAACATACGTAAGGTGGAAAAAACATACCAAACCCTCAGGACGACCTTGGTATTTTTCCTTGTAGTCTGGGCAGTTTTTGCTATTGTCAATCAGCTCCATACTTGGATTCTTTAGCCCATAGCATACAATGTAGAAATGCTCAAACGCATTTATGGGGAAGAAGACCTATTTGTTGTGAAATTTAATCAGAGATTTTACAGATATAGTTAAAATTGGGCTAAAGAACAAAAACATTGTATTCTAATCTTTACCATATCAATCTCATTAAACGTCATATGTGGATACAGAGCAAGTTGCTCATCCATCTGGGAAGTAAACCGATTGTATCTCAATTCATCATTGACCTCATCTGTGTGATGAATGTTGTAAAACTGTACAACATAAAATTTGTTAAATAATATGTAACTCAAGTGTTATTTTAAATAAAATAAAGGAAGATACGGACGGTTGTCTCAACATTGCAGAAGAATCTAAGTGGAGAATTTTCGGACTTCATTTTTTCTCTGCTGTTCAAAATATAGGACCAAATGCTGATTACATTTGCCTCAATGTCCTCTGCAGGAAGGAAATTCTTGAAAGCAGGTAAGAAACATTCAATTTGTCTCCACTTAAAAACCATTTCACTGAAAAAACAGTAACAATATTCAATTTAATAAAGGGACAAAATACTAAAAATAGTGAATCTCACACCTAATAATAAAATATCAAATAAGTGTTCAGAACTCACAAATTCTCTTCTTCAGCGGTATCATCACCTGAATGCCTTACTTCTCTATGTACCCAATTCCATATGATGCTTTCCAGCTGACTTTGCCTAGTAGTAATCTGAGATACCCTCTGCACCCATGGTGACCTAAGAGACGTTGCAGGCTTCACCATCCTCTTTTCTTTCCCCCTTCCCGCATTTCCCTTATTTTCGGCCACCTGAACTTTCTTACCTTCACATTCATTTACTGCAGCAACATCTTCAGGTTGTTTATCAGTTCTTCATACAAATTCATCAATGATTTCAGATTCACAAGCTTTAGCAATCTGAACAACATCAACCATTTCCACTGATTCAGTCTGAGTATCATGTGTCAGCCCAAGAGAAAAACTTGGTTCCTCAGTCTGTGGGGTACTACATTCGCTGATCTTCCGTCTCACTGGTCTGTCATCCTTTTTCATGCTAACAGACTCTATAATCTTATCAACTTCTTGAATAAACATTGAGGAGACTTGTGTTTGTGGTATCTCAGCTGATATTGGATCAACAGCAGGGGAACAATGCATATCTCTACTCATCTTGGTGTTCACATTAGGGGTATCATCTACAATGTTCCCCACAGCTGTTTCATCGTCACAGGTACTTGCACGATGTCCACACCCCTACACAAGAACATTTGAAACTCTCTGTTGAATTTGAAAGAGCTCATTGTCATCGGGGAACAGCTTTCTCATTGTCTCACACTCAGCATCAAATCTATTTTTTGCAGATTCCAGCTCTGCAGCTCTCCGTTGAACCCTCTCAATACAATCCTGCATTTTGAATATGACAGACATTGGTCACCATAAATTATTAACATGGCGATAGACAAGATTCGATAGATTGAGATTACATTCAATGTATTAGAATCAAGATTCATTAGTAGTGAATCCAGATTCATTCCAGTTTCACTTCAATGAATCGAGATTCAGTAAGAGTGAATCCAGATTCAGTTCAATAGATCGATATTGAGTATCACTGAATCCAGATTCACTTAACTGAATCAGAATTCAGTTTAACTTGAGTGATAATCACTGATCTGAAACGAGATTCATTACTAGTAAAACGATTCATTAATCTGAATCAACATTTAGTTTAAGCGAATCGAGATTCACTCCTACTGAATCGAGAATAAATTGAATAAACAAAGTATTCCAACTTAATTTGCTAACCTTTCTAATTGTATCAACACTTTTAGGAGAGTTTCCAGTAACACTCTGCATTCGAGATGAAGGTGCAAGTTCAACCCTATTTGTAAATGCACCTTTGCCAAATGAATTTGTACTTATTTCCTCTGACTGTCTTTCCTTCAAGGCGAAGTCAGTCCATCCTAAAAATGTAGGGGTTGTTCTCTCAACCAACCTCCTACCTTTGAACAGAACCCGATCGGCATAGAACAGCTAAAAAGACGGAGATAAGAAATAAAGCACATCAATTAGTAATAATCAAGTAAAACTACTTTAACTGCAGTAATATAGAAATAAATCAATATTATACAAGTGACTTACAATCAAGAATGCAAGAGGACCCGTGTAGAATTGTTTTGTCGGGTCAACCTTCCACTTGTGTTGGCTATCTATCATTGAGTCAAGCAAGAAAGAACACCAATTGTATTCAGAGCACTGATCAACATTATCACCAAGTACTAGAATCCATTGGTTGACATACGGATTGCTAAGCGACTGGATCATGCTGTTCTGAAAGAGAACCAAGAAATTCAGTTTAAAAAACAGGTTAACATCAGAACTGTGCTTCAGTTTCTCAGACACAGCCCCTGGAGTAATCTTCCAACCAAATCTGTCTGTGAATTGAGCCCTCCATTCATCCACCAATGTTGACTTGCCAGTACTGGAAGCTGGTATACGCTTCCTGCCCAGAGGTAATCCCATCACTTGATGTACATCTTCCTCTGTGATACTGATTGATCCTCTGGGAAGATTAAGCGCAACAGATTCACTGTCAAAGGACTGCAGAATCTGGTACCCCAACATATATGGCAGTTCCTTTAATCCAAATTATAAAAGAGCCCCAAGTCCAGCTAGTCTCACCCATTCTTTTTGGGAGTCAGAGAGTAACGAAACCATATCAGAGAATATCTTTGGAGAAACCCTTATCCTAGTCAACTCCTTAGGTTCAGAACTCACTTTTTTTTTCAAAAGATTCTCCAGTGACAAAAAAATATAATTAGATCAAATTATCCATCAGTTAATACCAAAAAAAGATGTTTAGTACACTAACCTTTTTCATCTTTTTCCTTC
This sequence comes from Asparagus officinalis, assembly GCF_001876935.1. Classification (NCBI taxonomy): domain Eukaryota; kingdom Viridiplantae; phylum Streptophyta; class Magnoliopsida; order Asparagales; family Asparagaceae; genus Asparagus; species Asparagus officinalis. Next base: position 9,085,491 of record NC_033799.1, on the reverse strand, counting down.
CAGTGATCTGTTCATTGTCTTCATCCCTACTACGCTTTGATGTTTCCTCATCGGTAGGATTATTTGGGGGGTTGACGAGGTTATCGTCAATGTTGGACCTCACATATCTTTTTTTTACAAGCTTCTCCACCCCAAAAAATAATATAATTAGATCAAATTATCCATCATTGAATACACAAAAAAAACAAAGATTTTTAGTACACCAACCTTTTTCTTCTTCATCCTTTTTGGGGTCTGTTCACTGTCTTCATCCCTTGTACGCTTCAATGTTTCCTCACTGTCAGGATTATTTGGGGGGTTGATGAAGTCATCGTCACTGCTTTGCATGTTCACAGTGCGTGTTGTCCTCTGTTGAGGTATAGGTGTAAATACCTCAACACATGCTTTTTGTTTGTTTCTTGAACTAGATCGTAGACCTGCTAAATCGATGACAATTCATTTTTTAATGATACCAGACTTTGCATAATGCATGGCAAGCATGAAGGTTTAATCACATTATTGAATATAGATATTATAATCCATATCACGATTCATTTCAGTGAATAGCATTTCGCTGAAATGAATCTCGTTTCACTGCACTAAATCGCGATTCACTTGAGTAAATATCAATTCAGTCCATTGAATCGTTGCAGTCAATAGTGTTTCACTATAATGAATCGATATTCACTCTAAGTGAATCTAGATTCACTACAGTGTATCGAGATTCAATAAAGTGAATCTAGATTCACTACAGTGAATCGAGATTCAACCAAATGTATTGAGATTTAGCAAAGTGAATCCAGATTCAACAAATTGTATCGAGCTTCAGCAAATTGAATCCAAATTCAATGATATGAAACCAACTCCATGCCATACCATACATTCTTTCAGTGTCTTGTCCCTCAACACAACAAGGAAAAACTGATCATCGTGACAGTTTAATTTTACTGTTAGTATACATAAAGCATATAATTTTTTCCATCCTATATACTTGGCTTCGGATCATATTTGGGAAAATATCCATCATATATACTCGGCCTAGGACCATATTTGTTATTTTTTACAAACAATCATGATAAAGTGAATCTCAATTCTCAATTCTCTACGAACAATCAGGATTCACATTAGTGAATCGAGATTCTCTATGTTTGAGTGCATACAAATTGACTCCACTAAATAGCTATTCACTTGAGTGAATAGAGATACATCCAATGAATCGCGATTCACTCAAATGAATCTCGATTCATTGCAGTGAATCTCGTTTCACTGAAGTGAATGGAGGAGATTCAAGTAGAGTGCATATTGCAGAATCCAGACAACCAGAATTAAGCGCTACCCATTTAGAACAAATGAAAACATTTTATAATATTAAGAAAAACTTAGTTTGTTTTAACAAGATAAAGGAAAATGTAAAAAATAAAAACCCTAAACTAGAACATGCAACAGTAACATTCTATAAAGCTAAAAAAAAAGTCTTCAACAACATGCAAGTGATTCACGTCTAAATTACGAACTTTTCCCACACTGAATCTATGAAAAATGTTCAAACTTGATAAAAAAATTACATTTTTAATACGAGGGTTGGAATCGTTTTACCTGTTCTTGAAGACGAGAGTTTTGGAGTCTCTGTGTTGTTTTTCTTCATCTCTATCGTCGAATTCTTGCTGGTTGTCTTCGTTCGAGTTGTAACGAGATGTTGAAAGAAACCTAAATGTTGAGAAATCGACGGAATGTGAATAGTTTAGTTCTTCGGGTAAAGAGAAGATGAAACTGGAAACTGAATCGTTTTTTCGTCGGGAGAAGTGTTCAACAGTTCTGTTAATTAATTACAGCGTGTGTCATTAATGCCGCTTTTCCTAAATTACCCCTTTTACGGTTATTTTGTCAGCTGATGTGTATTTAATTTCAATTTTGCCATTTTCAATCTTGACCATTGGATGAAATAGAATGTAGGGTTAAGATTGGTTTTTAGTTCTCTAGGTTTTTATTAGAACCTCTCCCTATATCTTTTTGCTTGGGTTTTGGCTGATGTCTTGGGTTGTTATAAATACCCCATTGCATTCAACTCTCTAAAAAACTAAGAGAATGTTTTAAGAAAGTTTAACAAGGGTTTAAGTTTGTTTAAAGGTGTTTAAAGACTTGTTTTAAAGTTTCAGTTTTGTGAAGATAATTTCACAAGAGCAAGTGGAGATCATCATTTGGTGTTTGAGCAATCACTCTTCTCCCTCTCTCTTGTTATCATCTAGAGAAGTTTTCCTAAACTCATTCTAGCTATTTATTGTTTTGTTTCTAATTTCCATAAGCTAGATTTATATTGAGTTTAGTTAAATTGTTTTTATTGAATCTCTTTGTTCACACACAACCTTTTGAGCTTATAGTATTTACATTCATAGTATAATTTGGGTTGTGGGGTTTGTGACTTAGAGTTGTGCTTAATTGAGTTCTCACCTTGTTTAGAGAACAATCATTTTGTATTGAGTCTAATTGTGAGAATACACATTGTAATACACGTGTACACCGAGAGGAGAGTGTGGTGAGGACGTAGTCGATACCGAGAGGAGTGGCGTCGGTGGCCTAGTGAGAGGTGATAATTCCGACCACTTAAGGGAGGCGATACGCGAGGACCAACACTTGAGGTTGTTGCAAGTGTATGTACATTGTGAGGATTTGTAGAGTTTTCGGTTGACTTGATAACCGAGTGTGTAGAGTTTTCGGTTAGCTAGGAAACCGAGTGTGTAGAGAAGTTCCGGCTTCCAAACCGGATTGTGTAGTGGATTTTCCCCGAGAGTGGGGAGCGGAGATGTATGACGGAAGGTCCGAACTCCGTGATCATATCGTGTGTTTGGTTTGCATTGGCACACCTATTTTTGTTCATCTTATAGCCCATTGTGCCTTGCTTATATTGTCCACTAGTTTATATATCACCCTTGTGTTTGTTATATATCCTTGCATATATTTCACCATACATCATATTTGCTAGGATAATTGTTAGTAAGTTTTAATTGGCATAAAATTCGTTTATTAGATTAGCATAACACCCTATTCCCCCCCCCCCCCTCCTCTAGGGTTGCTTTTCATTAGCGACCTTAGGCGTCCAACAATATATATATACTATAATAGTATATATATATAATAGTAATAAGTATAATATATATATAGTATGATACTGATATATTATATATTACTATATACACGTAGCGACTTGAGGAGGCTGTGAGAGGATGATAACTTCGGCACTTTTGAGGATAGTCGCATACTTGAGTGACCAACACTGAGTGTGTTAGCTTTGTGTTTGTTACTGTTGTGATGATTTTGTGAGAGTTGTCGGTTGACGTTGATAACGAGTGTGTAGAGTTTTCGGTTAGCTAGAAAACCGAGTGTGTAGAGAAGTTCCGGCTTCCAAACCGGGTGTGTAGTGGATTCTCCCCGAGAGTGGGGAGCGGAGACGTAGGACGGAAGGTCCGAACTCCGTGATTATTTCCTTGTGTTTGGTTTGGTATTGGCGTATTTATTCTTGCATATTGTTATATCGTCATTGTTACATGATCATATTGTTTTACCTTTTATATTGTATATCATTGCACATATCTTATAGCATATTCATACTTGCTAGGATATATTTGTTAATTAGTTTAATTGGTATAGAATCTGGATTAGATTAGCATAAGACCCTATTCACCCCCCCAGGTTCTTTCCTAATTGGCATTGGGGTCTAAACAGTATTATAGATATATATATATATATAATATATCATATATATATAATATATATACTGCTTAACCCAATGCAATTAGGAAAGAACCCTGGGGGTATCTGTGAATAGGGTCTTATGCCTAATTCTAATCCGATTCTATACCAATTTAAAACTTAATTAACAAATATATCCTCAGCAAGTATTCTCTGCTCCCCACTCCTGGGGAGAATCCACTACACAACCTGGTTTGGAAGCCGGAACTTCTCTACACACTCGGTTTTCTAGCTAACCGAAAACTCTACACACTCGGTTATCAAGTCAACCGACAACTCTCACAAATCCTCACAAAGTACATACACAAGCTACAACCTCAAGTGTTGGTCATCATGTATCGACTCCCTCAAGTGCTCGGAATTATCACCTCTCACTAGACCCCCAACGCCACTCCTCTCGGTATCGACTTCGTCCTCACCAGACACTCCTCTCGGTGTACAAGTGTATTACAAAGTGAACGTCACAATTAGGCACACAACAAATGATTGTTCTCTAAACAAGGTGAGAACTCAATTAGGCTTAACTCAATGTTACTATCTCTCATAACCCCAAATATATTACTAATGCAAATACAATAAGCTCAAGTGGGTGTGTGTAACAATGAGATTAATCAAATCTAAACTTAAATAAGATGATAATCAAACAAATAAATATAAAGCTAGAAAAGAGTTTAGAAAACTTTTTAATAGATGACAAGAGATAGAGGGAGAATAGTTGATTGCTCAAACTCCAATAGATGATCTCCTCAAGCTCTTGTGGAATTTTCTTCACAAACAAACTCTTGAAACAAACTTAAAAACCCTTCAACAAACTTGTAAAACTCTTTTTAAAACTCTCTTAAACATCCATAAGAAACAATGAAAGTTGAGGGCTTTTTATAGCCTCTTAAACCAGCCACAAACCCCCAAAAACCGAAAATATCAAAAACTAGCCGTTATAGGCTGAAAAGACCAAAATACCCCAAAATCCAACATTCTGAAAATTTGCGTATCTGACTTTGTAAAATCAATTAAAAATAGTAAAGTAACTCAGAAAATCATAAAATTTTGTGGTAATGTTCTAGACATGTATATGAACATGTTAGAGAAATAATTTATGAAAACAACTTCCCAGTTGAGATAAATAAATGTTTGAACACAAATAAATAGTTTCTGAAAAACTGCTGAATACTCGTTTTTGTAAATTCAATTGAAAATAATAAAACAACTCCAAAATTAGTAAAACTTGGGGAAATGTTTGTATATATGAATATAAACATGTAAATGAAGAAATTTTTTAAATTTTATTTCTCAATTGTGAAAACTCATGTATTTTGCAAGTATGTCCAAAACATGAAAATATAAACACATGAATTTTGACATTTTGGATAAACCATGTTTTAAAACTTTACAAAATAATTATATAGACTTAATAGAAGATGTATATAATTATTGTTAAGTCCATAAATGAAGAAAACAATATTTTTATAGAATTGCATATTCTATGCAATATATTCTTGAACATAATAGAATATGAAACAAATTAAAATGTGAATAAATTTGTTTGTTGTTTCATATCTATGTAGCTAAACCAAAACAATAATAAATATGAAATATGTAATCTCATATTTATAAACATGAAAACTCAAAACCATGTATGTATGTATATAACTATATATATACATAGAAACCAAAACTTGTGTGTATATATATATATATATATATATATATAATTATAAAAATCAAATACGTGTGTGTATATATGATTTAGCTTAAAGTATCAACACACATAATATAAACACCTAAACTAAGTTACCCAAGCAATCCTGATCTTCAATAAACTTGACTTGGTATACTCTGCGGATGAAGGTTAAACTTGGATCTTCAACTTGAATTGCATAGGCTTCAACCACTATTCCGCCAACCTCTATTTGATATGATCATTGAGGCTCGATTTCATCCATCCTCCAACATATTATTTGTCTGTAATAAATAACAAAACACAAATACTAGACAAACAATATTAGATGTAAATTATTTGTTAAATCATCATCAAAACAAGAAGGCCAACATAAATACATATATATATATATATATATATATATTGAGATTCATGGGCTAATCCTTGTACATAGGAGGGGATTTCCTCTATGAGCCATCTAAAAATTTACATGATTGAGCCAGACATTATGGGATGATCCGCCTTCCCATGAACTTGATCTACATATTCTAAAACCCCAACACACCAAGTTTGGTGTGAACCCGGTCTTCGTTTGACCCTTCATCCACTCGTATCATTTTAACGGTTTTGAATGAATAGAACTTTTCACAATGCTCTATGGGAAGCTGTCAAACGATGACTGGATTCACCCAAACTTGGTGTGTTGAGCGTTTAGAATATGTAGATCAAGTTCTAACGGAGCGGATCATTCATAATGTCGCCCTCAATCATGTGATTTAGCAGGCTGTCAAGTTGAGGAAATCCCCTCTTATGACAAGCCGATACCCAATTAATCTTTTTATATATATTATATAATATATATATATATATTATATATATATATATATTATAATATAATTATATATATATATATATATGAAGATTGCATAGGTCATCCTTGTGCATACAGCAGGGGATTTCGCTCCTATGACCGCCTCTAAAATTACCAACCATGATTGAAAGCGACACATTATGGGATGATCCGGCTGCCATTGAAGCTTGATCTACATATTCTAAAACCGGGCTCAAAACCAGTTTGGGGTGAACCCGTCGTCGCGACGTTTGAGCCGCTTCATCCACTCGTATCAAATTTTAAACTGGTTTTGAATGAATAGAACTTTTCAACATGGCTCTATGGAGTGTCAAACGATGACGGATTCACCACGCGAAAAGCTTGTGTGCTTGAGGTTTTAGAATAAGTAGATCAAGTTCAACGGGAGGCGGGATCATTCATAAATGTCGCTGCAATCATGTGAATTTTAGAAGGCGTCGAGGAGGAAATGCCCCCTCTTATGAACCACAAAGATGGTCCAGAGACTTAATCTAACGAGTATATATATAAGGCTAACTATAGATGACGGGGTATGTATACTAAGATATATAGGTTATATATATATATACTAGCTAAGATAAAATGCCCTATCACGCTAAGATGTGTGGCACATGACGTGCATGAGCTCCCAAACGAAATTTGAGATGGAGGTATAAAGGTGAGCTTTATGTTTAGGTGCCTTTAATAAAGAATTTTGAATGAAGCAGAAATTACCAAAAAAAAATATAATTCAATTTAGAGATCATTGAATAATACTGATGTAAACGGCTGTCTATAGGGTTTATCATTGATTCATGTCGTAGAAGAAGCGCTTTTTTATACGCGGAAATAAGAGGTTGATATGTATGAGCCACTGATACAAGAGTCCTGTATACGTAAAGAAGATATTAAAGATTTTACGTGTTTTTTCTATTAAGCTATGATAGGAAGTAAAGGCAAGCACGTGTATATATTTGTGCCACCTATAGTGATTATCTCACGCCTTTTTGTCTAGCATTGTTAAGTAAGTATTATGTTGATGGAAACCGGGAAGAAGGTCTATCGGTTTTGAATGGGCGAGTGGGATGAGTAAACGTTGATGAATACCGCGGCCCTAGCAAGGCTCTTGAAAGCGGATTTGTTATTATCTCAGTAGGAAATAGAGGAGGCGTAAAAGGAGGCAATGTTTTGAAAGCAAAAAATTTTAGCTTAGCGGCAAAGATCACCAATGGGCGAAGGGAGTGGTAGAGAAGTCAGAATAGAAAAATGTAATAGTAACAAAAGTAGGGGTGATCCTAGGATGATAGAAGAGAAATATAAATATTTTATGAGCATAAGTATCTTCTATGAACATACTTTTTTGAGTTAAACGGAGAGAGGAGACTCAGGGGGGCGAATAACGGAAGATGAGGGGTGGGTGGGGCTGAGGCAAATGTGAATATCAAGGAAACTCAAAATGAGCGCCAATGAAAGAAGAGGGATCGAGAGGAATTCAAAGATTGGAGTAGAGTGAAACGGTAGGTGGGGGGTAAGGTTTGATGATGTTTGAGGAAGCCTTAATAACTTGCACTTTCCCATTTTAAGAATGAAAATAACTAGATCCTTTTGAAGGATATCTCTGAACCTTTTTAATAGTTTGTCCATTACATAACTCACTGTGTTCTTTATCCTATGAATATTATTAACAGCAGATAATATTTTTTAAACCCTATGAATATTACTAACACTAGAGAATAGTTTTATAAAATATAATCAATTAATGTTAAACTATTATATTATAGTCTTTTATCAATTTTAAGTGATTTAGTCTTCTATCAATTATTGCTATCTTTGTATTTGATACTACAACTTATGAGTAAAATTATATGCCAATTACTTTTATTGTAGACAATAATATTAAATTTAATCTATCAATATATTTTCTAAATTTCATGGTTTTTTTGTAATTTTAAAATTTTAAGGGTATTTCAAAAAAATTTAAACCTTAAGGGTGTAAATGTAAACTTTAAAAGTTTAGGTGGCTTACTATTATTTTTAGATTTTATGTTTGTTGTTTTAAGTTTTGAAAATTCAGGACGTTTTGTGTAATTTTGAACTATTGAGGGTAATTAGCTGCAAAATTTAAAACTTTTTTTTTATTTTTTGACAATAATTCATGTTATAGTATGTTAGCTACTTATTATTTATTTACCTTTTTATATGTTTAAACTCATTGGTGTTTACATGGTATTATCTTTCTCTATTATCCATGAGGCTTAATTGATGAGATAAAGTGCTTTTTTACGGTGGGGGAAAGGGGGATCTTTGTTCATGTCCGATGTAATCCATAGAATTTATCTATGTTGTTCCCGTAAGTTTCGATCGTGTGTTTTTTGTAATTCTAAACTTTTAAGGGGTGTTTTATAATTTAAAAAAAAATTGAGGGTGCTAATTACAAATTTTATTCTTCAGATGATACTGTTAATTTTCCAAATTTTATCTTTGATTTAAGTTTTGATATGTATGGGTGTTTTGTGCAATTTTAAATATTGAGAATATTTTGTGAAATTTTTAAAAATTTTGGGTTTTTTTATTATTGTTGTAAATATTTCAATATACTTGTTTAATCTTATTTTTTTTCAAATATTGAGCATAGGTACTCACGTGGGATTAAGATAGGATATAAATTATGATTCTGATAGATTAAGATTTAAATAAAATATTAAAAAAAAGTAAAGGGTAATATTGACCAAGGAAATATTTTCTTGAAGTCGTATTTTTATAATATATAATATATCATATATATATATATATATATATATCATATATATATATATAATACTATTATATATATATAACTATTATATACGCTTAATGAAAGAATACCAAAAAATACCAAAAAATTATACCTTTCTTTGCCAAGTCTTAAAATTTTAGCACTTTTTTGCGGTTTTGAACTTTGAGGGTGTGATTTTTAATTTTTAAAACTTTGGTAGTGTTTTTTTAAAAAAATACTTTTAAGTTTGGTACTTGTAACTTCTATATTTCAAGTGCCGATGATAGTTTTTAAATATCAGGATATTTCTTACAACTCTAAAACTTTGAAGGTGCTTTTTACAATTATTAAAATTATAAATTAGTTTGTTAAAAATATAAATTTTAATGGTCTACCAATAATTTTCAGATTTGATGTGTATTGGTTATAAATTTTAAAATTTTAGAGTTTTTTTACGATTTTTAAGTTTTGAAGGAGTTTTTTTTATAATTTTTTGTAATTTTGAGGTTTGTTGATGATTGTTAATCAAGCAGTCAAATATTTCGGGGGTGATTCACTTCTCCGAATATCTGGTTTTGAGTAGAGTACCTTTTAGCCTGCACAAGTAGAAACTCGTGAGAGGATGGGGCTTGGTTCCCCCGTTGTACCTTCGACGATCAAGTCAGCTAGAGAACTTGAGTGGGGAAATAAAGAACTGTGAAAGTTCTTATGTGTAGTGCCGTATAATTAGCAAGATATTACTTGGGAAAATAGCCTGTAAATGGCTTAGAAGAGTCTTTTTTTGAAAAAAAAAATTCTCTCTTTGAGAATAGTACCTGTATTTATAGTGGTGTTGCAAAGGGTAGAATGGTCACTTCGACCGAGCATAAGATGACGGTGAAGAAGTATGGACCGACAGCTGTGTCATCACCTACTTTACACGTGCCGATAGACGAGTGGAGGAGAGATCACCTCATCATTAAATGTGAAGCGATCTGAGGCATGGCGGTGCTCACGTGGTCCGATGAGTAATGAAGATTATCAGGCTAGAGGTATGATGTAACTGCCAAGTATTAAATGTGACACCAACGTGTTATCAGCGGGAGAGGCTCGAGGCTGAAGTCGTCATTTAGCTTCGTCGAGAAGTAACACCTTTCCAGTCGACCTTGCGAGGCGTCAAGTAACTGGTCGAGTGGACCCGCTGCGAGTTGTCTTCGACAAGAGAATTGACAAGTACATCCATTCATGTCGACATAATGAGATGTCGACTCAATGGGACGACTATGTTAGGATCCTTGGTTGCTTTGACCGTCAATCTGACTTGAGTGGTGCAAGCAGGGTGGACACCCGTACGTTGCTAGCAAATGACCCTACTTTGGCGACTGAAAACACCATAACAAGGTAAATTTTAGCAAAATTTAAACTTTTAGGTGGCTAAGGGTAATCTCTTGAATTCATCTATTGTTGTTTGTAAATTTTAAAATTTTAGAATTTTAGGGTGGTTTTTTATAATTTAAACTTTTGATGGTGTTTCTATAATTTTTGAGACATTGAGGGTGCTAATTAGAAATTTTAAAATTTTCAGAGGCTGTTGTTAATTTCTTGATTTTATATTTTTTTGTTTTAAAATTTGAAATGTCAACAATTTTTAGGTGAATCTTGGTAATCCTTTGAATTCATCTATGTTATGTGTAAGTTTTTAAAATTTTAGAATTTCAGGTTGCTTGTTTCTAAGTTGAACTGTTGAGGGTATTTCTATAATTTTTCAGACATTGAGATGTTAACTACAAAATTTAAATTCTTGAAAATCTACCATTAATTTCTTGATTTCATAATTTTTGTTTTAAGTTTTGAGACGTTGGGATGGTTTTTATAATTTTGAACTTTTCAGAGTAGTTTGTGCAATTTTAAAACTTTTTAGGATTTTTAGTAATACTTCATGTATTATAGTATGTTAGCTACGTATAATTTTTTTATCTTAACAAACTAATACCATAAAGATATTTTATATATTTTATTAATATTATTTTTTTAAATTTGTTAAGCTATAGATAGTTTATGTAGGATTAGGATAGGATATAATTATGATTAAGATAAATTAAGATATAAATGAAATATTCAAAATAATAAAAGGTAACATTGACCATAGGAAGATTTTTCTGAACTTGTGCTTTTGAAGGAAGTATGATTTTTTTAAAGTTTGGGTTATTTCCATATTAGTCGCTCATATTTTCATTTTGAGCTTAGTACTCTAAATCATTAAAATTGCAACTAGGTTCCTTAAATTATGTACGTTGATGGAAATTAGTCTCCCAAGTTAGCACACATTTGAACTGAGGAGAATATTCCTTCTACTTAAAAGCTTTTAGGTGGAATGCTATTTAATGAGGGGAGATAGAGAAGTGATCTAGTTGATCTAAGGTAGACAAAAAAAGGAAATCCTTTTCCATTGTGCAGGCGAGCTTCGTTCGTGCTGGCAAACTTAGCATTGAGTGGATTTCGTTCGTGTTGGCGAACTCGTGCAGGCGGGTTTATTGATCTTCCCATTGTTGAGGCATTTTTTATAGCCTACAAGACCACCTTCAAAGTTTTTAGACCTAAATCATATTGTGTGTGGTCTGGAACACTTTGAACAAAGGGGATCACTGTTCATCGGGGGACACGTGCACCCCAGATGAGTTAGTTTGTTTTGGGCGAACTCAAGTGACAGGCGAGCTCAAAGTAAAGCGAGCAAAGTCAGATGGGCTGGCTCAAGCAACAGGTGAACTCGAACAAATGGCGAGTTTATTCGATAGATGAATTGATTTGCGTAGGCAAGCTTGAGAGACAGGCAAGCTTGAGAGATGGACGAGATTCGCTTTCGCAGGCGAGGCTCGAAGCAGTAGTGGGCGGGCTATGTGTTCATGGGCGGAGCCTCGTACTTTCTAGCTAGGGCAACACGGACGTGTCAGATCGCATTAAATGCGATTTGACAAGGTGACCTCGCTTTCACGCACCTCGTCTGGCGATGAATCATGGCCGTTGATTTCAAAAACCATCCTTTGAGTTCAGCCGTTGGATATTGGTTTTGGGTTCGATCCGCCGACACGCTTCGTGTTTCGGCGGTTCGTCTGTAACTGCTAAACTCGAACTGTTGAGAGCGATTTGAGCCGTCGATTTCGATCGTGGCAGCGTCTCTCAACCGTCGGCTGTTTGCCTTTAAATAGACTTCGTCTCCTTCCTTGGGGGACTACTACGCTTAGTGATTTTTGCTCGCTCGAATCCTTCAAAGAGAAAGAACTAGACTCTTATCGGAATTCTTTCGCCTCTCTTTCCTCGACTCTAACATGGCGCCAAAAACCAAGAAGTGCATTTCGAGGGGAAAGGGCCTAAGCTGGTCTTCCGGTGGTGTTGCCACCAGCTCAGCCGCCATCGCCTCCGAGACGTAATTGGGTAAGTCCAAGGGCTGTAGGATGATCTCATTTTGTTGAACGAGACGGGACTGAGAAGATGAGCAGTGTTTGCTCATCTTCCATAGCGAACTTTGCACCTTTTCAGGCGATGTTCTGTGACTTCGGGCGAACTTGGCATTTGTCAAGCGAGTTCAGCCTTATGTCAGGCAAATTTAGCCTTTTTCGGGTGAATTTAGCCTTCATCAGGCGTGCTCAGCCTTTATCAGGTGGGTTTAGCCTTTGCTAGGTGAACTTAGCTTTTGTTAGACGAGTTCATCCTTTGTCAGGCGAACCCAGAACTGTCTAGGCGAAGTTGACTTCGTCATACGGGGTTCGCCTGCGCATAGAAGGCCGCCTGTTTGGAGGTCTTGAGCATATCTCGTACTTCTGAGCCGGAGCTTCCTAATTCTCTTTTACTTTGTTTTTGTAGCCACGTTTTCTAACGAGGCCCTCCTGAAGGGTGTTTCCATAGGCCTCGCTGGTAGTGGGGCTACGTAGCCTCCTCCCGATTTTTATTTCTCGACCCAGTGCCAGTGTTTGCCGCTGACAAACCTGCCGAATTGGTAAAGAATGTGTCCGACAAGCACCACCTTACATTGCGTGAGTTGATCACTGATGCAGCGCTGATGGATGCGGCCAGGAGGGAATTGAAAAAGCCTCAGTTCTTGTTTAGTGATGCTGCGACCGATCCTTCTACACTATTGCTCGGAGAGAGCAGATGGTTTCGAGTCGTGGGTGGGGTCCGCTACTATATTCCTAGCATGCCAAGAGGGTTCTCACTTGTTGAGTTGGGCTCGTTCTTAGTTCCAAGAATGATGAATTAGGATCTGACCCCTACTCAAGACGGGGTGACTTGCGGGGTCTTTATAGGTTCCACAGCTGGATACTGGGTCGACAGCTCCTGTAAGCGTGTGACTGCTCTACGTCCAGGTCTGCTACAAAATGAGTTATCCGTGGGGGAGACGACTGCGGTGGTGGAGAATTTCCGTCATCACTTTTTCCAAGCTGGGGGGCAATTTCCTCCGAAGGACTTCAGGGCTCCGGGGTGGATTCATTCTGCACCTGGCAGTAATACCTGGTGGTCCAAGATCACTGAGTACATCTTGGCAGAAAATTATGATCTCAAAGGGTCAGAGCTGTATGTGGCTATCAAGGCCAGTCAGCACGGTCTGAAGATCAACGCTTCTCAGTTCCAAAGTATTTTGGAATTGTATTGTCCGGATAGCGGCATGTTCTTCACTCCTAACGGTGAGCTGGGTATCACACTCCACGAGATGTACGATATATCGGGGTTGCCGCTGGGAGAATTCCCTTACGAGGAGTATGTGCCTGGCCAAGAGGAGATTAACTACCTCTTGGCTAAGTTCCCTCAGGTGGTGGAGACCTTATGGGAGCTGCTCGGCCACTACCACATATTCCTAAATACCCTAGGGGTGGCAGATCACAAGGGTAAGAAGAAGAGAGCTCTGGGGATCAGCCATAAGAATTGGGCTGATTACTTATTCCCGGAAAACGATGTAAAGGGGAGGCCCATTTTGCTGTTAGGCGAGTGCGACTAGGCTGAGGTGGAGAGGAGGATATTTGAAGGAGGGGCCGTAGAAATCCTAAAACATGACGAGGATGGGTTCAAAGTAGGGACGATCTTCGAGTCCTTCCACCATCAGGCCAGGTCCCTAATATCAGCAAAGGCTTTGCTCGCGGGGTACCTCATGCTGTGCCTGAAGAGGTGCGTGGTCCCCACTCATTCTTTCGAGGCGATCCTGATGGAGATCGTCTATCCAGCGGTTCGCTTGGCTTATGGGCGGTCATATGCGTTAGTGCCAGCGACCATGGCGTACATCCAGAGAGGGCTCTGCGTGCTAACGACTCAATTCTGTCGGGTGTCGTATGTCAATAAAGGGGACTGTGAAGTCGTCAGGACTCCTAATCCTTGATTCGGGTTGCCGTATACCTATCTAATGGCATGGTTCATCTACCACTACGAATGTCTGATGAGTGCACCGGCGGCTCTTCAGGAAGGAGGGTTCATTTCGTTCATCCAACGCCTGGAGAAGTGTACCTAGAAGTGTAGGGACTTCTTAGATATGAGGAAAACCCTATCCTATTTTTTCCATTATGATTTCCATCGGTTCTTTCCTTATTTCACCGGTGGAGGATATGGCAAGGATCTTCTAGACACAGCGATGGCGGACCAACACACCGTCCTTTCTCGTGGTTCCTTTAGATGGCTGGTCAATATCCGGTCAGGGTATCATGTCCTACGGACAGGCTCCATGTGTTATCTGGAGTCGTACATTCCTTGTAGGTTTTCCCATCAATTCGGGTATGACTAGTTATATGTAGGGAATATTAACCCTCATTTGCATTACGAAGGAGGGTTAGTGGACGGTGCCCATGGGTGGTTTTGAACCTATGCTGGCTGCACCAATGCACGCTTTGAGGTGCTGTTCAGGGATCGCGACCTCCATCATACACTCACCTATTGCCGGTGGTACCGAGGTGCCAGCGCGAATCTTGAGGGCTTCCATCCCCAGAGCTCTTGTTTGGCGGTGCAGGGGCGCCACTCGATGGTAGATCCCCGCGCACCGAGGCAGAGAGGTCGTCAGGCTACTGAGGAGTTGTTTGGAGATGTTCTCACCGAAGACATTGAAGATTTTTATGTCGGTTCCGATTAACTTGGGACATATACCTGCCGGTGAGCAAAGGGTGTTTGATGAGATAGCCCAGGTGGGGGCGTACCTAGAGAAGGTATGGGGAGTGGGGTGCATGGGGATGCCTGCTTTTGCTCCTGGACGCTTGTTTCCTTCTAAGTGACAGCGGGAGATCGAGGCTGGCGGCTCAGAAGGGGAGGTGACCAAGAAAGTTCATCACGAAGAGGAGGCGGAGATCACTGAAGCGGTGGAGGGCTAAGCCATGGATATTCTTGAATCGATTCCGAGGGTCACGACATCTATGACTAAGGTCACCACGCCTGGCCTAATCGTTGCGTTGGGGACGATTTCGTTAGCTTCGGAGGGCGCCTCACCGATCCTTGTTGTGGGGGACTAGGTGGGGGCTCCAACCGCTCCACCGAGTGTATCAGGAGGTAACCTTCTAACGCTCTCTCTTTGAGTACAAGGTTCAACTTGTGTCACCTGACATTTGCATTGATCTAACACAGGCATGGCGGAGGGGGCGATCCCCATTTCTTCCGAGGAGGAAGGAAACGAAGGTGAGGGAGAGCTTGATGATTCAGGTGAGAGTGATGTTGAGACTCGTCAGTCTGCTGATGTTGACTTGCTATTTATGACTTTTACAGCGGTTGCTACTGACACTTCTTCCCTATTCACAGCTGACTTGACCTTCAGAGCAACTGGTAAAGAGGATCCTCCTTCCAGGGCTGATTGGTCAGCAGGGGAGGAAGATGAAGGAGAGGAAGAAAAGGATGAAGGAGATGACACTCTGACCCATGGGGAGACGTCGAGACAGGAGGAGGAGGCACTGGCCCCTACAGAAGTGTCTGCCTAGCAGGGGGAGGCTTCGACTCTAGAGGAGACGTTGGTTCATGATGAAGCGCTAGCCCAGCAGGCGGAGGCTCCGCCTTAAGAGGACGCTTCCACTCACTTGGTCGTTACTTCATCGTCCCCTACTTTGGTAACCGTGAGGCCATTGTCGGCTCTACGGTTGGGACTACAATGGTTTCATTAGGGCCTTCGGCCTTAGCGGTGTCTACCACTACCCCCGCTATTGTAGCCACCAGCACTTTGACCGTAGCCCCGATGGTGACATTGGTAGGTGATGAAGCCAACCTTTCTCCTGTGGCCTGCTCTCGCAAAAGGTCAGTGGATTGAGCCATTGCCAATTTCCAGGACACCCTTGCCGACAGCATCAAGCTCGCATTAGACGGGAGTTATCCCTTCGAGGAGTTCAAGGAGATCCTCGACTTTCATATGGCTTTTTTGGTCAAGATGCTTAGCGCCTACGCCGCCGCTCCGTATTATGCACGTTTAGAGAAGACCGAGCTGACTATCCAACAGCTGCTCTCCCTCCGTTCTAAGCGTTTTGAGTCATCCACCTTGCATCCGACGAAGTTCAAACAGCCTTGAAGGAGCGGGAGCGTAGACTAGAGGAGAAGATGTCGTTGGAGATACAGCTGAAGGAGGAGCTGGATCGCACCATCACCAAGGATGAGCAGGTGGACCATGAGTGTCACAAGGCGAATTCCAGTATATCTATCATGTTAGCGGAGATAGCGAAGGTGAAGCAAACCATCACTGAGGCGCAGGCTCTCTTGACTACTAAGGAGCGGGCCCGTGAATAGCTGATGGGGTAATTGGAAGAGCTCAGGTCTTGATAACGACTCGTTGCTGATAGGATCGAGGAGAAAGATCGAGCCCTCAAGGAGGTGAGGACCGACGTCCAGGATTGACTCTTGTGCTCTGAAGTGGACATCCACAAAGAAGTCCTAAGCAGGTTCGAGCGTAAGCACACATAAGAGACCCGAGAGGTGGAGTCACGGCTGAGAGATTTGTAACCTCTTTTTTTTAATGTA
The DNA here is from genome assembly GCF_001876935.1 of Asparagus officinalis. Taxonomy (NCBI): domain Eukaryota; kingdom Viridiplantae; phylum Streptophyta; class Magnoliopsida; order Asparagales; family Asparagaceae; genus Asparagus; species Asparagus officinalis. The sequence goes on along the minus strand of NC_033799.1, from coordinate 9,068,559 downwards.
TCATTGTATCCAAGTCTCTCTTAATGAATGGAATTATGCTTTCATTTCCATCATTGTTCCCCGTGTTCCACGTGCATGGATTTTTTTATCATTATTGGGTCCCTTCAGTAAATCCGTAGTAGGCGAGCTTGGACAAGTCCTAGCCGCAGGAGAATTTAAACGGGGTGAGTTCCGGCCACTGGCGAACTCAGTCGAAACTGAAAATACCCTAATGTCACTAGGAAAGAACCCTAGAGGGGGTGAATAGGGTTTATACTAATCTAATCCGATTTATGCCAATTTAAAACTAATTAACAATATATCCTAGCAAGAATGATATTCAACAAGATATAAGCAAGGATATATATAAACTAACACAAGGGTATAATAAACAATAAACAAACAAGAGTGATAGGACAATATAAACAATAAGCAATTGACAAATACGATATAAATGATAAGCACGAATATAAAAGAACGCCAATGACAAACGCAAACAAGCGATATGATCATGGAGTTCGGTCCCTACGACCTACGTCTCCTCTCCTCACCTTGAGGAGATCTCCATTATCATAACTGGGTTTTCTACGCTGACCCGAATAACGTTTACACCTCACACTCGGGTTTTTAGTTCACTGAAAACTTTACAATTACTCATAATGTAAACATACTAACTACCACCTCAAGTATTGGTCTCTAGCCCGTGTCTCTCTCAAGTGTTAGGAATTACAATCTCTCTCTAGGCATTACCACTTATCCCACTCCTCTTAGGATGACCCCGTCTCTCATCACACACTTCTCTCGGTGTATTAGTGTAATACAAAGTGAACCTCACAAAAATAGCTCACAACAAATGATTGTTCTCTAAACAATGCGAGAACTCAATTAAGCACAACTCAAGGTTATAATCTCTCACATCCCAAATTATACTACGTATGTAAATACTAAAAGCTCAAGTGAGTGTGTGTAATAATGAGATTCAATAAATCAAACTAAACTCAAATAAATCTAGCTTTAAGGAAATGAAAATCAAACCAATAAATAGCTAGATAAGAGTTTAGAAAAACTTCTCTATGGATAACAAGAGAGAGGGAGAAGAGTGAATGCTCAAACACCAAAGGATGATCTCCTCAAAACTTCTCTATGGATAACAAGAGAGAGGGAGAAGAGTGAATGCTCAAACACCAAAGGATGATCTCCTCTTTGCTCTTGTGAAAGAGGGAGAAGAGTGAATGCTCAAACACCAAAGGATGATCTCCTCTTTGCTCTTGTGAAAATTGCTTCAAAAACTAAACTCAAACAAACTCTTAAACACTTTTAAACAAAACTTAAACCCTTGTAAAACTTGTTTAAAACATTCTTGGATTATTTTTGGTCTGAGGCATGAGGGGTATTTATAGAGACCCTAAAACACAAGAAAAACAAAGCAAAAAGATCAAAAACCCAAAACAAGACAAGGCTGGAAAAACTAGCCGTTACAACATCAGTCGACTGACGGGTTTCATCAGTTGACTGATGAGCTGACCGTTACAAGCCAGCAACACCTCATCAGTCGACTGATGAGCATGGTTAGTCGACTGATGACCTCATCAATCGACTGATCTGTCGACTAAAACAAAATAGAAACTTTTGATTATTCCAGGCGTTTTCTTTAGTCGACTAAACACTTTCATTAGTCGACTGATAACATAATATCAGCCTGAAATGAACAGTAAAACTAAATTTCAAATTGCCTTTAAAAATAGTAAACAAATTTAGAAAAATATAAAACTTTGGAAAATGATTGTAAACATGATAATACACATGTTACAAAAACTAATTTTCAAAAATCACTTCCCATTTGTGAAATCTCATCTTTTTGCAAAATCACATAAGTATAAGCATTGTTGAAAACTTGATTTTGCCAAAAGTTCTCAAACAAAACTTTGAAACACTTTAGAATGGATTTAAAGACTTATACAAGATATAAAAATAGTGTAAACAAGTCTTCAATCCATAAACATAATATTTTTCCAAATATAATAGAAAATGAAACATATGAAAATGTATATGAATGTATATTTGTTTCATGTCTATAAAGCTAAACCAAAACAAAACAATAAATATAAAATATGTAATTTCATATTTATATAAACATAAAAACCAAAAACTAAACTGTGTATATAACTAAATATATAACAACCAAATACGTGTGTGTGTGTGTGTATATGACCTTAAAGTATCTACACACAAGTATAAACCTAAAAACTAAATTACCCAAGCTTGATAGATCTTCATTGTAGCTCAACTTGGTACACTTTGCGGATGAAGCTTGAACTTGGATCTTCAACATAAATTGCATTGCTTCACTCCACTATTTTCGCCAACCTCCATTTGATATGATTGTTATGGCACAATCCATCCAACCTCCAACACATTGTTTGCCTAGAATAAATAGAAAACACAAACACTAGACAAATAACATTAGTTGTAAATTGTTTATTAAAACATCATCAAAACAAAAAGACTAACAGAAACAGCTCAAGCCTTAGGCGAACTTAACTTGAACAAGTTCGAGTTGTAGGCGAATTTGAGATGAGTTTGAACCGTGGCCAAATCCCAGTCGTGAACAAGCTCAAGTTGGGTGAACTCGAAACATCTGGCGAGTCAAGGCGGTAGACGAGTTGGGATTGGGCGAGTT
>NC_033799.1:9039594-9064900 GCF_001876935.1 Asparagus officinalis | reverse complement strand
TGTATTTCCAATGGAAGGACGGCCTCACATCCATATGTTAAAGCATACGGGGTGGCTCCGGTAGGCGTGTAGACGGTTGTACGATAAGCCCAGAGAGCTTCGCCGAGTTTGTCGTCCCAATCTCGTTTATTGGTTTTCACCAATTTTGCCAAAATTTTGATGATAGTCTTGTTAAAAGCTTCGGCTAATCCGTTAGCTGTAGGATTATAAGCAGTCGACGAAACGTCCTTAATCCCAAATTTACCACAGAATTTGATAAATGCGTTGCTCACGAATTAAGGACCGTTGTCGTGCACTATTCGTCTTGGCACACCATACCGATATATGATGTGGTATTTAATAAATTTGATAACATCACTCGTCTTCACCTCTCGGAGTGGAACTGCTTCTGCCCATTTCGAGAAGTAATCGGTGATTGCTCTGCCCATTTCGAGAAATAATCGGTGATTGCCAGAATGAAACGGTCCCCTTTAACCGAAGGTGGAAAAATAGGACCTACTATGTCCATTCCCCAAGTTTCAAACGGCCACGATGTCGCCGAAGGATGCAGATACTCAGGGGGTATGTGCATATAATTTGCATGCAATTGACACGCTTCACATTGTCGTGCGTAGTCGACTGCGTCTTTTACCATTGTCGGCCAATAATACCCGATTCTCCTAAGTCGATCACAGAGTTTGGGACCGGGCTGATGTGCACCGCATATCCCATCATGCGCTTCTTTGAGTGCTTGTTCTGCTTCCTTGCTGGATAGACAACGAAGTAAAAGACCATCATACGATCGTCGATACAACATTTGCGCTGTGGCGTTGTAATAAAATCTCGGCGCTCTTCGCCGAATCGATTCCCTTTCTCTTACATCTTCAGGTAATATACCATGTAAGACGTAGTCGATAATGGGAAATCGCCAATCTCGAACTTCGGGTTCAACTCCAGTTGAGTATACTTCTTTAGCGTTCGAATCGTAGATTGGAACAATAAGCTGGTGAGTCCTCACTGTAATTAATTGCTCTGTTTCGGGAGGTTGAGCCAAGGATACTGACAATGCTGCCAATGCGTCTGCGTATGCGTTTTGGAGACGCGGAACGTACTCGATGAAAAATTCTTCAAACGAGCTTGCTATTTCGATGGCCACCTGGTGGTATGGAATCAGGTCTCGATTTCTGACTTCATACTCTCCTCGTATTTGATTAACCACCAGTTGAGAATCTCCAAAAGCTTCAAGGTATTCGACCCCCAGCTCTTTGGCGAAATTAAGTCCGATTATTAATGCATTGTATTCAGCCACATTATTAGAGCATGGTTCGGTCAGTGAATATGCTCTAGGCAAGACGTGCTTTTCCGGGGAAACTAAAACGACCCCCACTCCTGAGGAGATTTTAGAACATCCGGGTGCACTTGCCACGTTGGTTGATCGGGAAGCCCCATCGAAGTACAATTGCCACACTTGTTGATGTGAGGTGGTATTAACTTCGTGAGTTTCATCTGGCAGGTCGTCGTACAATTCGACTACATCCTTCGTAGGGTTTTCTGCCAGAAGGTCGCAAATAGCTCGTCCTTTAACAGATTTCTGCTGTTTGAAGTACAAGTCATATTGCGATAAGAGTAAAGCCCATCTGGCCAAACGCCAATTCATGGAAGCCGGTTGGGTCATGAACACTCGGACGGGATTTATGTTGGAAATGACATAAATCGTCTGTCCGACTAAATAATGTCGCATTTTCTGAATCGCGAATACCAAAGCGAGGCATTCCTTCTCAATCATCGGATAACGAGACTCAGCTCCTACCAATGTACGACTCAGATAATACACAGCTTGCTCGTGACCGTTATCGTCGTCTTGTGCAAGTAAGGCACTTAACGAATGGCTCGTCGCTTTGACATAAATCAAAAACGGCTTGCCCGATTTCGGTGCAACGAGAATAGGTGGATTCGCTAGATATTTCTTGATATCTTCGAATGCCTTCTGACATGCTTCATCCCAAATGAACGACACGCCTTTCTTTGCGAGTTTGGAAAACGGTTGACATTTTCCGGACAAGTTCGATATAAACCGACGGATATATGCTAATCGACCTTGCAATCCTCTGAGTTCTTTAAGATTTCTTGGAGGCTGCAGTTCGTTTATCGCCTTCACCTTATCAGGATCAATATGAATACCTTTTGTGGTGACGACGAACCCAAGAAATTTACCGCTCGACATTCCAAGGAAGGATTTAGTCGGGTTCATCTTTAACTGATGAGTTCTCATAAGTTCGAACATTGTCTTCAGATCGTTAATGTGGTCGTTTTTATCACGACTCTTAACGACTAGGTCATCAACGTAGCATTCGACTGTCTTCCTAAGGTGTTCTTGAAAGATCTTCGTCATCGCCCGTTGATACGTAGCACCGGCGTTCTTCAAACCGAAAGGCATAACGGTATAACAAAAGACGCCAAGAGGTGTTCTGAAAGCTGTATGCTTTTCATCATCCGGATGCATCTTGATTTGATTATACCCAGAAAATCCATCCATGAACGACATTCTTTCAAACCCGCATGTGTTGTCGATAATGACGTCCGTAATCGGTAGGGGAAAATCATCCTTGGGGCATGCTGTATTCAGATCTCTGAAGTCAATACAGATTCTGATTTTTCCGTTCTTTTTGAGGACTGGAACGATATTGGCCAACCATTCAGGATGTTGTTCCTCTCTGACAAAACCCGAGTCAATTAGCTTCTTAACTTCAGCTTCTATTGCCTCCATAATTTGCGGACGAAACCGTCTTTGTTGTTGCTTGACAGGTTTAGCATCCGATTTTATGTTAAGGGTATGCATTGCTACATTTGGGTCGAGTCCTGGCATATCTTCGTAGTTCCATGCGAAAACGTCGATATACTCTTTAACGAGGGCAATTAATTCCTCTTTTTCGTCTGGCGGGAGATCACCGCTGATAAATATAGGCTTCGGATTATTTTCGTCACCCATATTAACTTGAACCACTTTATCCTCGGTAGGAGGTTCTCTTTGCTCAAATCGATCACCGTATTGGATATTCATGTAATGCATCCATGGATCTTCCCAAACAGGTAACTGATCGTCTTCTTCTGTTGTGGAAGGGTCAACCGTCGCCATGTTCGACATTAGGGATTTGAATCTTTCACCAATGCTCACGTCAGAATCCCAATTTGAAGTATCGGATGAATGTCCACTCCTGTCTATTAATTGGTTAATAATCTGTTGGCCATAATCGTCTTCGGATGAATCATAACCCAGACCTCTATTACGACTGTAGTAATTATCTGGTTTTCCTTTTGGTACATAGGTAGAACGGGGTGGAACCCTAATACCTTGACCAAAATAAAGGCCTTCACCAAGTGAAAGGTCATAGCCTCGACTCATCATATAATCATTCGCTTGAGAACTATACCGAGAGAAGTGTCGCCCGGGTTTTTCTTCATCCGAATTACTATCTAAGAAATGATCTGGAGTGGGGGATGATTCCCCTTTTCCAAAGATTATCTCTTTTTCACCCCCTGCCTTTGCGGGTAGGATCATAGTTGTTCCAGATGAGCTTTGGAGGTGTTTCGTCGCCGTACAAGACGAACGAAGTGGCATATGTAGACTAGAGTCGTCATACAATTTCTGCATTACGTCATCTAGACAATGCGAGTACTCTAAATCATGGTTTATTATTTCATCGGCAAGCTGCCAGTTACAACTTTCGTCCGACGATTCATCACCGTCAAGATCGATTACAAGAGGTTCAATGTCATTTAGTACAAGACCTTCACTATAATCGAGCCCGGCTTCGGTATCAGCTTCTTCTCCGCTGTCCGTGCCATGGGCCGATGGTTCAGTTTCGGACTCAGCACCATAAAGAAGGGAGTCAGTAAAGTAATTTTCTAACCCCTTGAATGGTTGCTTATCCGCGACCACCGTCTTGACCTCCTCATTAGTGTCGACATATTTCAAACACTGATGGAGGGTGGAGGGAACTATAAGATTACCGTGGATCCATGGGCGACCCAACAGTAAGTTATAGGAAGTCTCCGCATCGATCACATAGCAGGTGACTTCAGACTTCAGATCTCCGAGTTGACACTTCACCCGGATTTTTCCCAACGGTCGTGACCCGCTTGTGTTGAAACCATAGATAACCGTTCCAGTGGAGGCTAACTTGCTGGCGGGAATTCCGAGGTGGTACATCAAACGAAGTGGCATGATACTAACAGCGGAACCCGGATCGACTTGGATCCGGTTAACCATGCTCGAACCGATATATCCAGTAAAATATAACGGTCTATCATGCTTTGAATTCCTGACTTGCATGTCTTCTTTTGTGAAAGCAATGCAAGGAAATTTGGTGGCTGCCAGATTGCAATGCTGCACTGACGATTCTGGCTCTTCAGGAGCTGGCTTGACCTGAGTTAAGAATACTTCAGAATCAGCCAAAGCTTCTTGTAAAGCTTCTCTGGTTTCTTTTGAGAGGCGCAGCAACTCGTACAATGTGATTCTTGCTGGGATATTAGCCAGCTGAGCCATAACGTCGAAACGATATGGTGCGTTCGAGCTTTCCGGTTTGTCTCGTCCAATCGGTCGACTAAAACGAGACTGCTTCGGAATTTGAACCTCTCTGTGTTGAGGTTCTTTTTCTTTTTGCTTAACAACTTTCTGAGGTTTTTCAGCTGCTACTGGTGGAGTTATGGCTACCCCCAGCTCCGTAAGAGTTTTGGCATTTGGATCTGAGGTTTCCGGATACCTATAATGGTACTCGTTTCCACTTCTTGTAGCAAAAACTTCCTGTTCTCCATCAGAAAGTGATAAAGCTGCTATATCCTCATCGTTCTTCTCGGGAATCGCCGAGGCTCCATAGCAGGACTTCTCCTTTCCCTTGCCTTTTGACTTCTTCTTTGATGTGGGTGTCGTCCACTGTTCATCTTCAAGCAAATCCGGATGAACCCAAAGGATTTCGCCGTTGGGGGCTGTGTGAGATACGAGCCCCTTCTGGCGCTGTCCATGAGGGTCATCGTTGATGGTTTGCATCTTGACCTTTGATACTGGCTCGGCTTGAAACCAGGACAAAGGAACCGATCCGAAGCTAATAGAGACCGCGTTTGCGCCTACCTTCTTCTCCTTTGGCTTCGGTGTCACAATACCAACATCAATCAATGTTTGAATTTTATCCTTTAAAACATAACATGTCTTAGTAGGATGGTGGACCCTTCTGTGATATGCACAATACTTTGGGTCATTGATCTTCGTTGCTTCTTCTTGGTTTGTGACCGGTGGAAGCTTGATCTTGTTGTTCTCTAACAAGTATTTGAAGATGACCGGAACTTCATCATCTTTGAAAGAGTATTCCTTTGGGAATCTGGGCTCAGAATTCTTAAACTGCTTCGAAGGCTGTTGATTCTGGTTTGGCGCCAACTGGAAGGATGATTGTTGCGGTTGTTGCGGTGGCTGTTGTGACGTCTGATGTGCGTCCACAGCGGCTACAGACCCTCTTCCTCTGCCTCGAGGGTTAAAGTTCTGCTTTTGATTTTGATTCTGATTATTAGCTGGTGGCAAACCTCGCTCCAAATTCTTTCTCTTGAGGAAGCGTTCAGCTTGTTCACCTCTTACTTTCATCTCTTTCCAAGTTTTAGAGGGAACAACCCCCACCACTTCTAATACATCCAAGGACAGATTATTATGACATGTTTGCAGAATAAATTCCTCAGTGAGTGGATCTCTGCAGTTCACCGCTTTGTCCCGGAATCGTTTGACAAAGACATCAACCGATTCCCCATCCTTCTGCTTCTCATCCAACAACGTGCCGATCGAGACTTCCGTGTCGTCGTCGAAGAAATTGGTGAGGAATAACTCTTCCATGTCTGCCCAGCTAGTGATACTCCCAGGCTTAAGGCGTCGGTACCAATCGAAGGCAGGCCCGCGAAGGGTTCCTACGAATGACCGGACCATCAGGGCTTCGTTCCCAGATATTGCGCCGAGATGCGACTTGAAATAGATCAAGTGCTGAGTTGGTGAACCCCTGCCATCAAAAGGAGTAAAGTTAATCAAATTAAATTTCTGGGGATAAGGAATCAGGTCCCACTCCCTCGGGTACGGGTATGGGATGCCCGTTTTCTTCACTTCTTGAGCCGTCATCAAAGCGTTGACTTTGCTCTCAAGATCGTGCATCTTCTTGTCCTCTTCCTCGCTTTTCTTCAAATAGATCTGTGGAGGTTGAGTGGCTGACTTGGTCGGATCGCTTCCGGAGTTGTCTTTATCTGGAGGAGGATCTTCAAATATCGTCTCATCCTCTTCATTACGCCGACTGGATTCTGCTCTTTGGCTTGATTCCGGTTGGTGTTGCTGAACCTGCAAATCCCGCATCTGCTGCATAGTCAACTCCATTTCGGTTTTGAACTCAGCTCTAATTTCTTCGCGTTGTTTAGCCAACGCTTCCTGCAGCATGTGAGCCAATTGATCTGGCGTAATTGCAAATGATTCTCTGGCTTGTCCAACACTGGATGTGGTGTCGTCAGAAGCGACAGCAGAACAAGTGTCTGATAATTCTTCGTCCGAAGATAACCCCTCGTGCATTCTCTTGTAATCTCGTCGTAGGTTGGCTCTTCTTTGTAATCGCGCCATCCTTTGAGAAAGACCCTGCTCAACTCTCCCTCCCGGAGAGAAATCAGGGTCGGGGTTAACTAACTGTTTCTTTCCTTTGTTGGTCATGTTGATAGTGACCTCAGGGAATTCATCTCGTTGGATTACAGATTTTTTCTTGTTGAAACGTCTCATTTTGGGTTTTGACGCTTCATTGGACAATCTTTGAAATACGGAGACTCTTGTTGAATTATTCTTAGAGCATCCGCATTCTGTCAGCACTGCTTTGATGAGTCTCTCGCAAGCGCAATGGGACTCATTCTCTCGGACAATCCTCTTTCTTAAATTCTTCTTCTGATAGTACAGCTCGTCATTATTGTGATTCGAGCAACCTATCCTTTGCCTCTGAACTTTGTTAACATACATAGGACGACTGGTCGTCGCCTCTGAGCGATCCAAAGTTGAATTTTTGAATCCACCCCCTTGCGGGAGTGGAGTTTTCATAGGTCCTAAACGAGAGTGAACTGGTATTCTCTCGTTCTGGACTTGTGAGGTTCTGACAGGTGGGTGTTTACGACCCCCTGCATATGAAACCACTATGGGTTTATTTGCAGCATCTGATGGTTGTTTAACTGGGGCTTTGCCTCGATCGTCAACCGAAGGACCGAGGCGATCTGCCATTGTCACTTTAAACTTAGACAAATCTGGGCTAACCCAGGGTTTCACCGACGACGCAGTAGATGGGCCCGGAACAGATGCTTGCGGCGTCTTTGGCATCCAGACTTTACGATTCTTCGGTGACTTTTCAGACACTGTCTCTTTCTTGGTTCCTTGCGCTTGTTGACGAAGAGCGCGAGTTTGGGCAGCCTTCGCCTTACGCCTCTGTATCCGTTCCTTGAGGGTTGAACGGGCCCTTTTGACGAGAGTCCACTCCTCCGTCGTAAGTTTTGCAGAAATACAATTATTTTGCCGTTGGGGCAATTGAACCGCTTTCTGTTTCCTCGACTCTAGGTCCGCATAGTAATGGACCCCGTCGGTTTGTTGCATGGCCTTAGCCAATTGTCGAGCACGGCGCTGACGCTGTCTCTGACGAGCTCTTTTCGTCAGCACCGGTGAGCTATTGATCAACGACTCCGTAACTGGTGTAGAGTCGTTTTGAGCAGGGACGTTGCAAGGAGATTCCTTAACAACGATCGAGCCAGAATCTTTGTCTGCGGCCTCCGTTGGAATTGCAGACTTGAAAGTTTTCGAAATCTTCCTATATTTGCGAGACGAGGAAGATTTCGCGGATGAGGATGATAAATACTCCTCAAACTTCGCCTGATCGAATTCGTATTCGATCTCTTCATTGATGATGATCTTGATCGGTTGCGACACCGCGGTCTCGGCAGCGAGACCGCTGGCTCCCACTGTGGTCGCCAGCTTGTTTGGTTCAAAAGTCGCTGCTGTGGAATTCATTATAACTTTGTTCGATTACAACAAATTCGAAAGAATAATCTTTTTATAAGACTTTTTCTACACAACAAAACAAAAATTACAACTCTTGAGAAACAAACACGAAAATCGTCTATCAATTCTCGTTTTCGTGGGACTTTGCCTGTGCCGGGAACGCTTTGGTTCGTGGACCGCCGATTCACAGATCGTGAAGAGGGGGCTTATGATTCTAACTTCGTTATCGAAGTAGAAATTGAAACGATATCTTATCGAAGTAAGATAGTCGTTCTTCTTAAAATCAAGTCGAAGCTTAATTTCAAGGCGTTGCAAGAAAAGAACTCAAATCTCTGCTCTCTCTGCTCTGGAATGCTCTAACAAATGCTCGATCCTCGTCAGAAGTGACCCTAGGGGGGTATTTATAGCCTCAAGGGTCAGTGTTCTTTAAGATTTCTTGGAGGCTGCAGTTCGTTTATCGCCTTCACTTTATCAGGATCAATATGAATACCTTTTGTGGTGACGACGAATCCAAGAAATTTACCGCTCGACATTCCAAGGAAGGATTTAGTCGGGTTCATTTTCAGTTGATGAGTTCTCATAAGCTCGAACATCGTTTTCAAATCATTGATGTGGTCGTTTTTATCGCGACTTTTAACGACCAGGTCATCAACGTAACATTCGACAGTCTTTCGAAGGTGCTCTTGAAAGATCTTTGTCATTGCTCGTTGGTATGTAGCACCGGCATTCTTCAAACCAAATGGCATAACAGTGTAACAAAACACACCCAAGGGTGTTCTGAATGCCGTATGCTTTTCATCATCCGGGTGCATCTTGATTTGATTATACCCAGAAAATCCATCCATGAATGACATTCTTTCGAACCCGCATGTATTGTCAATGATGACGTCCGTAATTGGTAGAGGAAAGTCGTCTTTGGGGCAAGCTGTATTCAGATCTCTGAAATCAATATAGATTCTGATTTTCCCGTTCTTTTTAAGGACCGGAACGATATTGGCCAACCATTCAGGGTGTTGTTCCTCTCTGACAAAACCCGAATCAATTAGCTTCTTGACTTCAGCTTCTATTGCCTCCATAATTTGCGGACGAAACCGTCTTTGTTGTTGTTTGACAGGTTTAACATCCGGTTTAATGTTAAGGCTATGCATTCCAAGCGAAAACGTCGATATACTCTCGAACGAGGGCGATTAGTTCCTCTTTCTCGTCCGGTGGAAGATCACCACTAATAAATATAGGTTTCGGATTACTTTCGTCACCCATATTAACTTGATCTACTTTGTCCTCAGTAGGAGGTTCTCTTTGTTCAAATCGATCACCGTATTGGATATTCATGTAATGTGTCCAAGGATCCTCCCAAGTGGGCAACTGATCGTCTTCTTCTGTTGTAGAAGGATCGACTGTTGCCATATTTGACATAAGACTTTTGAAATTTTCTCCAATGCTCACATCAGAATCCCAATTCGATGTGTCGGATGAATGTCCACTCCTGTCTATTAATTGGTTAATGATCTGTTGGCCATAATCGTCATCGGATGATGAAGCATAACCCAGACCCCTATTACGACTGTAATAATTATCTGGTTTTCCTTTTGGTACATAGGCAGGACGGGGTGGAACCCTAATACCTTGACCAAAATAAAGGCCTTCACCAAGCGAGAGGTCATAACCCTGTTTTGTCATATAACCATTCGCTTGTGAACTATACCGAGAGAAATGTCGCCCGGGTTTTTCTTTGTCCGAATTACTGTCCAATAAATGATCTGGAGTAGGGAATGATTCTCCTTTTCCAAAGACTATCTCTTTTTCACCCCCTGTCTTTGCGGGTAAGATCACAGTTGTTCCGCCTGAATCTTGGAGGTGTTTCATCGTTGTACAGGACGAACGAAGTGGCATATGTAGACTAGGGTCGTCGTACAATTTCTGCATTACATCATCAAGACAATGCGAGTACTCTAAATCATGATTTATTATTTCATCGGCAAGCTGCCAGTTACAACTTTCGTCCGACGATTCATCACCGTCAAGATCGATTACAAGAGGTTCAATGTCATTTAGTACAAGACCTTCACTATAATCGAGCCCGGCTTCGGTATCAGCTTCTTCTTCGCTGTCCGTGCCATGGGCCGATGGTTCAGTATCGGACTCAGCACCATAAAGAAGGGAGTCAGTAAAGTAATTTTCTAACCCCTTGAATGGTTGTTTATCCGCGACCACCGTCTTGACCTCCTCATTAGTGTCGACATACTTCAAACACTGATGGAGGGTGGAGGGAACTATAAGATTACCGTGGATCCATGGACGACCCAACAGTAAATTATAAGAAGTCTCCGCATCGATCACATAGCAGGTGACTTCAGACTTCAGATCTCCGAGTTGACACTTCACCCGGATTTTTCCCAACGGTCGTGACCCGCTTGTGTTGAAACCATAGATAACCGTTCCAGTGGAGGCTAACTTGCTGGCGGGAATTCCGAGGTGGTACATCAAACGAAGTGGCATGATACTAACAGCGGAACCCGGATCGACTTGGATCCGGTTAACCATGCTCGAACCGATATATCCAGTAAAATATAACGGTCTATCATGCTTTGAATTCCTGACTTGCATGTCTTCTTTTGTGAAAGCAATGCAAGGAAATTTGGTGGCTGCCAGATTGCAATGCTGCACTGACGATTCTGGCTCTTCAGGAGCTGGCTTGACCTGAGTTAAGAATACTTCAGAATCAGCCAAAGCTTCTTGTAAAGCTTCTCTGGTTTCTTTTGAGAGGCGCAGCAACTCGTACAATGTGATTCTTGCTGGGATATTAGCCAGCTGAGCCATAACGTCGAAACGATATGGTGCGTTCGAGCTTTCCGGTTTGTCTCGTCCAATCGGTCGACTAAAACGAGACTGCTTCGGAATTTGAACCTCTCTGTGTTGAGGTTCTTTTTCTTTTTGCTTAACAACTTTCTGAGGTTTTTCAGCTGCTACTGGTGGAGTTATGGCTACCCCCAGCTCCGTAAGAGTTTTGGCATTTGGATCTGAGGTTTCCGGATACCTATAATGGTACTCGTTTCCACTTCTTGTAGCAAAAACTTCCTGTTCTCCATCAGAAAGTGATAAAGCTGCTATATCCTCATCGTTCTTCTCGGGAATCGCCGAGGCTCCATAGCAGGACTTCTCCTTTCCCTTGCCTTTTGACTTCTTCTTTGATGTGGGTGTCGTCCACTGTTCATCTTCAAGCAAATCCGGATGAACCCAAAGGATTTCGCCGTTGGGGGCTGTGTGAGATACGAGCCCCTTCTGGCGCTGTCCATGAGGGTCATCGTTGATGGTTTGCATCTTGACCTTTGATACTGGCTCGGCTTGAAACCAGGACAAAGGAACCGATCCGAAGCTAATAGAGACCGCGTTTGCGCCTACCTTCTTCTCCTTTGGCTTCGGTGTCACAATACCAACATCAATCAATGTTTGAATTTTATCCTTTAAAACATAACATGTCTTAGTAGGATGGTGGACCCTTCTGTGATATGCACAATACTTTGGGTCATTGATCTTCGTTGCTTCTTCTTGGTTTGTGACCGGTGGAAGCTTGATCTTGTTGTTCTCTAACAAGTATTTGAAGATGACCGGAACTTCATCATCTTTGAAAGAGTATTCCTTTGGGAATCTGGGCTCAGAATTCTTAAACTGCTTCGAAGGCTGTTGATTCTGGTTTGGCGCCAACTGGAAGGATGATTGTTGCGGTTGTTGCGGTGGCTGTTGTGACGTCTGATGTGCGTCCACAGCGGCTACAGACCCTCTTCCTCTGCCTCGAGGGTTAAAGTTCTGCTTTTGATTTTGATTCTGATTATTAGCTGGTGGCAAACCTCGCTCCAAATTCTTTCTCTTGAGGAAGCGTTCAGCTTGTTCACCTCTTACTTTCATCTCTTTCCAAGTTTTAGAGGGAACAACCCCCACCACTTCTAATACATCCAAGGACAGATTATTATGACATGTTTGCAGAATAAATTCCTCAGTGAGTGGATCTCTGCAGTTCACCGCTTTGTCCCGGAATCGTTTGACAAAGACATCAACCGATTCCCCATCCTTCTGCTTCTCATCCAACAACGTGCCGATCGAGACTTCCGTGTCGTCGTCGAAGAAATTGGTGAGGAATAACTCTTCCATGTCTGCCCAGCTAGTGATACTCCCAGGCTTAAGGCGTCGGTACCAATCGAAGGCAGGCCCGCGAAGGGTTCCTACGAATGACCGGACCATCAGGGCTTCGTTCCCAGATATTGCGCCGAGATGCGACTTGAAATAGATCAAGTGCTGAGTTGGTGAACCCCTGCCATCAAAAGGAGTAAAGTTAATCAAATTAAATTTCTGGGGATAAGGAATCAGGTCCCACTCCCTCGGGTACGGGTATGGGATGCCCGTTTTCTTCACTTCTTGAGCCGTCATCAAAGCGTTGACTTTGCTCTCAAGATCGTGCATCTTCTTGTCCTCTTCCTCGCTTTTCTTCAAATAGATCTGTGGAGGTTGAGTGGCTGACTTGGTCGGATCGCTTCCGGAGTTGTCTTTATCTGGAGGAGGATCTTCAAATATCGTCTCATCCTCTTCATTACGCCGACTGGATTCTGCTCTTTGGCTTGATTCCGGTTGGTGTTGCTGAACCTGCAAATCCCGCATCTGCTGCATAGTCAACTCCATTTCGGTTTTGAACTCAGCTCTAATTTCTTCGCGTTGTTTAGCCAACGCTTCCTGCAGCATGTGAGCCAATTGATCTGGCGTAATTGCAAATGATTCTCTGGCTTGTCCAACACTGGATGTGGTGTCGTCAGAAGCGACAGCAGAACAAGTGTCTGATAATTCTTCGTCCGAAGATAACCCCTCGTGCATTCTCTTGTAATCTCGTCGTAGGTTGGCTCTTCTTTGTAATCGCGCCATCCTTTGAGAAAGACCCTGCTCAACTCTCCCTCCCGGAGAGAAATCAGGGTCGGGGTTAACTAACTGTTTCTTTCCTTTGTTGGTCATGTTGATAGTGACCTCAGGGAATTCATCTCGTTGGATTACAGATTTTTTCTTGTTGAAACGTCTCATTTTGGGTTTTGACGCTTCATTGGACAATCTTTGAAATACGGAGACTCTTGTTGAATTATTCTTAGAGCATCCGCATTCTGTCAGCACTGCTTTGATGAGTCTCTCGCAAGCGCAATGGGACTCATTCTCTCGGACAATCCTCTTTCTTAAATTCTTCTTCTGATAGTACAGCTCGTCATTATTGTGATTCGAGCAACCTATCCTTTGCCTCTGAACTTTGTTAACATACATAGGACGACTGGTCGTCGCCTCTGAGCGATCCAAAGTTGAATTTTTGAATCCACCCCCTTGCGGGAGTGGAGTTTTCATAGGTCCTAAACGAGAGTGAACTGGTATTCTCTCGTTCTGGACTTGTGAGGTTCTGACAGGTGGGTGTTTACGACCCCCTGCATATGAAACCACTATGGGTTTATTTGCAGCATCTGATGGTTGTTTAACTGGGGCTTTGCCTCGATCGTCAACCGAAGGACCGAGGCGATCTGCCATTGTCACTTTAAACTTAGACAAATCTGGGCTAACCCAGGGTTTCACCGACGACGCAGTAGATGGGCCCGGAACAGATGCTTGCGGCGTCTTTGGCATCCAGACTTTACGATTCTTCGGTGACTTTTCAGACACTGTCTCTTTCTTGGTTCCTTGCGCTTGTTGACGAAGAGCGCGAGTTTGGGCAGCCTTCGCCTTACGCCTCTGTATCCGTTCCTTGAGGGTTGAACGGGCCCTTTTGACGAGAGTCCACTCCTCCGTCGTAAGTTTTGCAGAAATACAATTATTTTGCCGTTGGGGCAATTGAACCGCTTTCTGTTTCCTCGACTCTAGGTCCGCATAGTAATGGACCCCGTCGGTTTGTTGCATGGCCTTAGCCAATTGTCGAGCACGGCGCTGACGCTGTCTCTGACGAGCTCTTTTCGTCAGCACCGGTGAGCTATTGATCAACGACTCCGTAACTGGTGTAGAGTCGTTTTGAGCAGGGACGTTGCAAGGAGATTCCTTAACAACGATCGAGCCAGAATCTTTGTCTGCGGCCTCCGTTGGAATTGCAGACTTGAAAGTTTTCGAAATCTTCCTATATTTGCGAGACGAGGAAGATTTCGCGGATGAGGATGATAAATACTCCTCAAACTTCGCCTGATCGAATTCGTATTCGATCTCTTCATTGATGATGATCTTGATCGGTTGCGACACCGCGGTCTCGGCAGCGAGACCGCTGGCTCCCACTGTGGTCGCCAGCTTGTTTGGTTCAAAAGTCGCTGCTGTGGAATTCATTATAACTTTGTTCGATTACAACAAATTCGAAAGAATAATCTTTTTATAAGACTTTTTCTACACAACAAAACAAAAATTACAACTCTTGAGAAACAAACACGAAAATCGTCTATCAATTCTCGTTTTCGTGGGACTTTGCCTGTGCCGGGAACGCTTTGGTTCGTGGACCGCCGATTCACAGATCGTGAAGAGGGGGCTTATGATTCTAACTTCGTTATCGAAGTAGAAATTGAAACGATATCTTATCGAAGTAAGATAGTCGTTCTTCTTAAAATCAAGTCGAAGCTTAATTTCAAGGCGTTGCAAGAAAAGAACTCAAATCTCTGCTCTCTCTGCTCTGGAATGCTCTAACAAATGCTCGATCCTCGTCAGAAGTGACCCTAGGGGGGTATTTATAGCCTCAAGGGTCAGTAACTGCAAAAACTTAACAATCGAAGAAGTCAGTACGGCGAGACAGTGTTTACTGTCTCGCTGGGCGAGACAGCGTTTGCTGTCTCGACCCGCGAGACAGTAAATTTGCTGTCTCGCTCAGCGAGACAGTAAATGCTGTCTCGGAAAATGGCAGTTTCTCGCTGTAACTGTTCTCTCACGTTTCAAACTCCGTTATTTTGGCAGTTATCCACGTGATTTTCGCCCATGATGTTTCCCACGTCCCTTGGCAGTTAATGGACACGTGTAGGGCAGTTACAAATGTAGTTTTGACTATTTCAACACTGTCTCGCTGGCGAGACAGCAAAGACTGTCTCGCTGGCGAGACAGTTCATACTTGTTTTGATTTTTCCAAAACAGTATGAAATCCTTTCTTGTGAATTTTTGAGTGATCTTCTCTATGCTTGGGATATCTATTAGCATTTTTTGACGCCTACAGATACCCCCTCCAAAGTATTCCAGACTCATTCTTTTATAGAGGAGCATGGGATACTTTGGATAAGATAGATTTTACTTACGATCCCTTCAATGCTTGGCTGAATAGATCGTATGAAAGGACTTGTAAATGGCTTCAATGTTTAACCTCTTCTGCTGTTAGTCTATCCAGTTCTTCGTAGAATAGCTAACGTTCTCCCGGCGTCGCGTTTATCGCTTGACCGTTGTCGAGATCTTGAATTGAAGTTGATACTTGCTCTTGTGAATTCAGCGTTTACCATTGAATTGGTATATCCATTGAGAATTCCTCAGGTTATCCTTAAGAATATTCAGATTAATATTCTCCAGAAACTTCCTGTTGAGGGTGGGAATACAGTTTAGACTCGTGTACCCATTGGAGTATTCCACTGTTCCATAGTGCAAAACAGAAAAGTTTACTGTCTCGCTCGGCGAGACAGAGTTTTCTGTCTCGCTGGGCGAGACAGTGTTTTCTGTCTCGCTCGGCGAGACAGAGTTGTCTGTCTCGCTCAGCGAGACAGAGTTTCCTGTCTCGCCCGGCTGCTATATAAGTCGGGACTTAGGGTTTTAGGGTTTTTTACGTCGGATTTTGGCGATTTTTTGGGCGATTCTTGGGCGATTTTCGACCAGTTTTCTTCTATTTCTTCTCCTCTTTGTTGCCGACTTGGGAGGTGCTCTTGTTTGGGAAGATTTCACTCAGATTTCAAAGGTTTGTTCTTCCCCTTTTCTCCAAAATTTTGACTCTCCTTCAACTGTGACTGTGCATGCATCATTTCGGTTGTATTTGTCCTATTTTTTGTCGATTTCATGTTCAAAATCTTAACCTTCCTCTTGGATTTCAATGTAGATCACATACTCATCATGTCGCCACGTAGAGCTCGAGGGAAGGGAATCCGACCGACTGTTCAGAGCCCTGAGGAGGCTGCCCCTGCTGCACCCTCACGTGGAGGTATATTTCTTTCACCTTTTCACGAATTTAAATATTGTATTTCGTCCATTCCATATGTATGTTCCTATTTTTGCTTGCAGATCCTCGTTTGTATCCTTTGAGGTACCTTCGAGAAGAGCCGGTATCCTCCTTTGAGGGGATCGACGCTTAAAAGTGTTTGTTTTGCTTTGACAAAACACACTTCATAATACACAGGGGCGATTTTACATCATCCCATATGTATTGAAAGGTTTTGGTATGCCGTTATAATGCCCGCATACCTCCTTTATACATATGGTGGATAGAAAATCGTCACACCTGTTATGAGATAACGACTATATCTTATAGAATGAGATATACCGTTTTTCTCTAAAATTTTAGGATGACACTTACACAATTTATGTGTATGCCTCTTTTATCAGTCCGATTTCCTTCTACCACATTTACTGCTGATGTGATTACTGGCCGGAGTAGCGTGACCCACTCTTATTACGAGGGGATCCCGTTAATTGAATCCTCTCCCCAGTTTAAATCTGATTATAGTGGAAGTGATAGAGAATTAATCCAGCGAGGTAGTTGTCGTGTTCTACGACGATTAATCACAGATGCGCCCTTGATCTCGGAGCAAGACTCGAATCAATGCATAAGGAAGCCAGATTTCTTATTTGGTGACTCGGTAAAAGATCCGAAGATTGCTTTCTGCCAGCCTGCGCAATGGTTGCACCAGAATGGGTCCTCATTCTTATATCTGCCTTTTATCCCCCGGGATCACTCACTATTAATGTTCAGGAATCTATCAGTTGGACGTGAGATGTTCTGGAAGTTGACTGAAAATCACGAGCGTATTCATTGTGGTTTTATTGGGAAGGAAGCCAACCCAGGCTCCAGTGAAAGAGCTCATGTGCGGGGGCTTCATCCGGGTATCTTGGGACAAGATAATATACCTCAGAATGAAAAGATAGTGCAAGCCAACACCGTGAAGAACCGGTTAGCGGCAGCGGGCAAAAGATTACCCAAAGAGACTTTTAGATGCTATGGATGGGTCCATTATTCTGGGGACAAATGGTGGTGGACCAGGATGACCCGATATGTGTTAAACCGCTTTGGGCGAGAGTTAGCAGAATTAGGGTTAGATGTCCCGATTCGTGCCACCATGCATGGCCTACAGAGTAGTGTAGGTCATTTCCTCTGCTTGTTCGAGATCTATAACCCGGACACTAATACATTCTTTACCAAGAACGGGGAACTCGGATTACCACTGCATGAAATGATGCAGGTGTCTGGTTTGCCTATGGGCGATGTTCCCTATCAAGAGTTCTTTCCAACTAGCAATCAGCTGAACAAGATGAAAGATAGCTCAACTGTGACTCATGATACTTTATGGGAATTGACTTGCCATTATCATATAGCCATGGCCGAGATGGAGCCCAAAGCCAGAAAGAAATCTCCTCAGGTCAGCTTAAAACAATTCGCTGACTACCTCTTCAAGAACCTGGATGTCCGTTCGGCAGATGTGTGCGGATTGTCTCCTTTGAGTACGGATGAAATTAACCGTCTGTTAGAGAAAACCAACGCGCAATCTTATACTTCGCGCTCAGAAGATGGATTTTTGCACGGCACTAAGTTCCGCTCTTATCTGTGGCAAGCTGGTGTTCCGATTAGCCCTACTGCTCTGCTGGCGGGTTTTCTAGCCTTATGGTTAAAGAGATGTGTAGTTCCTCATCAGTCCGCAGATGCGATGCCAATGGAAGTGTTGTATCCGGCCGTCCAGCTAGTTACAGGTCGCAAATTATCTTTGCTTCCCGCTATGGTGGCCGATATTCATAGTGGATTACGGCAATTAATCTCCGTGTTTACTCAGGAGAAAAAGAAACCCTCTGCCAGTCTGTCCGTTCCGAAGCTGGAGCTACCTTATACTTATCTGATGACCTGGTTAGTACTTCATCGACCAGATTTAATGGAAGCTCCTGAGACGGCAAATTCTAGCATCCCTCTGTTGCAGAATCTCGAGAATTGCAAATGGATCAGGCATCAAGAACCCGACATAACGAGGCAGTTTAAAATTCACAAGTGTTGGGAATTCTTCCCCTGCTTCCCTCAATTCTCCGGTACCTACAATACTACTTTAGTAGATGCTGAAGACCCAAGGCAGAATCGCACTATCTTGGATGTCGGGTGCTTCAGATGGTTGATGAATATTCGACCTGGATATCTGTTCTTCAGAGTAAGGGATGTTTGCCACATTGAACCCTATCTCCCATGTCGATTCGCCCGTCAATTCGGGTATGATCAGATATATGTCGGCAATCCAAACCGCCACCTTAGCTTTCGAGGTGGACTTATCGATGGTGCGAGGGCTTGGTTCTGGAGCATTGCTGGCTGCACAAATGTTGAATTTGATCTTCCTTTAGAGGCGCCGCCCCTAAGGATGACCTTTCTCTTCTGCAAATGGCTGATAGCCACCAATATTGCCACTCGACGTAGGAGGATATCAGACTCAGAGGAGGAAATAGCTCCACGACAAGCAACAGAACCGCCTCGTGAAGCTGTGATGTCGCCTCGAGGAAAAGAGGCTGCTGAATCATCAAGGAAAGGAAAGGAACCGGCTCTCCCAGTTGATAGTGAAGAGGAGTTTGATAGTGAAGCAACCGAAACTTCAGAAGGGGAAGACGAGAATGAATCAAGTTCTGAGGAAGTATCTGGCCTTCCCGATTCATTCTTTGATAGAGGACTTGTAAGGCCTTCTGTCGCTCCGACCCAACCACAAGCTGCTCCAAAGAAACGTAAGGAAAGAGTCGTCATGGAACATCCTAACCGGATGACGGTAGAAGTTCTTAGTTGCGACGAAGAGGATGAAGAGGATATGGTGCCTCTCATTCGTCGGCAAATATCTCGAACTTCTACTCAAGCTCAAACTCAAGTTTCTCCCCGAGCTGAGTTACGCACCAAACATCGTCATGAAGGTTCTGGTGCACGCCCTCTGAAGAAACAGAAGAAAGCTGTTTCTAAACCGCGCGTTCATCTTCCTGCTGTAGAAGAGGCGTCTGGTCGTAGTGCTTCTTCTGATGAGCAAGGTAACGATTTGTTTTTATAGCTTTTACACTTTTTGACGTTCAAACTTATTTCATGTTCAACTTCTGCAGGGAGTCGAGAGGAAGGAGAATTGCCAGCTGATGCTGCTTCTCCCGGAGGTATGGAAATTGAGGAAACAAGCTTCGTCCAACAAATGCATGATGCTCTGAAGGAAGGATCGGCTGATGTTCCACCCACTCCTGACGTTGATCCATCAGCTGCGGACACAGGTACTGATCTTTCTCCTCTCGGAAGAGAAATCCGAGAAATGAATGAGTCGGACCGTGTGCCTCCTCTAATGACCTGTGCGCTTTCTCTCCTTTTAGTCAAATTAAAAGAAGCAGGTACCAGTAGTGGAGCTCTCGAATCAGCCCCGACCAATGAAGGTAAAATCGATCTTTGTCTTGGGCAGATTCGTCTAAATTTACATGTTATTTATGGTTCCTCATGTTCTTTAGACATCCCGATGCACGAGCCTATTGAAGGAGAAGCTACCCATGCCACCAAAGTCGATGATTTTAATAATTTCGACTTTAATATCTCAGAGGACGACCATCAACAAATCCTTGATTCTCTGTTAGAGAAAGCCTCTGATGCAACTATCGGCTCAGATGTTGGAATTGGTTCAACGGAAGCCGGTCCTTCTGAGAGTAAGACTTTGGTTCTGTGAACTCCACATATATATATACGTATATATTTTGACTTGATTAATCATATAAGTGTCTGAATTATAGGACCAACTGCTGGAGCTGATACTACTATAATTACTGGAACGTCTGATCGGCCAGAGGGTAGCGAACTCGTGCCATGGGCAGGAACTGAGGTTGATTTGCAATCATCAGTTCTTGAGCCTCAACCTTCTACTCCTATGGACCCTATGATGATAGAAGTCACTGTCACTCCCCAGATTAGTCCGGTCGCAACAAAAGCGAGACCAACTGAAGGCGTTGGTACGTCGGCTGATGTTATGCCTATTGCTGGTACATTTTACCCATAATTTTGTTTCAAATTTTGGGTTAACATCTCATTATGCTCATTGTAACTCCTTCGTTTGTAGAATCAACTCTTAAAGAGCCTCTTAGCTTGGACCCGCCGTGTTTTGGTTTTGTATATATACAGTTATATATATACATATATGTTTTTGGTTTAATAATTTTCGAGTTTATATATGAAACAAATGAATAGAATTGGAAAATACTATTTTGTTTCATGTTTATACACCTATATATGATTTCACCTTTAACAAGCTTATATTTAATGAAATCATATTTAGTGTTTTGAATATATTGCATAGAATATGTAATTTTATGAAAATATTGTATTTCTAGGTTATAGACTTCATAACAACATATTATATCTTTTATCAAGTCTATACAATCATTTCATAAGGTTTCAAAATGTTGTTTAAGTCAAAATATCAAAATATCAATTTTCAGGTTTTCATGTTTTTGAACATATTTGTAAAATGATGATATTTTTTATTTGGGAAGTCCTTTTTCGAAACCAGTCATTGTAGCATGTTTATTATCATGTCTACAATCATTCCCCAAAGTTTTACATTTTTTGGAATTTATTTGATATTTTTAAACAGCATTTCAAAATCAGATAAACAGTTTTCATATCAGTTTTCGGTCGACCGCACCGGTCAACCGAACCTGAGGTCAAAAGTTCACTGGGCTGACAGAGAGCTGTCGGTCGACCGGTTCGGTCGACCGACGGACCGCACCGGTCGACCGAACCTGAGTTCATATGTTCTCTGGGCGACAGAGAGTCTGTCGGTCGATCGGTCCGGTCGACCGATGAAAATTTTCGGTCGACCGACGAATTTTCCGGTCGACCGACGATGTTGTTTTCAGCTTCCAACGGCTAGTTTTTTGACCGTTGCCTTGGGGCTGTTTTTTTGTCTTTTGCTCAGGTTTTTGGCTGAATTCTTGGGAGGCTATATATACCCCCATTGCATTCAATTCTACAAGCCATGAGAATGTTTTAAAGAGTTTTTTAAAAGAGGTTTAAGCTTGTTTTTAAGCTTGTTTAAGGGTTTGGTTTAAAGCAGTTTTAGCTTTCACAAGTGGAGGAGATTATCTTATTGTTTGGGCTTCAAATCTCCATCTCTCCATCTTGATCTTGAGAAGTTTTCTAAACTCAAACTCTAGCTTTACATTTATATACTTGTTTGATTATCATTGTTCTTAAGCTAGATTTTATATTTGAGTTTAAGTTTGATTTTGATTTCACTCATTGTTACACACACCCACTTGAGCTTATTGTATTTGCATACATAGTATATTAGGATTGTGAGAGATTGTAACATTGAGTTGTGCTTAATTGAGTTCTCATCTATTATAGAGAACAAATTTATATTTGTTACATTGTGAGTGGTGTAAGGTTTTCGGTGAGCTAGAAAACCGAGTGTGTTATGAAGTTTTCGGTGAACTAGAAAACCGAGTGTGAGGAGTGAACGTTGTTCGGTGAGCGTTGAAAACCGACACTGTGTGGTTGTAAACGTTATTCGGGTGAACGTAGAAAACCCGGTTGATAGTGGATTTCTCCCCGGGAGTGGGGAGCGGAGACGTAAGACGGAAGGTCCGAACTCCGTGATCATCTTTGTGTGTTTGTGAGTGTCTTGGCGTCTCACTTGTGCTTATTGATCATATCATTCTTGTCGCCATTATCTATTGTTCACATTGTCCACTATCTTGTTTATCTTGTTTATGTTTATATCACCCTTAGTTTATATATCTTTGCATATATATTTCATCATATAGGATATATCACTTTGTGTATATTGCATATTCTTGCCCATTATAGATTGTATACCTATCTTGCAAGAATATAGTTGTTAATTATTTTTAATTGACATTTAATCGGATTAGATTAGCATAAGACCCTAATCACCCCCCTCTAGGGTCTAACACTTCAGGCATCAACAGATTTGATAAGTCTTTATCGGCTACCGTTTGACTCGAGCTAACATGTGGATTGTCTAAGTCCGTTCCACATGTAACGTTGTGCTAAAAGAATGAACTCTCTTAGACTTAGTGCTATAATGCCAAATACATAGACTTTGTTAATTTCACGGGAATAAACTACCCGACAACGCGTGTTAGGTATTTGCTTATCTCTAATCAGGGATCGAGATAAAGTCCCACATGCATAAAAGGCATGCATTTTTGGTGCTACGATGTTGAATACGTAGACTTCACCATTATTGCGGGAATAGACCACCCGGTAGCATGTGTTAGATGCAGACTTATCTCTAATTAGGGATCAAGATAAAGTCCATCATGTGTGTAAGGTATAGATTCTGGTGTTATTAATAACAACCTGCTACGATATTGAATACGTAAGCTTTGTCGCTGCTTCTTCCTGTATTATATTTTCACTTGAAATACTGAAAGAAAGTTAAAAGTGTCAGAGGTGTAGTATTAACTTGGCATGAATTTTCACTTAGGGTAAAATTTAAAAATTTTCTACATTGTCACCAGGATAATTCTAGAAAATCTTTAATTCCCTGGGAATTTTATAATAAAAACTTGCTATTCTTGTTAAAAAAAAGTTAAACAAGTTCATTAGGGGGTTTAACTATTAGAGGTGTGATGTTAACCTAACAGTATTTTATGGGCTTATCGTTCTATTGAAGAGAGTCGATAAGTTGCTTCGGTCATCAGAGGTGTGATGTTAACTTGACATGTTTGTGGACCTATCGTTCTATTGAAGATAGTCGATAAGTTGATTGTCAGAGGAGTTTTGTTAACGTGACAATATTGTGGACTTATCGCTCTATTGAAGAGAGTCAATAAGTTGATTGTCAGAGGTATAATATTAACATGACGTCATCAGAGGTGTAATATTAACGTGATGAAAGGATTGGTTGTCAGAGGTGTGATATTTAATGTGATAGAATTTTTTATGATTGGAGCAACTTTATGGACTTATCATCCTATTGAAGGGGATTGATAAGTAAATTGTCAGAGGTGTGATGTTAACGTGACAAGAATTTTTTGCGATTAGAGCAACTTTGAGGACTTATCATCCTATTGAATAGGATTGATAAGAGAATTTTGGAGGAATTGACTATCAAAAGTGTATTGTTAACTTAATAGTTTTGTGAATTTATTATTCTGTTTGAGAAATAACAAATAACCAAGCCCCAGTCTTGACTAAGACTTAGTAGGAGAGGAATTTTGCAATTGACAGAGGTGTCTTGTTGAACATGATAACTTAGAAAATTTATTACTCATAATCTAGTAGACCACAAATAAACCAACCCCTAGTCTTGGATAAGTGTAGGGGGGAAATTGGTAGACAGGGCACATCACCTAGTGGGCTACTATCCATCAAATCGTTTAGTGACATTAGAGTATAACGACTATAATTAAAATACGTCACACAGCAGGCCGTTATCTAAGAGTTTGGCTATCAGAGGTAACTGTTAACGTGATAGATTCGTGTGGTCCATTGCTGTTATCTGAAGAGTTTGGCTATCAGAGGTAACTATTAACGTGAAACGCGCCTCTGTGGGCTGCATTTTGGCTGGTCAACATATTCCTGAGACTTGTATTTGGATTCTGGAACACTCTCATGAGAATTGCGTTCAGGCTGATTAATACGGCCTGTAGACCTGCGTTTTGGTTCTGTAAAGCACTCCTGAATGTTGCGCTATATTTGGGAAATGCGTCCTAGAGGACTGCATTTTGGTGTTAGAACGCGTCTCTGAGGATTACTTTTTGAGTTTGGAACGCATCTCTGGGGACTGCGTTTTGAATTTAGAATGCTCCCTTAGGGGTTGCATTTTAGTTGGATCATGTGAGGCTCATATTTGGGCTCATTAACGTAAGGCTTGCATTCTGGAGCAGAAACGCAGAGCTCTTGCAGAGGCTCACGAACGCATAGCTCGTGTTGATTAAAGGATCGGCTCTCTCGGAGTTGTGCCCATCGTCAGGATCTTCTCCTTCGTCAAGCAGCATTTTTCTTGATCTGTTTTAAGGCTTTTGCAGCGATGTCAGCGGTGTTGATCGGGCTTGCTACCGCAACGGGCCTTTTGTGACCCGATACCTGTTGTTTTGGTACGGGCGTGGAACCTTCAACTCGGTTGACGAGTTTGGTTACAGCAGAGCCTACTCCTTCAGAGGAGAGGTTGTCTGAGAGATCTAGCCAAAAGGAGAGGACTTCTTTTGGTGGTTCGGTAGTAGTTGGAGCTTTAGTCTCCATGGAGACTTTGCATATCTTGCGCATAGCCTTGGAGCTAAGGGATCCGGAGGAGAGTAACTCCTCATACTTGGCTTGATCAAACTCCACAACGAGAGTTTTAACTGTTGTTCCAGCGAGGTTGACTTCGGATTGTACCACCACTTCTTCGTCCATGAAGCTATTCCCTAGCGGAGTCGTCATGTTTTGTTTGTAGGGGAAATTGAAAGAAGAAAATAGAGAATTAAATTTGTATTATTCTCTCTAACAGACTTAGAAAAAGAATGAATTATAATTCTCTCAATGTAATCCCTCTCTAAAAAACTTAGAAAAAGAAATTACAATTCCTCTCAATCGGTTTTCTGATTTACGAAAGAGATAAAGATTGACGGAGATCCTTCCCTTTGTTTAAAACTGAGTTCCTCTTGGTGTCGATGAAATGCCTCCCTTGAATGTTCGATTCGAGTTTGCTTTTCGTTGATGATCCAAACATTTCACCTTATGGAACACGATTCCTTCCTCTTGATTGATGTTGAGGAGAACTTGCGTGGTAAGTTCGAATAGAACTCTTAATGAGTTTGATAACTCAGAGCGAGTTTAAAACTCTGTAAAAGAGTTTAATTGAACCAAAAATCGGTTTTAAGCCAAGTACCAAAGCTCTTTTTTGCTGAAGAATACTCTCGGTTGCAGAATGCCAAATTTCTTGTTTAGAATTTCGATCAGAAAAAGATCTTTAGAAATTCCAAAAAAAATCGATCAATTCCCCAGAAATTCCACTCCAAAAAACTGGGTCTCAATTAAGCTAAAATTTCAGCTACTTATAAGAGATTAAAGAGGTGTAACCGCCCCCTTTATCCGCTCCTAAGTGGGGCAAAAATACCTCAAAT
>NC_033799.1:8999593-9038876 GCF_001876935.1 Asparagus officinalis | reverse complement strand
AAAAAATAGTTTCTGGAACCGTTCAACTCGTGTTTGAATGAGTCAAACACAGGTCCTTTCGTTGCTAGGCACGAATTTTGCGTTTGAACGCAACGTTGGGAAGCTGTGTTTGCAGCGTCCGGAAGATGCGTTGGCAGCGTCCGGAAGCTGCGTTAGCAGCTAGATTTGAGTCGCGTTTGCGACTAGGTTTGATCTGCATTTGTGTCTGGGTTTGAGCTATGTTTGCGTCTGGATTTGAGCTACATTTGCAGCTAGATTACATAGTGATTACGTCATTTTGACTTTGGAACGCAAAGGCGAGCCTCAGGCAAGCTTGGCGAGCTTCAGGTGAAGTCTAATATTCAGGCGAAGTCCAATCTTGAAAACGGACTTTGGAACATATCTTTTGCTTTAGAGATATCTGCGTTTTGCTTTGAAGAGACCATCAATTTGTAGTGTCTTTTGCTAGAGCGTTGCAAAGATCGTCATCTTATAACCTTCGTCTTGGATCTTTAAAAATATGAGAGTCATCAGATTGTAACTTCCGATATTGATTGTGAAGGCTGTTGAATTAGAGCTTTCATCGGTTGTTGTGAATGTCGTCAGATTATAACATTCATCGATCTACGTAAAAGTTTTTAAATTGTAGTCTTTTGGAAATCGTCAATTTGTAACTTCCATCATTAGTGTTTAATGGGGATCATCTATCTACAGTAATTTTTTAACAGCCTACAAATACGATTAACGTCATCGACATCTAAGTCAAAGAGGATCATCTTATGCCAAAGGAAGCAAAGGAACGTGCGAAATGACGAAGCGTATGAGACGACAAAACAACGGAATGAGACACACTCATGTGTCTCGAAATCCGAGACACATAAGTGTGTCTCACACTTCGAGACACACAAAGGCCGAGACACACAAGTGTGTCTCGCACAGTAAACTCCCAAAACACGTTTTTCAATCAATTCTTCAGGATTCATGCGGTCCACTGGCTTCCTAACTGCTTTGAGAACATCCCTAAACATGGGAAAGTCATTATTAATCAAAGATACACCCAAATCATGAATTCTTATCCATAAACACGGTTTCCGAAGCCTATAAATATCCCCATAGCATCCTTATGCACGAGGGTTGAGCGGGTTAAGGAGAGACTGAAGAATTGAGAGCAGAGACCGACAAATTAAGAGCAGAGACCTACAAATTTCAGAGAGAAAGGCGAGATCTTGGTGAACTTCATGCATAAAGAGGAAGATTTCGAGAGATCTACAGGCCTTCACCCATTTCCTTGAGATCAAACATTGCTTTGGTCTCAAGAAAAGTACTTATCTCACCTCGACGAGATATTTACTTTTGTTCTAATTTCCTCGTTGAGACAAGAACACTGAGCCTTCTTCACGATCAATCCAGATCTGTGAATCGGTCATCCACAGACTAACGCGTCCTCGGCACAGGCAAACATCCCACGCAAGTAGTGATTGATAAACAATCTTTACGTGTGTTTCTAGAAAATCATCTTTTTGTTTCTTTTGTAAAGATAAGTCTTATAAAAAGACTCACTCTTGTGATTATGTTGTATCGATAAACGATTGTAATGGACTCTACAAAGAAATCAATTTCCGACGTAAACACGCTGGCGACCACAGTGGGAACCAACAGTCTCGTTGCCGAGGCTCTAGTGTTGCAACCGATCAATATCCCGGTTGATGCAGCGATCGAGTACGAGTTCGACCTGGAGAAGTTCAAGGAATACCTCTCATCCTCCTCTTCAAGATCCTCCTTACCATGCAAGTGCAAGAAGATCTCATCTTCAAAGAAGGTTCGCTGGTCTTCCAGTCCAACGAAGGCCTCGGGTGATGAATCTCACCTAATCATTTCCAAGGTTTCCCCTCGCAACGCCTCTCCGACATCTAATCACATCAAAGTCTCTATTCACGGTAGCTCCTCCCCGGTCAAGGAGTTGTTCGATAAAACCTCGCCAACTCTGACGAAGAGGGCTCATCAGAGGCAACATCAACGTCTCTCATGTCAATACGCTAAGGCCTTAGAGTAGGTTGACAAAGTTCGTTATTACGCGGACTTAGAGTCAAGGAAGCGTCAAGTGACCCACAAGCATCACGCACTTCTTGCACACGTGCGTGCTCTTGTGCAAAGGGCACAAGAATTATAAAAGAAAGAGGTGGCTAAAAAACCACAAATACCACGCAAAATCTGGGTGCCAAAGTCCAGACTACGCCGAAATCAAATGAGAAGATGGCAAAAACTGCCTCTAGTAGCTGAGATGGGTTGAACTATCTCGTGGGATGAGACACATAAAGTGTCTTGCCCAAAGGCGAGACATACCTACCTGTCTCGCCCAAACAGCCAGCTCTGCAGCTGATTCCTCGCATCCGTCGACGTCTGTTCCTGCTCTGTCTTCTGTCGTACCTCTGGTGAAGCCTCATGGCAGCGTTGACCTATCGAAATTTAAGATTACGATGGAAGATCGCCTTGAACATTTACACGAAGATCGATGCAAAACTCTTGCTAAAGAATGCTTAGGTCCGGTGAATAAAACCCAAGTGGCTCTTCAGACTGGGGGTCGTACGTGTTCTCCCATTAAACCAATGACATCCCTTCTTTGAAAAATTTCTGTGTCTGCTCACTTGGGGATCCGTGTTGAAGTCCCAGAGCTCGTTAAGACTCTATACTCCCAAGGGGGTGGTTCCAAATGTGCGACTCCTGAGAATGCCAACAAAGCTTCACGTCCCCAGAAGAAGATGAGTCCATTGAAAGATGACATTATACCTGGAGAGTCACACCAAACAGCGATAGGTTGCTCCGATCATCATGCTTATGAGTTATACTATCAGGCTGGGGGTATAAACAAATCTTGGAAGAGAAGTATCCGAGAAATCACCTCTCACAGTCCATATGAGAGGCTTATCAGAGTAGTATTATAAGAGTGTAGCTGCTCCACTAAAGCGTTGAAGCCCAAATAAAGATGCTTTCGCAAGAAAAGATCAGTTGTCCAGGATGATGAACTCCCTAAAGTCACCATCAACATAGCTGATAAAGGAAAGTCAAAACGATGTTCAACCAACTCCAGTCCTGATCTTTATCCGGGAGTATCCCAGCGTATATCTCGACTCCAAATGAGAACTATCCAATGCAGGGATTATCAGAGGATGCATAAAGGAATATCCTCAGATGATGAAGTATCAGATACTTGCTCTACAGTCGCTTCCGATGATACAATGTCTAGCATTGAGCAAGCAAGGGAGGTATTCACCATCACTCCTGGTCAGTTAACTCAAATGCTTCAGGATGCTCTGACTCGGCAACAAGAAGAAATTTGAGTTGAAATGAAGATGGAGATGGAGTTAGCCATGCAACAAATAAGAGAATTGCAGGCTCAGTCACATCAACCACCTGAATCCAGTCAACGGGTGAGTCCATTCGTCACAACACCACACTGATTCAGGCCAATACCGAAGACAGCGACGCGGATGTGGATGAACATATTTTTGCTTTGAAATGACAACAACATTGAGGGTGGTCTAATTGATTCTTCTCAACATCGCCAGAAGAAAGATGCAGGCGAGGACAAGAAGATGAAAGACCTCAAGAGTAAAATCAATGCCCTGATGTCTGCTTAAGAGGTAAAGAAGACATGCATTCCGTACCCTTATCCGAGAGAGTGGGAGTCGATCTCGTACCCGACAAAGTTCAATCTAATTAACTTCATGCTATTTGACGAGAGAGGTTTACCCACTCAACACTTAATCTATTTTAAGTCTCATTTGAGCATGATCTCTGGACATGAACCCTTGATGGTCCGGTCATTCGTATGCATCCTTCGCAGGGCCGCCTTCGATTGATACTGACTTCTCAAACCAGGGAACATTAAGAGCTGGGACGGCATGGAAAGCATATTCCTTAGCAACTTCTTTAACGACAACACCAAAGTGTCAATCGTAACTCTACTAGATGAGAAGCAGAAAGGCGGAGAGTCAGTCGACAACTTTGTTAAGCGCTTCCGAAACAAGGTGATGAACTGTCAAGATCAGGTCATAGAGGAGTTCATCTTGCAGACTTGCTACAATAACCTTTCTCTGAATGTGCTGGAAGCTATGGAAGTGGTTCCATCCAAAACTTGGAAGGAATTAAAGGTGTGCGGAGAATAAGCCGAACACTTCCTTAAATGGAAGAAGGCTGAGAGAGGCCAACCGACGGCGAATGCTTCAAAGTAGAATTTTGTTCCTTGCGGTAGGGGAAAGGCACCAATGACTACGGTAGATGCGAATCAGACACTCTAATGACAACCGTAATAGCAAGCGTCGTAGCAATCATCGCGGTAGCATCAACAACAGTAGCCTCAAAGGTAGCAGAGGACTTTAGAGCCAAAATTCCTGAAGGAATACTCCTTCAAGAATGATGAAGTTCCTGCTATCTTCAAGTATCTCCAGGAGAAAAACAAGGTTAAGTTGCCACCGATCATGGATTAGGAAGAAGCCAAGAGGAGTATAGATCCGAAATACTGTGTGTATCATAGAAGGGTCCATCATCCAACTAAGGCTTGTTATGCCATGAAAGACAAAAATCTAGGCATTGATTGACGTTAGCATCATCACTACGAAGCAACCCAAGGAAAAAAAGGTGGGTGCGAATGCAATGTCTATCAGCTTCGGCTCTGTCCCTCTATCATGGTTCTAACCATAGCCCATGTCAAGGGTGAAAATAAAGATCGTTAATGATGATCCTCATGGACAACGCTAGAAAGGGCTTGTGCTACACACGACCCCTAATGGCGAGGTTCTTTGGGTCCACCAGGATCTCCTCAATGACGAGCAATGGACATCATCCTCTTCCAAGAAAAAATCCAAGAGCAAGAGGAAATCTTGCTGCCCCGCCTCGACAATTCCGGAGAAAGACGATGAAGATATCCTAACTATGCCACTTTCTGAAGATGAGCATGAAGTCTTAGACACCATAAGCGTGAATGAATACCTGTACAAATACCCAGAAACTGCTAATCTAAATTCTAGAATGTTAGCTGAGCTGGGGGTGGTGTCAACTCCTCCTAAACCAGCTGATAAGCCTCAGTAGCAGCCGACTACAAAACATAAGGAATCTGAGGCTAAACAAAAGGAGAAGGAACCCCAGCATAAAGAGGTTCAAAACCTGAAGTAGTCTCGCTTCAATCGACCAATTGGAAGGGATAAACCGTAAAGTTCGAGCACTCCATACTATTTCGATGTTATGGCTCAATTAGGCAACATCCTAGTGAGAATCACTCTTTACGAGTTGCTACGTCTTTTTAAAGACACCAGTGAGGCTTTGCAAGAAGCTTTGGCTGATTCTGATGTTTTCCTCACTTAGATACAGCTAGCCCCTGAAGAGCCGAAATCATCAGTTCAACACTACAATCTGATGACTAAATAGTTCCATTGCTTCACCTTTACTCAGGAGGACATGCAAGTGAAGAATTCAAAGCATGATAGGCCTTTGTACTTCACCGGATACATCGGCTCAAGCGTTGTCAACCGATCCAAGTCGATTCGGGTTCCACAGTCAGTATCATGCTACTCCGATTGATGTATCATCTTGGAATTCTCACCAGCAAGTTGGCATCCACATGCACTGTTATTTATGGATTCAACACCAATGGGGCCAGGCCACTAGGTAAAATCAGAGTGAAGTGCCAGCTTGGAGATTTGAGGTCAGAGGTCACGTGTTATGTAATTGATGCTGAGACCTCCTATAACTTACTATTGGATCGACCTCGGATCCATGGTAACGTTATAGTTCCTTCGACCCTCTACTACTATCTAAAGTATATGGATACGAATAATGAGGTTAAGACGGTGGTCGCGAATAAGCAACCATTTAAGGGGTTAGAAAATTATTTTACTGACTCCCTTCTATATGATGCTGAATTCGATACTGAACGATCAGCCCAAGGTACGGACAACGGAGAGGAAGCTGATACCGAAGCCGGGCTCGATTACAATGAAGATCTTGTATTAAATGACATTGAACCCTTTGTAATCGATCTTGACGGTGGTGAATCGTCAGATGGAAGTTGTAACTGGCAACTTGCTGATAAAGTAATAAATTACGATTTAGAGTACTCGCCCAGCCTTGATGATGTAATGCAGGGGTTGTATAATGACCCTGACATGCATATGCCACTTCGATCGTCTTGTATGATAAAGAAGTATGTCCAAGACTCATTTGGAACATCTCTTGTCATTCTTGCTAAAGTAGAGGGTGAAAAAGAGGTAATCTTCGGTAAAGGGGAGCTAAGTCCGCCATCAAATCCCTTTTTCAAGAATGACAGTGATGATGAGAGACCTGACCACCATTTATTCAGATATAGTTCGCAATCACGCAACTACATGAGGAAATGGGGATATAACTTCACGCTCAAAGAAGGTCTTTGCTTTGGTCGAGGTCCTCGAGTCCCTCCCCGGCCTGCCTACGTGCCAAAAGGAAAACCCGACAATTACTACGAGCACAAAAGGGTCTAGGCTATATTTCTTCATTCTCTAACGAATGTTGCTGGCAGATTAACAACCAATCATCCAACCCGAGTAGAGATGGATACTCTTCAAATTCCTCGAATTGGGACTTGGATGTTAGCCTTGGGGAAATGTTCAAAGGTCTGATATCAAATATGGATACGGTCGATTCTGCAACGATGGAGGGAGATGATTAGTTGCCAACTTGGGAAGATCCTTGGATCCACCACTTGAACATCTAATACGGTGACAGATTCGAGCAAAGAGAACCCCCTACTGGGGACAAAGTAGTCCAAGTCAATATGGGTGATGAGGTAAAAACTAAGCCTATATTCATCAGTGATAGTGTCCCGCCAGAAGAGAGGGAGGAGTTGATTTCCCTCTTCAGGGAATACATCGATGTCTTTGTGTGGAATTATGAATACATGCCAGTACTTGACCCAAATGTTATGATGCACCGTCTTAACATCAAACCGGATGCTAAACCTGCCAAGCAACAACAAAGACAGTTTCGTCCATAGATTATGGAGGCAATGGAAGTCGAAGTTAAAAAGCTAATTGACTCAGGCTTCATTAGGGAGGAACAACATACCGATTGGGTGGCGAACATCGTCCCAGTCCTTAAAAAGAATGGAAAACTCAGAATCTGCATCGACTTCAGAGATCTAAATACCGTCTACCCAAAAGACAACTTCCCTCTTTCTATCACGGGCATCATCATCGACAACACGTGCAGATTGGAGAAAATGTCATTCATAGAAGGATTCTCGGGTTATAATCAAATTAGATGTACCCGGACGACAAAAAGCACACTTCATTCAGAACAACACTTGGCATCTTTTACTACACGGTTATGTCCTTCGGCTTAAAGAACGCGGGTGCTACCTACCAACGAGCCATGATGAATATTTTTCAAGAGCGCATCCGGAAAACCGTTGAGTGCTATGTTGATGACTTGGTCGTGAAGAGCCATAGCAAAAATGACCATATCAAAGACTTGAGAACAATGTTCAATCTCATGCAGAGCCACCAATTGAAAATGAACCCTACCAAGTCTTTCCTGTGAATGTTCTGTGATGAATTCTTCGGATTCGTCATCACCATAAAGGGTATCCACATCGATCCCAATAAAGTGAAGGCGATACATGAATTGCAACCCCCAAGGAATCTCAAAGAACTCAGAGGATTACAAGGATGGCTGGCGTACATTCGCTGGTTCATATCGAACCTCTCCATAAAGTGTCAACTATTCTCAAAGCCCACAAAGAAGGTATATCATTTATCTGGGATGATGCTTGTCAGAAGGCATTTGAAGATATCTGTAGGCATATAAAATTGCTTATAGGTCCCTTAGCTCAGCTCGGCACGAACCGACAAACCAACGAGGCGACGAGATTGATGAATCGCACGCAAGCAACGGAATACATCCATTCACGTGCAGGATCAAGCCAAGTGTTCGAAGAGTCAACGAGTCATCCAACCGAGAGCGGACTCTGACGAATCACGATCGAATCAAGATCAGTTTCGGACTCAGACTCAGAAGTGGATTTACTGCCTAATAGGGATCCGGATTTACTGCCAAATCAGGTCAACGAATCAAGTCTGGATAAATCAACCACAGAACTGAATCACAGATAGAACCAAGAGCGGAAAATGATGGAACAACACACCCGGAGGGGCTCGGCTCAAACCGAGCCACCTCAAGGTGGCTCGGCCCAAAGCCACCTCAGGGTGGCTCGGCATGAGCCGAGCCACCTTGAGGTGGCCGGCCACCTAGTTCTGGCCACACGTGCACACGGGCACGGACACAGTAACGAGAGCCTATAAATAGGCCAAGGGGTTCTTCATTTCAAGAGGTTGGATTTTGGAGGAGGCGAAGCCCTACAGGATTGGAGACTCAGATCTAAAAAAAGATCTCAACTTTGGGACATCAAGGACTTGCTCATCCAGATCTGGTGCTCGGCGATCATCAACGTCAAATAAGGTAGGTGTTCGAGAGGATCAGATCTCAGATCTACGCAGGCATACTCCGGATCTAAGCTTGGTCTTAGATCCCGAGACTTGGACGATTGTTTCCTTGGTGAAACAATCCTCCCCGGCTATTATTTCCTTGGTGAAATAATACCCGTTGTACTGCGTAGATCCGACCGGATCTAGATCGCGCGGTGGTCCACGGCAAACAACCCCGGCGCAGGCAAAGAACCCACAAAGCGAGCGACCGCAAAACAGGAGCTCGTGATTCGTTCGACAAACAAGGAAACAAAGTTGTAATTTTCATTTCTTTTCAATTTGATTTTCGTTGTAACCGGATCTTATAAAAAGACCGGATCTTTGTAATCGATAGACTATTACAAGAGTGTACAATGGAATCATTAATGAAGAAAGCAACAATTTTCCACGCGAACAATCTGGCGACCACAGTGGGAGCCAACGATCTCGCTGCCGAGATCGTTGCGTCGCAGCCGCGGATCTCGATCCCGGTCGAGGAGGAGGTCGAGTATGAGTTCGACCAACAAAAGTTCGAGGAGTACCTTTCATCCTCGTCCGGATCTACCTCCCCTCGCAAGTCTAAGAAGTCCAAGTTCTCTTCCAGCAGAAAGGTGCGTTGGTACGAAGAAGTTGAAGCTACCAACGACGACCTCATCCCGATTGACGCCAAAGTTGCGTCGGGTGAGGCTCCACCAACCTCCAACCAGATCAAGCTGGTTCCAACCAATTCCTCCGTCACCAAAGGAGCGGTGACTCTCTCAAAGAGAGCCCGCCAAAGGCAACGCCAACGCTTGGCCAAACAATTCGCCAAAGCGATGGAGTCCACCGACGGAGTCCGCTACAACGCGGGTCTGAAGAACAAGAGAGGCAAACAGCCTCAACAACAGATGAACGGCGCCTCTTCCAAGCCGCCAACAATGGAATGGGTCCGTGTCAAACGGAATCGTTCGACGCTGGAAGAACGCATCCGCAAACGCCGCGCACTATCAGCGCAGGCACGGGCTCAAGCTGAAGAAGCCCGTAGAAAGCTGCAGAAAGAGGTAGCCAAGAAGCCGCCACCAACTCGCAAAGTTTGGAGGCCAAAGTCTAAAGCGGCAATTCAGGCTAAGGAGCAACCTTTGCAGCCTCCAACCAAAGTTCAACCTCCGGCGAACCAAGCTAAGTCGCCGAGAATTCCCATAGCTACTCCGGGAGATCATGCAGAATCCTCCCGAAGGAGAAAGTCAGTCTTGGAGCGCCTCGGTCCACTTCCCGAGGAGCGAAGCAAAGCTCCGATCCAAGAACGTTTGGGCCCACTAAGAAAACCCCGAACGAATCAACACGCTGGGGGTCACCGCTACCTCCAACAAGACAAGGAGCTCAAGGCAACTGCGCGCGCTAATTTGCGCATTGAGGTCCAAGAGCCCGCTGAGAATTCACGCCCAAAAAGGCATGTCTCAAGGCGCGTGACTCTTGAAAGTCCAAGGAAGGCAATTCGCCCTCAGATGGAAACATTATCATCTGATAGTGATAATGTTATACCTGAGAAGTCGTGCCCACACACGATAGGTTACTCCGACTGTCAAAATGACGAGTTGTACTATCGTGCTGGGGGTACGAACAGAACCAGAAAGAGGAGTCCCCGAGAACAGGAAACTCAGTGCCCTTGTTCAAAGCTCATTCGGGCGGTACTGTCTCAATGCAACTGCATCAAGGTAATCCCCGAGAGAATTTCAGTGTTCGAAAGGCTCGGCACCGAAACGCCAAAACCAAGGTATAGGCGTTTCCGGCAAAGAAGAACGGTGGTTAAAGACGGAGAATTTCCGAGGGTCACCGCCAACATGACCAGCAAAGAGACATCGACACAGGTTAATCTCAAGTCGTTTCTGGAAGCATCCCGGCGTGTAACCCGTCTGCAGTCCGGAGCCATCGCACGAGGAACTTATGGTAGGGTTCGGACAAGATTGCCTTCGGAAGATGAAGAATCGGATTCCTGCTCTGCTGTCGCATCGGACAATACAGTGTCCAGCGAAGGACAACCCCGCGAGTCATTTATGATAAGCGCGGAAGAAATGGCCAAGATGCTTGAAGACGCTTTGGCTAAGCAGAAAGAAAGTTTCAAATTCGAGATGGAGATGGCCATGCAGCAGATGAGAGAGATGCATGAGCAGCAAATCCATGCATTCAGGAACCAACAAGGTGAACCAAGTCACCGTAATCAGGTTGTTCAGGAAGAAGAGCACACGGATAGGGATGGAGCTCACAATGCCAATAACCCTCCCGTCAATGCAGGGGGTGGTAACGAGGATGCCAACGAGGATACAAGTGAAGACTTGAAGATCAAAGATCTCGAGAGCAAAATCAACACATTGATCTCCGCTCAAGAGACGAAGAAAACAGGCATTCCCTGTCCATACCCAAGAGAGTGGGAATCGATCCCCTATCCGGCGAAGTTCAGTTTAATCAACTTCACGCCGTTCGATGGGAAGGGTTCCCCCACTCAGCATTTGATTTATTTCAAATCGCACCTGGGTATTATTTCCGGCAATGAGCCTCTGATGGTGCGGTCATTCGTCGGCACTCTTCGCGGAGCCGCCTTCGATTGGTACCGTCGCCTCAAGCCAGGAAGCATAAACAGCTGGGACGACATGGAGACGAAGTTCCTCGCCAACTTCTTCGACGACGACACCGAGATATCTATCGGATCATTGCTCGATGAGAAGCAGAAGGACGGGGAGTTAGTCGACACCTTCGTCAAAAGGTTCCGGAACAAGGCGATGAATTGCCGGGACCCGATCACAGAGGAATTCATCCTCCAAACTGGAGGCCAAAGTCTGAAGCGGCAATTCAGGCTAAGGAGCAACCTTTGCAGCCTCTAACCAAAGTTCAACCTCCGGCGAACCAAACTAAGCCGCCGAGAATTCCCATAGCTACTCCGGGAGATCATGCAGAATCCTCCCGAAGGAGAAAGCCAGTCTTGGAGCACCTCGGTCCAATTCCCGACGAGAGAGGCAAAGCTCCAGTTCATGAGCGTTTGGGCCCGATGAAGAAGCCCAGAACGACTCAACACGCTGGGGGTCGCCGTCACCTCCAGTATAACAAAGAACTCAAGGCAGCTGCGCTCACCAACTTGCGCATCGAAGTCCAAGAGCACGCTAAAGACTCGCGCCCACAAAGGCACATTTCGAGGCGTGTAACTTTTGAAAGCCCAAAGAAGGCAATCCAACCTCAGATGGAAACATTATCATCTGATAGTGATAGTGTTATACCTGAGAAGTCGTGCCCGCACACGATAGGTTACTCCGACTGTCAAAATGACGAGTTGTACTATCGTGCTGGGGGTACGAATAGAACCAGGAAGAGGAGTCCCTGAGAACAGGAAACTCAATGCCCCTGTTCCAAACTCATTCGGGCGGTATTGTCTGAATGCAACTGCATTAAGGCAGTCCCCGAAAGAGTTTCAGTTTTTGAGAGACTTAGTGCGGAGACGCCAAAACCAAGGCCTAGGCGTTCCCAACGAAGAAGAAGGATGGTTGAAGACGGAGAATTTCCGAGGGTCACCACCAATATGACCAGCAAGGGGACATCGGCACAGGATGATTTCGAGTCGATTCTGAAAGCATCCCGGCGCCTAACCCGTCTGCAGTCTGGAGCATAAAGACGGAGAATTTCCGAGGGTCACCACCAATATGACCAGCAAGGGGACATCGGCACAGGATGATTTTGAGTCGATTCTGAAAGCATCCCGGCGCCTAACCCGTCTGTAGTCTGGAGCAATCGCACGAGGAACTTATGGTAGGGTTCGAGTACCTTCAGAAGGTGAAGAATCGGATACCTGCTCCGCAATCGCATCAGATAATCAGCCGTAAGGGAGTTGGCTTTTGATGGTGTCCGCACAGGATGATTTTGGAGTTTCGTTTCTGATAGTGGTTCCTGGCGGCGCCCATTAATTCCGACGTAGTTCTGGAGCATCGCTACGAGAACTCCCTATGGTTAGTGTTCTGAGTACCTTCAGAAGGTGAAGAAATCGCGTATACTCTGAGAGCTGCCCGGCAAGGTCGGCATCAGACTAATTTTGGAGCACGTTACAGCTGAGGGGGAACCCCGTGATGTTCACGATGATAGGTGCGGGAGCAAAATTTGGCCGAAGATGATTGAAGACGCTTGGCTAAACAGCAGGAAACTTCAGGTTCGAGATGCAGATGACCATGGCACGACTGAGAGAGATCATTGAGCATATACAAAATTTCCAGCATTCGCCGACAACCAGCGAGGTGAAGCCAAAGCCGCCGTAACGCAGGTTGTGTTCAGGAAGGAGGAGCACCAGGATAGGGATGAAGCTCACAATGCCAATCAACCCATCCTGTCATGCGGGGGTGGTAACGAGGATGCCAACCGAGGATACAAGTGAAGACTTAAGATCAAAGATCTTGAGAAGCAAAATCAACACATTGATCTCCGCTCAAGAGACGAAAAAACAGGCATTCCCTGTCCATAGGTACCCAAGAGAGTTGGAATGGATCCCATATCCGGCGAAGTTCAATCTAATCAACTTCAACGCCGTCTCACTGGGAAGGTTCCCCCCCAACTCCAGGCATTTGATTTTATTTAAAATCGGCAACAGGGGTTTTGTGTGCCTTTTTTTCTGGGTAGTCTTTTGAATTAGTTTTTTTTCCTGGTATAATTCCGGCAAATGAGGCACTTCTGATTGGTGCGGTCTGGGTCTCGGCACTGACTTCGCGAGCGGCTTTTACGATTTGTATCCGGGCCGCTCAAAGCCAGGCAGCGGTAAAATCTGATGAACATGGAGACAAAGTTCTTGCCATTTCGTTCGATGATTACACCGAGGTACTATCGATCGTTGGCTGCGATGAGAAGGCAGAATGATGGGGAGTTAGTCTGATCACCTTTCGTATGCAAAAAGGTTCCAGGAACATTGTGATTAAGCAGATTGAATTGCCGGGACCCCCGCGATTCAACCGAGGAGTTCATTCACACAGACCTGTCATAAATAATCTGTCCTTAACGTTTGGAAAGCAATGGGGACAGCACACGCTGAGCACTTGCAAAAGATCTGAAGGTTCAGAGGGAGCAGGCTGAGCATTCCTTAGAAGAAAAGGCCCGAGAGAACCAAACCCAGAACGGATAAATCCGCTGATACCAACTTTGCCTGCTCGTAATAAGGGCAAGAGCACCTGCAGCGCTGGTGGTACTAATACAAGCGTCGGCAACAGCATCGTCGAAGCAAGCAAAAGAACTTCGGGTCCGAGACTCCAAAAAAAGAGTACTCTTTCAAGGACGACAGACTCCAGGCCATCCTTCGAAATGCCCTCCTTGGAAGGTGAACCAAAGATCAAGCTACCACCAGTATCAACATCCAGGTGAGAAGCTGACAACACTACGGACCCAAAGTACTGGGCATACCGACAGGAGGGTCGTCAATCTGCGTCGCCACCAAGGAATTGCTAACCTCCAAGATAAGCATCCAGAGCGCTTTGTGAAGCCGGCGTCATATACGCTAAGGTAAGCGCAATTGAGAATCGGCAAAACCAGGTATATGAGTTAACCTGTTTCTCATCCACCGACCGTAATAACGAAGGTTAAACTACTCCTGTTACTCCAAATAGGTATAATGAAGTCTAAACCTATTTCCTCACTTTTGACGGGAAGTCCTGGAGATAATATTAAGCTACATTATTCTTAAGATAACCCGGTTAGGTATGATAATAATGTCCGAACCAGTTCCGCAGAGCGAGAATCTGGGGGTGACAGAGTTTATGTAACGGGAAAGTTCCCAAAACCACAGCAATGTAATGAATAAAACTCCCATTCAAATTCTCACACGGTGTCCTGTGTACTCAACACGCAACTCTCTTTGTTAGAGGTCTGGACTGTAAGGTTGCCCCCATTGGTCAAAAACGCTTCTTATATTAGGGCCAAACAGTCAAAATCCGCCTCTCGAATTCCCCCAATGAACGAGAGGTCCACAAATTGACGATCAAGAAACTCCTACAGTTAGGATTGTCTCAAAACAACGCCCACTTGGTCAAACCTTCTTAACAGTTAGGACCACAGTCAAAATCCCCGTCTCGATTCCTTAATGAAGCGAGAGGTACCACTTTCAAATCAAGTGCACCAAACCTTTCCTAGCAAGTTAGGGTCGATCTCAACTCCTGGCACTTGTCAAACCTTTGCCTACAGTTAAGACCAAACGCCACTGATTCACTCGTCGATAAAATGAGAAATTCATTCTTTAGTTCGGTAATCAAACCTTCCGACAGGTAGGGTTATCGTAATCTTTTCGATTCTCGGAGTGGAGATCCAACTCTCAGTTTCAATTTCCGGATTCTGGGGGTGGAGATCCCGACTCGATCTTTTCCAGTTGAAGATGAAAAAAATTCTCTTCATTGTCAAGGGATATGAATATAAAATTCCTTCCTGCCTTCGCCATTTCGGTTCGTCTTTTGCCCAAAGGAAGACACCCACCTTTTTCGAATCCGCAAAATCTGTGCCTCAGCAGGTATAGGGAATTTTATCCTGAATCCTAAGCTAGGGATAGTCAACAACGCCTAACACGCGTTGCTGGATTAGTCTTTTTCGTCAAAAAGACACAGGGTTTCGATTCTGGGGTACTTCTATCCTGAAACCTAAGCAAGGATAAAGTCTGTGCCTAACAGTCCGCGCTGCCTGTTAGTTCTTAACCGTTGAAACAAGAACATCCGTCCACATATTCCAACATTGTGCAGTGTTTTGTATTAGATAACACCAAAATCCAATGCCTTAACACCATGGGAATTTCAGTCCTGAATCCTAAGAAAAGGTATGCCGATCGCCTAACACATCGTCGCCGGTTTGTCTTTTCGCCGATTGAAAAAGACACCAGAGTTCGAGTTCTGGGTATCTCATCCCGATGAAGCCTAAGTAGGCGATACAGTCAAACGTCTAATACATCGGTTACCTTAGGTAAAAAATCGCTAAGCTTCCTATACATCAGGCGAGAGCACTATCGTAATCAATACTCAATAGCACAAGTCTCAGAGAATTCACTCTCTTAGCACGAACGTTACACGGAACGAGACTTGAACAAATCGTGCATGCTAGCCCCGACTCAAACAGGTAGTCGGTAAAGGCTCATCAAACGCTTAATGGGCTGAGGTTTGCCAAAATCTGATAAATACCGAGAGTCACTGACGGCATCCGCTCATAGTTCGGTCTCGTGACTTGAGCATCCAACAGACGTTCGAAACCGCTAAGGTCAACGCCGGACAAACGCGTAACCCTAGTCAACACGCCAGTCAACCGCGTTGCGAGTCAACGCGTTGCGAGCAAAAATTCAACGTACGACATTCAAAACCCTAAGGTCAACGCCGGACAACGCGTGACCCTAGGTCAATGCGTATCAATGCGTTGCAATGAAAGAACTAACACTCCGAAGAGTATATGAGTATAAACTGCTCCTCAATCCTCCAACAGTGCATGAGGTTAAACTGCTTCTTAATACTCCAATAAGGTATACGAGTATAAACTATTCCCTATTGTTGGTTGAGAAGTTCCTGGAGAATATTTTCATTCTTAAGGATAACTCAACAACACTACGCCGGACAACGCGTCGCAAATAAAGACTCAACGCCAACATTCGAAGGTCAGTTCTGTGTTCAACCAACAAGCACGAGCTAAAAATCAGAAAACCAGGAATTGACTTCAAGTTCGAATTTCCGACAACGGTCAGACAATAAATGCAGCACCGGAACTCTTGCAGACATTCGACAAAGCACCGAATAGCCT
Source organism: Asparagus officinalis (assembly GCF_001876935.1). Taxonomy (NCBI): domain Eukaryota; kingdom Viridiplantae; phylum Streptophyta; class Magnoliopsida; order Asparagales; family Asparagaceae; genus Asparagus; species Asparagus officinalis. Next base: position 9,022,641 of record NC_033799.1, on the reverse strand, counting down.
GGAAGATTGAAGGAATCAAGAACGGAAGTCATTCCAAGGTCCCATTACACCGACTGAAGGTGGGGACAATCATATCCAAAGTATTCCAGACTCTTCTATAAAAGAACGAGACTGAAATACTTTGGAGGGGGTATCTGTAGGCATATAAAATTGCTTATAGGTCCTTTAGCTCAGCTCGGCACAAACCGACGAACCAACGAGGCGACGAGATCGACGAATCGCACGCAAGCAACGGAATACATCCATTCGCGTGCGGGATCAAGCCAAGTGTTCGAAGAGTCAACGAGTCATCCAACCGAGAGCGGACTCGAACGAATCACGATCGAATCAAGATCGGTTTCGGACTCGAACTCAGAAGTGGATTTACTGCCAAATCAGGAATCCGACTTACTGCCAAATCAGGAATCAAATCAGAGTCTGGATCAACCGAATCACGGACAGAACCAAAGGCGGAAAACACCAAAACCACCACCTAGAGGTGGCTCGGCATGAGCCGAGCCACCTTGAGGTGGCCGACGGCTTGAGTTCTGGCCACACGTGCACACGGGCACGGGCACAGTGACGAGAGCCTATAAATAGGCCAAGGGGTTCTTCATTTCAAGAGGTTGGATTTTGGAGGAGGCGAAGCCCTGCAGGATTGGAGACTCAGATCTAAAAAAAGATCTCAACTTTGGGACATCAAGGACTTGCTCATCCAGATCTGGTGCTCGGCGATCATCAACGTCAAATAAGGCAGGTGTTCGAGAGGATCGGATCTCAGATCTACGCAGGCATACTCCGGATCTAAGCTTGGTCTTAGATCCCGAGGTTTGGACGATTGTTTCCTTGGTGAATCAATCCTCCCCGGCTATTATTTCCTTGGTGAAATAATACCCGTTGTACTGCGTAGATCCGACCGGATCTAGATCGCGCGGTGGTCCACGGCAAACAACCCCGGCGCAGGCAAAGAACCCACAAAAGCGAGAGACCGCAAAACAGGAGCTCGCGATTCGTTCGACAAACAAGGAAACAAAGTTGTAATTTTCATTTCTTTTCAATTTGATTTTCGTTGTAACCGGATCTTATAAAAAGACCGGATCTTTGTAATCGATAAACTATTACAAGAGTGTACAATGGAATCATTAATGAAGAAAGCAACGATTTTTCCCGCGAACAATATCAAGGCTTATTTGTCAAATCCCCCCGTTCTCGTTGCACTGAACTCAGAGAAACCATTCCTGAATTATGTCAAAGCGATGAATCGTTCGTTAAGTGCTCTACTTGCATAAGATGAAGATAACGGTCACGAGCAGGTAGTTTATTACCTGAGTTAGACTTTAGTAGGCACTAAATCTCGATATCCGATGATCGAGAAAGAGTGCCTCTCCCTGGTATTTGTAATTCAAAAAATACAATACTACCTAGTTGGACAGACGATAAATGTCATTTTAAATGTCAACCCAATTTGAGTGTTCATGACACAGCTGGCTTCCATGAATTGGTGGTTAGCGAGATAGGCCTTACTCTTGTCCTAGTACGACCTTCACTTCAAACAACAGAAGTCGGTTAAAGGACAAACAATTTGTGATCTTCTGGAGGTTAATCCTATGAAGAATATGGCAGAAATATACGAAGATTTGCCAAATAAAATCCACGAAGTCAACGCTACCTCTTAATAGCAGGTGTGGCAATTGTACTTCGATGGTGCTTTGCGAGCAACCAATGTGGCAAGCACTCGTGGATGTTCCAAGATTTCTGCAAGAGTTGGAGTTGTCTTAGTTTCCCTGGAGAAACATGTTATACCTCGAGCCTATTCCTTGATCAGGCTATGCTCCAACAACGTGGCTGAATACAACACACTGCTCGTTAGACTCAGTTTCGTCGAAGAGCTGGGGGTTAAGTATCTTAAAGCCTTTGGTGATTCTCAACTGATAATTAACCAAGTACGAGGAGAATACGAAGTTAGGAACCTAGACCTGGTCCCGTACCACAAGGCGACCATCGAGATGGTAGACTCATTTGAAGAATTCTTTATCGAGTATATCCCGCGCCTGTAGAACGCTTACGCAGATGCATTGGCAGCATTAGCAGTATCTTTGGCATAGCCACCAAGACAGAACAGTTGATCACTGTGAGAACTCACCAACTCTTCATATAGGACTAAGCCTTGGACATCAAAGAGGTGCACGTGACCAGAGTCAAATTCGAACCTCAAGATTGGCGTTTTCCCATTATTGATTATGTCTTGCATGGTATATTACCAGAAGACATAAAAGAAAGAGACCCGGTCTGATGAAGAATGCCAAGATTCTACTACAACGCAATGACTCAGATGTTCTATCACCGTGCGTATGATGACTTACTACTCCGATGTCTTTTGATCAAAGAAGCAGAGGAGGCTCTCAAAGAAGTGCATGAAGAAACTTATGGCGCACACCAATCTGGTCCCAAGTTATGCGATCGTCTCATAAGAATGGGATATTACTAGCCGACCATGGTCAAAGACGCAGTCGCATATGCTCGACGGTGACATGCGTGTTAGTACATGCTAATAATACATATCAAGTCCCGGAGCATTTGCATCCTTCGGCAACATCATAGCCATTCGAGACATGGGGAATGGGCATTGTTGGTCATATTTTCCCACCATTGGCCAAAGGTGACCGCTTCATCTTAGTAATAACCAACTACTTCTCTAAGTGGGCTAAAGTAATTCTGCTTAAAGAAGTAAAGATGAACGACGTCTTAAATTCATCAAACACCGTATTATCTACCGATACGGTGTACCAAGGTGAATTGCGCATGATAACGGTCATCAATTTGTCAGCAACGCATTCATCAAATTTTGCAAAAAGTTTAGAATTCAAGACGTCTCGTCAACCATCTATAATCCTACTGCTAATGGTTTAGCTGAGGGTTTCAACAAGACCATCATCAAGATTTTCTCAAAACTCGTAAGAACCAACAAGCGAGATTGGGATGATAAACTTGACGAAGCTCTATGGGCTTATCATACCACAATCCGCACACCAACTGGAGTAACTCCAAATTCCTTGGTGTACGGATGTGAAGCCGTCCTTCACTTGAAAATCTAAATTCCATCTCTCCACATTACTCTCACAACAGGGATGACAATGGAGGGACAGCATCAGAGATGACTCGAAGAACTAGAGATGTTAGATGAGAAACGCCTAGAAGCTCAGCAGCAAATTGAATTGTACCAAGCCAAAATCTTCAGGGCCTTTGACAAGAAAGTCCGACAATGGAGCTTTAAGGAAGGAGACTTGGTTCTTGCCATCCGGCAACCAATGATACTCAATTCTAAGAAGAAAGACAAATTCCAACCTAAATGGGAAGGACCGTTCGTGGTAGAGACAGTCTACTCTAACGGTGCATATTGATTAGTCATTCAAGACGGTGATAAAATCATAATGCCAATAAATAGAAAGTTCCTGAAGAAATATTATCCCTAGTACACTCAGGATAACTTATTTGACATGTGCAACTTAAGTTGTTATACAGTGTTACCCCTAATGGGAAGTTTCTGGAGAATACTACGCATTGTATTCTTAAGGATAACCTAAGATCAAAAGATTATTCAAGATGAAAACCAACCATATGAATAATTCATTCTTAATCATTATAAAAATGATTAAGAATCCCCCACTGTGGTGATTTAATCATTATCAAGATGATTAAAACCCTCCCACTGTGACTTTAAATTCTTTCAAGGATAAAGCACTTCCCATTTGCCTCAATCCACTTAGGAACAAGTTGCCAAAACCCTCCTTGATTATCGACATCTTCCTGATAACTAGGATTATTTTGTGAAGTGAAAGACAACAACATACCTTCTTTCCTTCATTCACAATCCTTAGTTGGTTTCAATCGCCAGGATTAATTTTATCAAGCTCCATTGTGACTTTTTGAGCACTCTTTTGTCGAGACTAGATTCAATCACTTCGTTTGATCAATCTTTCCTCATAGAACTCCCACTGGTTTTCGATAATTTACAATCTTCCATCACTGATCAAATTAATTGCCAGTGGATCTATCAAAATTCTTCATGGTTAAATCCATCCGACCTCCCACTATGTCTAAGCACTTAACATTCCCACTGTTAAGACCCTAACATTGTGCTTGAAATTTCAACTTGCTGATCCATAGCGATTATCAAACCCCCTTCATGTTAATTTCCCACAACTTGACACCAAAAACTCCCACTATATTGACAAAGTGATTTGTACAAATTAACACTTCCACTGTTATTTGTACCTCCACTCCCCCTGTTATTTGGTCAAACATTCTGACAGTTAGGACCAAAGTCAAAATCTCCTCTTCATTCCTTCCACGAACGAGAGGTCCACTCAAATTGAGCGATTAAATCTTTAGACAGTTAGGGTCATCTCAAAGTTTTATTTGGTTAAACCTTCCTATAGTTAGAACAATGCTAAAATCCCCTCTCGATTCCTTTCATGAATAAGAGAACAACTTTCAAATCGAGCGATCAAACCTTCCTACAGTTAGGGTTATCTCAAACCCCACTTGGTCAAACATTCCCACAGTTAGGGCCAAAATTAGAGTTTTCTTTCGATAAACGAGAGGTCTCCACCTAAATTGAGTGATCAAACCTTCCTACAGTTAGGGTCATCTCAAATCCCCATTTGGTCAAACCTTCCTATAGTTAGGACAAAAAAACCAGAATTCCTTCTCGATAAATGAAAAGTCTACCTTCAGATTGGATAATCAAACCTTCTAACAGTTAGGGTTATCCGAACCTTTTTTAATTCTCGGAGTGAAGATCTCACTCTTAGTTTCACCTTTCAAATTCTTTAAATGGAGATTCTACTTTGAGTTTCTTTTGAAGCAAGAGATAGAAAATAAATTTCTTCCTCTCCACAGCAGGGTTCATCTTTACCCCAAGAGAAGATAAAACACAAGGTTCGTCTTTGCTCCAAGAGAAGACACAATCTTTCAACACCAAAATCCATGTCTTTCACGCATGAGGGATTTTATTTGGATTCCAAATTAGAGATAAGTCTGTATCTAACACATGCTGTCGGGTGGTACATTCCCGTAAAAATGACGAAGTCTACGTATTCAATATCGTAGCATTAAGTCTAAGAGAGTTAATTCTTGCAATGTTATATATGGAACGGACTTAGATAATTCACATGCTAGCCCGATTCAAACAGTAGTCGGTAAAGGCACATCAAATCCATTGACGGTTGAGGGTTTGCTAAAAATCTTATGAGTATTATAGTTAATTATTCCAAACAGAATAAGAAATCATAATAAAAACGCACTGAACAAAATTTTTGTTTTATTAATAAAATCAAAATGAAAGATACAGGAGATAGTACTATAAATCTACATGGAGCTTATGGCTACAGACTTGTTACTCTAATCTAGAGAGTTCTTCTGCATAAGTCTGCTCGAGCTCGTTCTTCAACTCATCTTTGAGGGAGTCTTCGGTAGTGGCCAATGCCTTTGCTGCCTTTTTCTCCATCTTGGCTAACTTCTCTCTTGAGAGCTCTAGTTTCCCAAGCACCTGAGCTCAAGCCCGTTCCGCACGACCATCTCCATTTCCAAGATAACCCGAGCATCCTTCGCCACCTTGAGCTCTTGTTCAAGCCACGCTATTTCTGCACTACTTGACTCGAGAGATGAGTGTAAGTCGTGATGGGTTGTCAGCCTACTGGCGTAAACTGCTTCAACTTGTCTTACGCGACCCCGTTGTGTTTGAAACTCAAGTTTTGTGGAGGCTCGGGTATCGCACAATGCCTGTAACCGGGATTCCATCTGAGCGGCCACGTATGAGGAAGCACTTGTAGCCTAAAACTCTCTCAGCTTCTAAAGCTCATGCTCCAAACGACCCAAATCTGCAGTAGGAAAATCCGCTAAGTCTGGATATCCCTCGTCTCTGATTATCGCCACTTGGCGATCGAGAGATCGTCTGAACTGGTTGAAGGAAAATCATTAGTAAAGGAGCTTGTCAATCATCTTGCTCACAAACGAGAAGACGTGGTGGAGTTACAGGCAAAAGATGGCTCTATCGAGGTGTGAAACCCCAGAAAAAATTTGAGTTAATGATTGATAAATTGAATTATTATGTGATTAATTATATAAGTGGATATTTATTAAGATAAATATCATTATATGGTATATGAGTACTCTAACAAATATTTTGAGTATAAACAAGTCAGCGAATGAGAAAAACGTGTCAAAACATGCACAATGGCCAAAAGACTAAAAATCTAAGAAAACTGGAAATTTCGATCGACCGTCGTCTGGTCGACCGCCACGGTCGACCGTGAAACCTGAACATTCCTTTTCCTTTTTTGACTTGGTTTCGGGTATTTACAACCCATATTCGTTTTTTATGTTATATATATCACATATTCACGAGGTTTTTTGTTTTCTTTCATACTGTTGAAACCGTAGCAGCCACCAAACAATTTTACAAAACACTAACTTGAATTTTGAGGGAAAATAAGAGCTTTTAAAGTGGGATTTCGGTTTGTGGCTTGGACATCTACATTAGAATTCCATCTTTCACATTTTGCATCAAGTCTCAGGTGAGTTTCATCTCTGCTAATCCCTCTCCCTATTTTAAAGAGTTTTTAATAAGATTTTAATGTGCTTTATAGAGCCTAATTGATTATTTTGTGTATAAAAATCAGATCTTTTGTATTATATGTATAAAGACTAGGTCTTTTCATGTTAAAGAGATTAAGAACAAAATTTCAGAAGTGTTTTTAAGATCTGAAAATGATTAATGATGTTGTTTAACAGAGTTTAGATGATTTAATTTTCGTATTGATGTTTCGTGCATGTTTAAGAGTTTATTTATGGCTTATTATGCAATTATCTATGTTTCACATGTTGATATTTTCCAGAGAAGTTGATTTGATGTTTACAATGTTCTACATATGTTTCAGTACGAATTAAACAAGTTTTGTTCACAAAAAAAGTTGATTTGATGTTTACAATGTTCTACATATGTTTCAGTACGAATTAAACAAGTTTTGTTCACAAAAACATGCACGAACACAATGATTCAAATATGTTTCAGTACGAATTAAACAAGTTTTGTTCACAAAAACATGCACGAACACAATGATTCAAAACCTACACAGAATAGAACAGGCTTCTGTTAGTGTGCCAGTCGACCGTGCATAAGCGACAGTCGACCGTGTGCCAGGAAGAGGCCTGGGTAGCCTCTGAAACATGATGTGGTCAACCACCGCTATATTGCGGTCAACCGCTAGTCTGATAATTGGCCAGTGCATGTTTTCTTCCCTGATTTTTGTATTTTTGGTATTTTTCTCTATTTTATTATGTTGCATAATGATTCTTATGAGTTGTTAAACACATGCGGTATTGGTGAACACCAGGTTTTTTTGACACGCACACAAAGATATATGAACGTACACGTAGTTTATGTTGTATTGACATGCATTGTCAAGATACTTGACACACGTTGAATTGATAAAAGTGTAATAACATAAAATAAAGCGTTGTTTATCAGTTATGAATGCTCAGTGTAGTTATTTATCCCGTAATGAAATATCGGTTGTACCACACTAGGAGTATTTGGTTGTTTTTCCTATAATGAGACATCGATGGTACCAAATACTCGAAGATAATCGATGTTTTTCTGGGTTAGGTTGATGAGCCTATACGCTATTGTATAATTATCTGGAAGCATATCCGGAATAGGGAGATAAAACCTATCACCGTAGAACGATTAAGTAAGGAAATTGAACCCACATGTAATTGTGCAAACTTTATAAGAGTATCTTTATTTCATGTAGCCAGAATAGGGAGCTAAAACCTATTGTCGTAGAGCGATTGAGTAAGAACCTTACAAGAGTATCAGTATTGCATGTGGTGATGCATACATATGTACGTTGTGTAGTATGTTTCTATATAGTTTACCCATGAGTAGAGTACACATTTTGGTACATGATGCACATGATATAGTTTATGATGATATTTGAGTAGGCCAACTTTTCCTTGTGAGTTTTCCAACTACCTAAGGGTTTTAGTCTGAGATTTAGACAATTGTTTAATAATAATTTCTGTATCGTGTACGCCAGCTACTTGAGGGTAGTCTGAGATTATAAAAATGGTTCCTTTTGGTTCAGGTTTAAAGAGTTTTCCTTTATGTAATGTTTTCATTCATATTATTAGAATTAGTATTTAGACATCCATAATTTAAGACATGATATATACATGAAGGTTTCCTTATTTGGATTATTTCGCTCGACATACTAATTCTCGTATTGTGGGTCTATAAATAATAGTCTCCATTTAGGATTTTATGAATGATTTTATACTTATATGTATTGACTCTATTTTCTTATACTCCTACCCCTTCCCCTTGGGGGCGGTGGAGATGATCTCGTTAGCGTTTTGATACTTATTGCCCCCCCCCCCCCCCCTTTCAGGCAGTGAGTTTGGCGCACGGAGTATCGTAGGTTGATGGAGTCGCATCTTAGCATCCATCTTAGTTATTTTATTAGTAGTTATTTACAGAGCTCCACAGTAATTGTTCATTTTTAGACTATAGATATTGTATTTTTATTTTGTAGGGATAGTGTGCCTTAGTGAGATTTCTTTGACTCTTTAATTTGAGACATGGTATATTATTATAGTTTAGAGATATTCTTATTCTATTTTAGTTGGGCTCATTTGTTGATTACTCTCATGCTTCTTCTGTGTATATTCTATTCTTGTACAATTTTCATTATTTACCTATTTTGTATCTTCACCTATTTGTTGATTCTACTAGAGAGATAGTGATTGTGATGGTGAAACATATCGTAGTATGATGTTAGTGCTTGGCAGGTTTAACAATCTGGATTTCACCTTGGATTGCAGCCTTGTGTGAACCCTGGGGCATCACAATTGGTATCAGAGCTATAGTTCCAGTATCCTTAGGATCATCCTTGTGTCATATTGTGGAGCTAGGATAGAGTTTCCTAGGAATTATGTATAGCGTCCACTAGGAATTCCTAGTATGAGTGATGATGTATTATATATATACGCGAAAATTTCCAAATTTTTTTTATGAACTATTTGCTTTGAATTATAAAGCATGTGGTGAATGATAAATGATACTATTTTTATATTGGTATACATTTTATTTTTTGTACTTAGGATCCCATTTACTGTGACTTATAAGTTCTATTTTAGAAACCATAGATGTCAGGACGAGCAGAGCAAGTTGATTCAGAGTCAGAGCTGCAGCAGGCTCCATAGTATTTTATTGACATCCTAGCATCATTTAAAGCTAGAATAGCCGCCCTAGAAGAGCAATTGGACAACTAGATGTCGTCAGCAGTATCATCACTTGCAGTTCCTCCTCCGGCCGCACTAGCTGATCTTATATCAAAGGCGTCATCAGGAGTTGCGCCAACGCCAAATACCATTGGAACTACACGTCAAGAAGAAAGCCTTAAGACAGGATCAACCTGAGACAAGGGCAGGAATAAAAGAAAATACATAGGACCGGAAGGACCCCAGCCAGATAATCAGAATTAGCAAAATAATACCGGTCCGAGAGAACAACATGATCAGACAATTTCAAAGTAGCGTAGATTTATTGGATTTTGTTATAACTGTAACAAATTCGGTTATAGAACCGCAGAGTGTTGTGGTGAATCAATGAGAGGTTGGCAAAGGAAGAGATGGAAATCACAAGAGGTACAACAAGCGTGGAAACAACGCAAAATGCAGGGTGCATGTTATAGATGCCACAAGATTGGACATAGAGTGAGAAATTGTCGTAAAGTACCAGTAGGAAAACAACAGAATAGATACCAGAATCAGCAGCCATAGAATTGCGGGCACAGCCAGCAGCAGAGGACTGAGTCACCTATATCATCTTCGAGGATTGAGGATCAGATGCATGTCATTCGGGAGCCACCTCAAAGTCAGATAGATTCATATACTACAGAGCCTTCAGCACAGCCGACAATAACAATCAACCAAGTTTTTGAAACATACCAAGTGATCATGATGTGAGCAGAGTCGTAGTGGAATGTACATTCTTGGTAAACACCTTCCCAACCTGTACCATTTGGGAATGGGAAATTTTTGCAAATCTTTCATCTATCTATACTATCATGAATAGTCTTCAGTTAGACATTTTTTTCATTTTCCATTCCTTTGGGAGAGGCCCTCTTAGAGAGTATTTGTAGGAGATGCATTATAAGATTTGATGAATCTAAGTTCATAGTTGATTTATTTATTTTGTGTGCATATCCGATGCTTGATGTGATTTTTTGGTAGGGATTGATTATTTTCCTACCACGTTCGTATCAACTATTTTTTAAAGACAGTCAGCTTGTGAGCATTCAATAAATTTGTTTAGATTGTAGCAACCTTATAGGGTAGCCATAATGCGAAGTTATTTCTAGCATACGTTGAGAAGGTGATGAGATGGGATCGGGGTGCAAATTTGAGTTGAGACGTGAGTGGTCTCAGAGTATCATGATGTCTTGTAGGACATACATGGTTTACCTCGAGTGAGAGAGGTTGAGTTTAACATTAAGTTACAGCCAGGCACAACACCGACACCCCGAGCACCTTATCGTATAACACCTGTTGAGATGAAGGAGCTTTAGATCCAGTTAGATATCTGCTATAGAGGATTTATGATTTGGTTGACTAGTAGAGCGCAACTGAGCACAGTTTCTCAAAGATTAATCTTTGTTTTATTTATATTCTGTTGCGGATTAGGGAGATGGACATCCCCAAAACCGTCTTCCTGACTCGATATGAGTCTTTCGAGTTTCTTGTCATACCGTTTGGGCTGACCATTACACCCATAATATTCATAAATTTGATGAATCAGGTTGTCCATCAATGCTTGGACCAGTTCGTGATAGTATTTATCAACGACATTCTTATCTATTCGAGAACGGAGGCCGAGCATGATCAACATTTAAAGATTGGCATTACAGACATTACGAGAGCACCAGTAATACGCTAAAGTTTAGCAAGTATAAATTCTAGTTACCTGAGATCGGAATTTTGGACCATTGTTATCACCCGGGAGGGCATCACAGTAAATCCAACTAAGGTAGGATTGTTTCAGAATTTATAACCTATTAGGTTTGGTAGACAATTATAGAAAGATACTTCAAGATTTTTTAAAAAATTTCAACGTCACTCACACACCTTGCAAAGAAGGGTATACATTTTATTTGAAGCATAGAGTGCCAGAAAATATTTGAAGGTTTAATTGATTATAGCACCAGTGATGGTTATTCTAAGTAGTGATAAAATTTTCCTTTGATTACTCGTATGTAAATGTATCGGATCCTAGAGGTGCTTAGACGCAGACACTGAGAGGAAAGATTTGTATTTTTAAGCGGTTAGAGAACTCATGAGAAGAATTATCCCATATATGGTTTGGAGATAACAACAGTAGTTTTCGCATTGAAGAAGTTAAGATATCATTTGTATGGAGTGCAAAGGAAACTATATACAGATTATCAGAGTTTGGAAGTACCTTCATCCCAGAAGAAATTTACCCAGAGGCAGCGACAAAGAGTCAAGTTTATTAAAGGTTATGAGTTTACAATTTAGTATCCTCAAGGAAAGACGAGTGTTGTAGCAGACGCTTTGAATATTAAGCTTTGATGTGAATATACAGTCGTGAAGTGTTTAATGTTTATTGCATCGAGAACTTTACACTCTCAGCCAAATTAGCTTTAGACAGGAAATTAGCGGAAACATCATTTTGTTAGGAGCTTTATCAATGAAGTCATCTTGTAATATGAAAACATTAGTGCCTAGTTAGGAGACTCTTAGATTGATAATCCGAAAGAAGGAAGCTTCTATAGAGACTAAAGCAGAATAAACTAGCATAACCGATGGGGGTTTTCGAATTAAGGGTCGGCTAGTGATGCCAGGTTATCCACAACTTAAGGTGGATTTATTTGATGAGGCATAACATACTAAGTCTACAGTACATCTAGACACATCGAAAATATACAAAGAATTGAAAGGACATGTTAACAAAGCAGTATGCGTAAGGAGATTTTGGAATATGTAGTTAAATATTTTATCTGCCAATAAGTAAAGACAGTAGATCAAAGACCATCTGGAACCCAATAGTCTTTACTCATTCCGAAGTGGAAGTGGGCAGATGTTTTTATAGATTTTATTGTAGGGTTGCCGAGATCAAAGGAAGAAAATGAATCTTTTGAATGATAGTTGATCGGTTAACAAAATCGGTAAAATTTTAACCTGTGGAAATGACTTATACAGCGAAGATGTATACAAAGACATTTGTCCAAGAAATAGTATGATTTCATGAAATTCCAAAGATGATTATATCATACCAATGCTTGATGCTTACTTCACACTTTTGGAGGATATACTACAAGTATGTGTTATGGATTATTAGAATAATTAAGAGGACCACAATCCCATTGATGGAATTCAATTATAACAACAGCTATCGAATGCCTATTTAAAAGGCACCGTATGAGGCGCTGTACGGGAAACCTTGTAAATTGCCTATTAGCAGGCAGAGTCAGAGAAGAGTTATTAATTGGACCTAAAGTTGTGAGAACACACTACAGAGGAATGTAATATTCATTTGAGAACATATTCTTGCCACTCATAGTCGACAAAAGAGTAATACAGATCATAGATGACAACCTTTAAAATTTTCATGTTGGAGATTTTATAGCAATAAAAAAGTATCACCGATGAAGGACATTCAGTGATTCAGTAGTAAAGAACTTACCCCCAAGATATGCTAATCTGTTCAGAAATTTTGAGCATGTTGGAGTTGCTTCAGTTAGATTAGATATTTCTACACCGATGTTGATTATACATGATGTACCTCGTGTTTTGAGGCTTTAGAGGCACTTGCGTGATGAAGAGCAACAAAGTGTAAATGATACACTAAGTATAAAGATTCAAGATAATTTGATTACCGTAGAGATGCCGGTTTGCATTTCTGTTAGAGAAGACAAAAGTCTTAGAAACAAAGTGATTTCTTTAGTGAAAGTTCAATGGGATCAGCAAAGAGCCAAAGAAGTTTATTGAAAGTGCAAAAAGGATATAAGTTGTAACTACTAACATATGTTTGAGCAGATAAAATGTTGATATTAAGTATGCTTTTATGAATTTATAATTATACTATGTTTTCATGTCACATTTAGATTTAACGCTAGAATGGGGCACTAACACTTAGCTCCTAATCACTCGGAACATATGGTATATATATGGGGGTTCCTTGTTTGAATTTTTCACCCGACATACTAGTTTCATCTAATTAGGGGTTGAGTGGGAGTGCACGCATTCTAGATTGTTAAGTTTAAATATTTTCTTATATTTCATATCTGGGGATTAATGGCACAAGAAGTGTACGGGAGGGTTTCCTTGTCTGGATTATCCCCTCTTAGTGCTCTTCTCGTGTTATTAATCTTTAAGATACGATTACGGACTTTCAAGGATGAAATTCTTTTAAGGGGGGTGAATGTAAAACCCTGGAAAAATTTGAGTTAATGATTGATAAATTAAATTATTATATGATTAATTATAATAAGTGGATATTTATTGAGATAAATATCATTATATGGTGTATGAGTACACTAACAAGTATTTTGAGTATAAACAAGTCAGTGAAGGAGAAAGAAACATGTCGAAACATGCACAATGACCAAAAGACTAAAAATCTGAGAAAACTAGAAATTTCCAGCTCGGTCGACCACTGCAGTCGACCGCCACGGTCGACCGCGAAACCTAAATATTGTTTTTCCTGTTTTGACTTAGTTTCGGGTATTTACGATCCATATTCATTTTTTCTGTTATATATATAACATATTCACGAGGTTTTTAGATTTCTTTCATACTTTTGAAACCCTAGCAGCAACCAAACAATTTTACAAAACCCTAATTTAATTTTTGAGAGAAAACAAGAGCTTTTAAAGCGGGATTTCGGTTTGTGGCTTGGACATCTGCATTGGAATTCTATCTTTCACGTTTTGCATCAAGTCTCAGGCGAGTTTCATCTCTGTTAATCCCTCTCCCTATTTTAAAGAGTATTTAATGAGATTTTAATGTGCTTTATAGAGCCTAATTGATTAGTTTGTGTATAAAAAGCAGATTTTTTGTATTATATATTTAAAGACTAGGTCTTTTCATGCTAAAGAGATTAAGAATGAAATTTCAGAAGTGTTTTTAAGATCTAAAAATAATTAATGACATTGTTTAACAGAGTTTAGATGATTTAATCTTTGTATTGATGTTCCGTGCATGTTTAAGAGTTTATTTATGACTTATTATGCAATTATCTATGTTTCACATTTTGATATTTTCCAGATAAGTTGATTTGATGTTTACAATGTTCTACATATGTTTCAGTACGAATTAAACAAGTTTTGTTCACAAAAACATGCACGAACACAATGATTCAAAACCTGCACAGAACAGAACAGGCTTCTGTTCATGTGCCAGTCGACCGCGCATAAGCGGCAGTCGAGCGTGTGCCAGGAAGAGGCCTGGGTAGCCTCTGAAACATGATGCGGTCGACCGCCACTATATTGATGTCGACCGCTAGTCTGATAATTGGCCAGTGCATGTTTTCTTCCCTGATTTCTGATTTTTAGGATTTTTCTCTATTTTGTTATGTTGCATAACGATCCTTATGAGTTGTTAAACACCTGAGGTGTTGGTGAACACCAGATTTTTTTTGACATGCACACTGAGATATGTGCACGTACACGTAGTTTATGTTGTATTGATATGTATTGTCAGGATACTTGACACACATTGAATTCATGAAAGTGTAATAACATATAATAAAGCATTGTTTATCAGTTATGGATGCTCAGTGTGGTTGTTTATCTCGTAATGAGATCTCAGTTATACCACACTAGGAGTATTTGATTGTTTTTCCTATATTGAGACCCCGGTAGTCTCCATCTTAGTATCCATCTTAGTTATTTTATTAGTAGTTATTTATAGAGCTCCACAGTATTTTTTTATTTTCAGACTATAGAAATTGTATTTTTATTTTGTAGAGATAGTGTGACTTAGTAAGATTTCTTTGACTCTTTAATTTGAGACATGGTACATTATTACAGTTCAGGGATATTCTTATTCTATTTCAGTTAGGCTCATTTATTGATTATTCTCATGCTTCTTTTATGTATATTCTGTTCTTGTACTATTTCTATTATTTGCCTATTTTGTACCTTCACATATTTGTTGATTCTACTAGAGAGATAGTGATTGTGATGGTGAAACATGTCGTAGCATGGTGCTGGTGCTTGATAGGTTTGACAATTTGGGTTTCATCTTGGACTGCAGCCTTGTGTGAACCCTGGGGTGTCACACCGGGTCATTATCTGACAACAACGCCTTGAAGAAGTCATATAGAGCTTAGGAAAGCTCTGCAAGAAAAGAAGAAGAGATAAGTACTCTAAAGGCTATTAAAGAGTACGATCAATATTCGGAAGGTGATCACGATAGAGCTTACCGACGTCAGCAGAGGATCCTTCGACTTGGCACTCTACATTTGACCCCGTTGACCCAACCTCATGTGCCGCTAGAATTGTCGCAGAGGTAACAATCGCGGATGTACTAGCCTCATCAGTTTGTCTCATCGCTGGGGCAACGGGACTAGCCTCTGTAATAGTTGTGGCTTTCATGGCCATTGGATCTGAGGGAATGGTGACTTGAGGCTGAAGAGCAGATAGTAAATCTTCAATAACGGTTCCTTCTAACATTAAGAAACCAAAACCCTCAGGCTGGTCCGAAAACCCAACAATTGTAGCTATATCAGCTCCAGTGGCTAGTCCTACAATTAAAACTCCTCTGTGGTTAAGAAAGAGTTAACAAATGAATAACAACGACGTCAGGATAAGATTCATACCTGCAAATGAACCAGCTTTAGCGGTTGGTCCTACGGCTTCACGACGAGCTTGCTCCGACAACATATCGACAAGCAATTCATGATCATCTTTGGTGAAACCCGTCACTTGACCAAGGGAATGCTCATCAACATCCCTGATATTAATTTCATGAAGGGCCTCCTCCACGACGGGCTCTTCCATCATAACGTCTACAAAAAACCTGAGTATTAAGTACAAAGAAGGAAAGTGGAATTCACGACAAGTGAGAATCAGATTTACCTTCACCAGCTGCAACAGGTTCCATGGCCTTGAAACTCGTGCTTGCCCCTCATTAATTTTTCTAAAAGAGAACAAAGCAAAGAAGCGATTAATGTGGGCACAGATTCTGAATCTTTCAACTCTCTTAACTGCCACCTGAATGAGGTATTATCTATTTTAGATATACTTGGACTTGAAGTTCTTGCAGCGGTGTTAGTGGGTGAGTCGAATCGAACCTTGGCATCCCCTCCAACTTCAGGGTCACGAGCCTCTTCACCCATGGCCTCACGTATCTGTTGCGTGAAGCCTGACCTCTCGGAATGGGTAAAACCGGGAGAAGGAGGATCGTATGGAAGCTCACCCTCTTCAAGACTCCTTGCGGATCAACAATGAGATACATATATTCAGCAAATCACTGGCCCAAAGTACAAAAAATGACAAGGTGAGATGTTACCTTCTCCTGGAATATCGCTGAGCGGCTCCCCCTCAAAAGCTGGTAACTCAGTACGTGGCTTGTACACCACCTTCTTTCGCTTCGCAAGTCAAGCTTCCTCAGAAGCGACAGGTCTTTCCTCTATAAACTTGGTGCGCAACTCGACCCTTAGGGGAACCTGAGATGAAGATCGGGATCTCGCTCGATGGATGAGGCTGGGTTCTTCTTCTTCTTCTTCTTCTTCTTCTTCTTCTTCTTCTTCTTCTTCTTCTTCTTCTTCTTCTTCTGCAACCCTACGTGGAAGATCAACTGTCATTTTTTTAGGATAAGTAAATAGGATCTTCTGCCCCGGCTTATTTGGAACCGTTGGAGGCTTAGGCAAATCAGATTGGTGAGTTCGACGAGCGATCGTCGTACTCATAAATCATTATGAGAAGAAAGAGGCCGGCAGACCTGTCTCAAGGTCTTCTTCTGTGCCTCCAACTCTGGCTACATCTTATTCGGAGGTTTCATCTTCATCAGTGGGGAGGACCTCCTCTTCCTCCTAAACTACTTGCTTACCCCTGCCGGAAGGTCCAACATGCTCTTTCTCCCTCCTCCTCGAGAGCACAGCCTCTCGAACAATATTAGCAACAACTCGGGCTTCTTCTTCCGCTTCTAACTCTGAGAGCCGCTTTAGCTTGGTGGACGCATTGGCAGCAATCAACCATTTGCGATAGAGAAATGTAAGTCACAATAGGCGCTTTGTAGCTGGAAGATTAAAGATAGCACCCGTACAACCCGCCACGATCCAAAGCCACGTTCGGGCACCATCTACGAGTCCTCCTTGAGTCTTTAGTTGCGGGTTTAGGTTCCCGACGTACAATTAGTCGTAACTGAACTGACAAGCTAACTGACAAGGAATATAGGGATCTATATAACAATGGTTCTTCACTCGAAAGACAAGGTAGCCGGGCATGATGTTCATCAACCACCTGAAGTAGCCCACGTCGAGAGCAGTTTGACCCGTCCCCGGCCCTTCTTCATCGATCAACAATTCATCACATTGGCCAGAGAATTGGAAGCACTTGAAGCACTTGTGAATTTGGAGTTGTCGCTTCACCTCGAGGAATTGTTGCACTTCCCATTTGCAATCTTCCAACAGCTACAAGAGGGGAACGGAGGGATCCGCAACATTCGGAGCCGACATCAAGTCAGGGCGATGAAGAATGAGCCACGCCATCAGATAAGTATAAGGTAGCTCGACTTTAACAGTGGGGATCTCGGTCATCGGCTTTTTCCCTCATACATGAAGGCAATGACTAAGTGCCGGAGCCCGCGATGTATATCAGCGACTATCGCCGAAAGTAAAGAGAGATTTTTCCTGTAGACAAGCTGAACGACTGGGAAGAGGACCTCTATTGGCAACGCGTCGGAGGACTAGTGCAGCACGATGCACTTCTTCAACCAAATAGCGAGATAGCCTGCTAGAAGAGTCATAGGCTAAACTCGCTTCTGTGCATGCCACAAGAATGTCTAGAACTTAGTCTCCCTCGAGAATTTTCCCTTAATAGCATGAGTGGTATAGGATTGAGTGCCAATCTTCTCAATCAGTTTGTTGATTTTTGAGGGAGTCAGAGGTGCCAACTAACAAACTACCTCGCCAGATCGGTCCTCCAGGTGCTTGAACAAATAATCTGCAAATTGCTTCAAGCTAAGCTGTGGGAACTTCTTCTTGGCCTTGATATCGACACTAGCTAAGGTCGTCTGGTAATGACATTTGAGCTCCCACAACATGTCGTATCTGGCGGGGTTGGTCAGCTTCAATTGGCTCAACTGCTGGTTAATGGGAAAATATTCCTGGTATGGAACGTCGCCCATCGACAGCCCCGAGACTTTCTGCATCTCATGTAGAGCTAACCCAAACTCCCCATTCTTGGTCAAGAAGGTGTTGGTGTCTAGGTTGTAAAGTTCTAGCAGTGCAAAGAAGTGATGAACACTGATGGGTAACCCATACATACTGGTGCGGATGGGTGTGTGTAATCCATTATCAATCAGTTCTGCACCCTAACGCCCAAGAACATAACTCGTCATGCGGGTTCACCACTTGTCCGCTGACAAGTGCACCTAACCGTAACACCTGTAGCCCTTAACGGGCAACTCTCTTCCCAGCCTCGTGAGGTGATTCCTTACTATGTTCGCAATTATCGACAGCTCATTCTGTGGCACTTCGTCTAGCCCCAGCATACCGGGATGAAGCCCACGGATATAATTTCTATTACTTAATCTTGGGGTCTTCTGGTGAGTGATGTACCCACAATGGACTCGCTCTTGGTCCTCTGTTAGACACCAGGACATCTCTCGCGTCATAGCCTGCTTCCTCAGATGAGTTAGCGTATATTGGCGAGGGATCAGGGGAAGATATCTCAGACCCCCATCATCTTCATTTAACCACTGCTCGGCCTCGAGGGTCAGAATTATTGGGTCTTCGACGGATTCACCGAACAAGTAATATGTTTTCCTCAAAGGTTGGGTGGAGCTTGAGTCTTTGACGAGTGAGGCGTCAGTGATTAGCCGTCTTAGCGTACGATGATCTCCTTTCTGCACCAGCTGAGGAATCTCCTTAGGCCCACCCGGATTAAATTAGGGAGCCGCAAGGATGAGGAGTGCATCCTCAGTGGAGGCGTAAGCCTCACCACTGCAACCACTTGCCGCACGGGGCGAGAACGCCTCCGAAGGGAATTCGAGTACGACAAATAAAGGCATATTTATTAAACGCAATCAAAACGAAGATTTCTAAGGCAAGACAAGGAGGCGAACTCATTTCACGAATCCACGAGATAGAGTCACTGCCTTGTAATTCGCGAGATGATTTCAACTATTTCGTACATGAGGGGAAACGTACATTGTCGTGTAAATAACGCGATAATATACCATGACTTACGGATAGTGAGACAACGCAAAATCGTCTTCTTTGCCTTAAGACATGTTTTGACCAAGCAAAATACATTTTTTAAGCATCGATCCCCACAAAAAAGGATATCAGTTCTTCCCGAATGCTTCGCGAAGGAGAGCAAACGAGGATACTATTCAAAATACTGATTTTTAAATTGACAAAAGCGGTAAAAACTTACCTCCTAAAGATGTAGTAGCAGGAGCTTCTCTCTCGGTTGGCTGAGAGGTCGATCGACTCCTTGGGATGAACGATCTCTTTAGTGACATTTAAGAGAAAGTGAAGAAAATCACCCAAAACCAAAACCATGGTTTCGGTTCTCATCCAAAACTAAAGTTAAAGCTTCGGTTCTCATCCAAAACCAAAACAAGAGTGTAGAAATAGAACTAAACCTCATCGAATTACCTCGAAGAACGGCTAGGGTTTGGAGGGGAATCACAATGGGAAAATCAAGAATCCTTAAAAGCTTAAAGAGTAGTATCAGTTTCTGCTGAATTCAAGAAGAAGGCAAAGGTTAAGCACAATTAACAGGAGAAAAGGGAATCAAAATTCAAACCAAGAATTCAAAACCCTAGAGGAGGACTTACTTTCACCGAAATTGAAGAAAAGAAGGAAGGGGGACTTTGAATCCTTATATGGGAGGTTTCCTGGAGGAAATCCGAACTTGAGAACGTGGGAAGTTAGAGGAAAAAAGCCAAGAATCCTGAAACTTAAAAACTCCCCAAGACCGAGCCGCCTCAAATCACAGCCTCTGCGAGACACATTTGTGTGTCTCACATGGTGAGATGACCCTAAGTGTCTCGCACACGTGCAAGACATGTGAGGATATCTCGCACGTGGGGTGGGTCCTACGGGTATTTTCACGTGTGTACTCACCCGTTTTCGCCAGTTTTCGATGTAATCGAGGTACATATTCACACTCTGATGAGTACACGAGTATAAACTGCATCTCCGTGAACCTCTAACGGGTATATGAGGTTAAACTGTTCCCCAAAATTCCGAGGAGTATATGAGTATAAACTAATTCTCCCCGCTCTAACGCCTTAAGAGCTTAAACTGTGTAGACCCCAGTTATGTATGAGTATAAACTGTGTTACACCGTAATGAAGGTCAACGCCGGTCAACGATTCAACAGTTTCGCTAAAATCTGGTTCAAGATAATTATATGTTAAAATTATTCTGGGGAGTTCAATCGCAATTCATATACCAATTCCCGACGAAGATGCTAAGTTCAACGTCGACTCAATGACACGAGATAATTTAGGTATCAATGCAACAGTTTTAGTTTAAAGTTTTAACAACGGTCAGGCGATAAACGCAGCACCAGAAATATTTTAGACTATTCGACAAAATATTGAATAGACTGAAAGCTGAAGAAGTTAAAGAATTGAAACCACTCACAGGTCCTTCTGTACGGTCTCCTCGATAAAATACTAAAGAGATTGAAGACAAGGCCTATCTTGTCCAAAGTTTCCAGACTCCTTGATAAAATACTAAGGAAGCTAAAAACTTTAGAGGGGATATCTGTAGGCGTAAAAAATTGCCTATAGGTTCCTGAATACAGCTCGAGATGAAGAGAATATGATTAGCGTTGATATCTAAGTCAAAGAGGATAATCTGATGCCAAAAGGAAGCAAAGGAGCACAAGAAACGACGAAGTACGCGAGACGACAAAACAATGGAACGAGACACACTCAGGTGTCTTGAAATCCAAGACACATAAGTGTGTCTCGCACTTCAAGACACACAAATGTGTCTCGCAGGCCGAGACACACAAGTGTGTCTCGCAAAGTAAACTCCCAAAACACATTTTTTGATCAATTCCTCAAGATTCGTGCGGTTCATTGGCTTCCTAACTACTTTGAGAACATCCATAAACATGGGAAAGTCATTATTAACCGAAGATACATCCAAATAATAAATTCTTATCCATAAACACGGTGTCTGAAGCCTATAAATATCCCCCTGGCATCCTTATGCACGAGGGTTGAGCGGGCTGAGGAGAGACTAGTGAATTGAGAGCAGAGACCACGAATTTCAGAGAGAAAGCCGAGATCTTGGAACTTCGTGCATAAAGAAAAATATTTCGAGAGATCTACAGCCTTCACCCCTTTCCTTGAGATCAAACATCGCTTTGATCTCGAGAAGAGTACTTATCTTACCTCACTGAGATATTTACTTTTATTCTGGTTTCCTCGTTGAGATAAGAACACCAAGCCTTCTTCATGATCAATCCAGATCTATAAATCGATTGTCCACGGGCTAACACGTCCCCAACACAAGTAAAGATCCCACGTAAGCAGCGATTGATAAATAATCTCTGTGTGTGTTTCTAAGAAATCCTCTTTTTATTTCTTTCGTAAAGAGAAGTCTTATAAAAAGACTCACTCTTGTGATTCCGTTGTATCGATAAATGATTGTAATGGACTCTACAAAGAAATTGATTTCCGAAGCAAACAGTTGGGTGTGAAGGCTTCGCATTGGTTGTCAAGGTTACGCCTTGGTTGTGAAGATTACGCGTTGGTGGTGAAAGTTACGCGTCGGTTATGAAGGTTACGAGTTGGTTGTGAAGGTTACGCATTGGTTATGAAGGTTACAAGTTAGTTGTGAAGGTTATACATTGGTTGTGAAAGTTATGCGTTTGTTGTAAAGGTTTCGAGTTGTGAAGGTTAGAGTTAGTTGTGAACCTCGGTAATGAGTTGATTATGATTATTGTTAACTAACCTTCACAA
Organism: Asparagus officinalis; assembly: GCF_001876935.1. Classification (NCBI taxonomy): domain Eukaryota; kingdom Viridiplantae; phylum Streptophyta; class Magnoliopsida; order Asparagales; family Asparagaceae; genus Asparagus; species Asparagus officinalis. The sequence continues at coordinate 9,000,420 of NC_033799.1, read as the reverse complement.
CCAACTCGTAACATTCACAACAAATGCATATCCTTCACAACCAACTCGTAACCTTGACAACCAATACGTAACATTCACAACCAACGAGTAACCTTCACAACCAACTTGTATCTTTCACAACCAACTCGTATCCTAGATTACCAATACGTAACATTGACAACCAACGTGTAACATTCACAATCAACTTGTAACATTCACACTCAACTCGTAATCTTTTCATAACTAAGTCGTAACTTTCACAACCAACACGTACCCTTGGTAACTAATTTGTAAACTTCACAACCAACTCGTAACCTTTAAAACTAACACATAACTTTTCTTTACAACCAACTCATAACCTTCACAACCGACGCGTAACCTTCACAACCAACGCGTATCCTTCACAACCAACTCGTAACCTTAACAACCAATGCGTAACCTTCACAACCAACTCATAACTTTCATAACCAACTCGTAGCCTTGACAACCAACGCGTAATATTCACAACCAACGCGTAACCTTCACACCCAACTCGTAATCTTTTCATAACCAACTCGTAACATTCACAACAAACATGTATCCTTGGTAACTAACTCGTAAACTTCATAACCAACTCGTAACCTTCAAAACCAACACGTAACCTTCAAAACCACCAACTCATAAGCTTAACAACAATTATATTATAGTGAAATAACAACAATATATAACTACTTTAATCTCAAGTCATCGATTTTAAAAAATTACAACAATATGTAAACTTAAGGGGGTTGGCGACGCAACTCGTCATCACCATTTTCAAGATCGTAGTTTTCTTTGCCGCCGATGATGAACGCTAAGAAAGTTTCGCC
>NC_033799.1:8926071-8999150 GCF_001876935.1 Asparagus officinalis | reverse complement strand
GCCGCCGATGTCAAGGCCGTTGGAAAATTTTTGAGGGAACTAGAATTTTTCCCCCCAAAACTCATTTCAAATCATCACAATAACATCATGAGAGAGAGAGAGAGAGAGAGAGAGAGAGAGAGAGAGAGAGTATTATGGTCTTCACATGTTTTAAACTCAGAGAAAGATTATTGTGGTCTTCACATGTTTTAAACTTAGAGAAAGAGTATTGTGGTCTTCACATGTTTTAAACTCTTGGTTTTTGTGTTTTCGGGGCTCAGGGAACTATGACTTTGCTATTGGGGTTTTTAGAAGCATTGAAAAAGTCTTGCGGGCGGGCGGACGGAATACTTGTAAGGAAGTTGGGGGATAGAAGCAATTTTCCCTATAGATAAAGATGGAGTTGTTAAAATTATTAAAATCTAGTGTATTATGATGGAAGAGAAGAAGAATGTGAGCTTACATGTGATGCAGGGTCTATTTTTACTAGTTTGATTGTAGTACTTTATCATCAATGTCAAATGTTTAAACTTTAGGTCATGCAATATGAGGCTCGGTAACATGAGCAAGAAAAGGTTGAGGCCGAAGCCGCTGAAGGTGTAAAAAGTAAGGCTGAAGGTGCTGAGAGGGAGCACTGAAGGCGCTGGTGGAAAACCCCATCTCGGCAGTCTTGAGATTAAAGCATCAACAATCAAAATTTTGCTTTGATACCATATTGAAATGAAAGAAAAGTAAAGAAAGTTTTCATATTCTAACTGATTATGAAGAAGAGGACAATGTTCATACTTATACACCTTGCAAAGTTTTAAATAAGGAAACTCTGATAATGAAAGGTAACAAATAATGTTCATACTTATACACCTTGCAAAATTTTAAATAAGGAAACTCTGATAATGAAAGGTAACAAATTGTAATAGATCGTCCTGAATATATATAGTAAGATACTGTATTAAATTTATACATTAAATCTGGACACATAATATATTCCCATAACAGGATACAAGCTTATTAAGCCGATGTATATCTATAAGAAGAATATGGTCATTAGATTAGATATAAAATTTCATCAACAATTTGGGATTTATAAAGTTTATCTGTATACGCATGGTTTATATAAATTCATGCTTCTAATTTTTATCTTTATAGCTTTTAGTGTATTCTTTGAGAGAGCTAGATTACTATGAGATTTAAAATAAGCATTTGAGAGTTCTTTACCTTTCTATTCCTCATGATTTGTTTAGTAAACTCTATTTCTTCTTTGCCACTGCATTCATGAAGGTTAATTAATAACTCAATCACGTTAAATTCTTGTGTAATCTTTGCAAAAATTTGTCATATAAGAACTGACACTGTTTTTTGAAGAAGTTAACTCTGTCAATGTTGTGCTTTATTTTATCGCTAGCATTGCATGTCCCAAGCCAGGATAAAAGAGGGGGTTTATGTTAGGTAGCCGATAGCAAGTATAAAACATAGTTGGATCCACATGAAAATAAATCCTATAAAAGTAAGAATAAAATTCATATAACCGACGTCAAAATTTTAGGATAAAAACTTTGATGTTGTTGTTGTTAATTCAAAAAAAAATCATGCCACAAGTTTCTTTATTATAACCTCTTTCGACCAATTGAAACTTCAAGGAATCCCATCCCCACTTCTTCCAAAACTAAGGATGGTTATCTTTAAAGAATATTAAAACAAGATTATTCAGTTTGTTTAATCTCTACATGCATGTAGTGAAGAAAGAATAGAATAAAGTAGAAAGAAAAATGAAATGTTAAAATTTTGTTCAATCCTCCCAAAACTTTCCTTCTTTGCCCAATCATCCCCCTTTGTGTAGCAATTAAAATGGAAAACACATATAGTTGTTGGATTTATGAGAAGGCCAAAAGAGCGCTGCTACAGGGACCCAAAATATGAGATCATTAGAGGGGACATGTGAGATGTCCCCCTCCTATTGCATAATGAGCTAGCCCCTCTATTGCATAATGAGCTAGCATGGCTAGCTCATTATGCAATAGGAATGGGACATCTCACATGTTCCCTCTCTTGGTCCTATATTTTGGGTCCTTAAGGTATTTTTAAGGGCGAAAATCCTAATCGCCGTGATCTCCTTGGTTTAATATTTTCCCTTGCTCTACTCCATAAAAACATTCCCTTTTAAGCCAACGGGCAAATAAAATGCATCCCCTCTCATTATAAAGAGAGAAGGCCAGGCCCTCAGCAATTCTCTCCTTGTGCCTCTCTTCCTTCTCTCTTTCTCTATATGGAGACCGTAATAGTTTTATCATGGGCAATCCTCTTGTTGATCTTCTTCTTCTTCTTAAGAGTAGCATGGGTCACAATCTCTTGCTACTACCTAAGTCCATGTCGAATTCGACTAGCCATGTCTAAGCAAGGAGTCCATGGGCCGAAGGCCCGTTTCCTTGTCGGAAACCTCCCCGAGATCGCCTCCCTCGTCGCCAAGACCACCTCATCCGACATGGAGTCTGTCGACCACGACATAGTCGGCCGTCTCCTCCCCCATTATGTCCTCTGGTCGAAAATATATGGTAATTAATTAATTAAATTCATTCCCAATACAGATGATACACATTTATTGTTATTATTTTTTAATTGAGCAAATCTTGGTCTGAAGTGTTCCGTTTCTGGGAGGAGCACGGAGTTCGTGTCTCGTTTGGGTCGAACTTCGACTGCTTTGCAGTAAGGACTCGATCCAGGTGGGACCTGTCTCCAGTACAACTCCACAGTGGTCCTAATACAGCCCTGGAGTAGACATGCATATGTTTTTATGTTGTTGCCATCCTAATAAATACCAATGCATGTATCTTTGCGATTTCAGGCAAGAGATTCGTGTACTGGTACGGGAGCGAGCCAAGGCTATGCTTAACCGATACCGACATGATCAAGGAGTTCCTATCGTCGAAGCACGTGCAGTCATCGGGGAAATCCTGGATGCAGCAGCAAGGAACCAAGAACTTCATCGGTCAGGGCGTGCTGATGGCAAATGGGTCAAATTGGTTCCACCAGCGTCACGTCGTGGCACCCGCATTCATTGGGGAAAAGCTCAAGGTATTTCCACAGTACACTACCATTTGCTGGTCATGATGCAAAGAAAGAAACAAAGCTGAAAAGATTATCTTGAACAGGGACATTTGGGATACATGGTGGAGTGCACTAAGAAAACGATAGCGGTTTTGCACGATACCATTAAAAGTGGTGCTAAAGAGGTGGAAATTGGTGAGTACATGACTCGGCTCACCGGGGACATAATCTCTCGAACCGAGTTCGATACGAGCTACGAGAAGGGGAAGAAGATATTCGAGCTTCTCACTCGCATGCAGAGCTTTACTGCTAAGTCCAGCCGATACTTATGGATCCCTGGCAGCAGGTACTAGTAGTTTGTTTTTTCTCCTTTTTATTCCTACTTTTATTTTTTACTGTCAGTAAATCTCAGTATGCATTGAAATTGGACACTGACACTGGCCGACTCAAGTTGGGTGTCTGATTTCAGCAACTTGCTCGCTATCTTTGTACATGATGCAGTATAAAATGTTGCCTATTTTAATTATTAATTAATTTCAGGTTCTTTCCGAGTAAGTTCCGGGGAGAGATAAAGTCACTGAAGATTGAAGTAGAGAAGCTGTTGATGGAGATTATAGAGAGCAGAAAGGATGGAGTTGAGATTGGAAGGAGTTCAAGCTATGGCAAGGGATTGCTTGGGATGCTGCTTGCTGAGGCTCAGAAGAAGAGCGAAGGGTTTAGTTACAGTTTACAGTTGGTTATGGATGAATGCAAGACTTTCTTCTTCGCGGGGCACGAGACGTCGGCGTTGTTGCTGACATGGACGGTCATGCTCCTCGCCACGAATCCTTCGTGGCAGGAGAAGGCGAGGGCGGAGGTGAGGGAGGTGTGTGGGGATGAGACGCCAATGCCGGAGCAAATCTCTAAACTTAATTGGGTGAGTATTTGTAGACACTTAACTATATCGAATAAAAGATTTTTTTTAGCATGTATTAAGGAAAAATTAGAAGGGCTCAGTGAAATTTTAACACCTTACTAATTTGCTGAACAGAAAATGTATACACACAGAATAAATTGAGTTTACTCGTCTAAATTTCTAAATAAAATTAGCAAAGTGCTAAAGATGAACAGTTAAGATGAGTAAACAGAAGTTAATCCTGAAAGATGGATTTGCCAATTAGAAAATGTAAGAATCCTGTCAGAACACTTAACACACAAAAAGTTTTAGGAGGAAAAAAAACACAGAAAGAATGATGAACATATAATGTTTAAGCCTTCTAAATGAACGGGCACGAGCATAGTTGCCGAACAGAAAATGTTCTGATAGTATTTGTATTCTGTTAGGGGAAAAAATCTATACATTTATCGAGAAAGTTTGATCATCGACCTTAATTTACCTGACATATTAACCAATTGAATTCTTTTTAATGAAAATAATTACCTAATTCAACCTTCTTTTCCTCTATCCTTAAACTATGCCAAATGGGTCCTTAGAATTTCTTTTTTGCTGTCAAAGAACCTGTTAGTCTCAATCACTAACACACTATACATACTTTTTGAATGGGCCTTAAACAAAGGAATGTACATCTTTGGTATCTATTAATAATCAATCCCATCCCATTGTCACAACTAATATTAGTGAATGTATTCCGAGTATGTACTTTTCATGTACACCACACATTAGGTGAATGTGAGTCCCAATAGCCAAAATTTGCTACTTCGTGTTTGTATAACTCATTCTATTCTTAGAAATTTTTTTTGAGTTTTACTTTTTAGCCGGCAGGTCTAAAATTGCCTCATCATCAGCAAGTACCCATCACTAAAGTTCTTTTAACACGAGGCAAGATCTTTTAAGTTCAACTTTTTCTCTCATTATGACCATTAGATTTTGCAACACAGAGGATCCACAACCATCGAGATTCCTGATGCAGTCAAGCACATTACTAAGTTAAAGTTTCATAACGAAAACAAATGCTTTACACCAAATTTTTCTAAGTCAGCTACGTGAATCATACTCTTCAATTCATTTTAGTCAAGAATCTTTTAAAAGTTTTCCGATCAGCTACATAAGTGATGTGCTAATCTTCCATTATCTTCTGTTAAACTAATTGCTGTCATATTCTTTTTAATTTCTTTTGACTCACCTCGCTTCTCTGCTTGCAGTTACACAGGATAATAAATGAGTCATTGCGCCTATACCCACCGGCATCTCTCCTCCCTCGCATGGCATTTGAAGACATCAAGCTTGGAGACCTCCACATCCCTAAGGGACTCTCAATTTGGATACCGGTCCTCGCGATCCACCACGACGAAGAAATTTGGGGCAAAGACGCCAACGAGTTCAACCCCGAGAGGTTCGCAGCGAAGTCGTTCGCTATGACTCGCAATTTCCTCCCCTTTGCTTCCGGCCCTCGCAACTGCGTCGGCCAAGCCTATGCAATGATGGAGGCTAAGATTGTGCTTGCTATGTTGCTCACTAACTTCAAGTTTACCATCTCGAAGAATTACCGGCACGCCCCGGTTAATGTGCTCACCTTGAGGCCTAAGTACGGAGTGCCCGTTTACTTAGAGCCCTTTTGCTAAATCAATTTTCAATACTCTTTTTTTTTTTTGTTTGTTAATTGGGAGAGTTTTGTTAAGCCAAGGCTTTTGAACAAAGGGGAGAGTTTAGGTGTATCAATTGAAATAAATATAAGAAAAAGTGTAAGCGCGTGTTTGGCTAATACTTATTTTTATGAAGCCTTATAAGTTTTTTATTACTTATTTTTACTTATTTTGTTAGAGGGTAAGGTAGTATTTTACCAACATTAGGTAAATCTTCTTTTAAGTACCAAGAAAATAAGTTGGGAAATCCCAACTACTTTTTTTCCTACTTATAAGTTAAAAATAAGTAAATTTCACCAAATATGATACTGGATCCTTATAAGTAAAAACACACTAGTAAGTTAAAATAAGTATATTGCCAAACATGTTCTAAGTAGATTATTATTATTGCAAAAATATATATTAATGACGATTGTCTTTATGTAGCTAGATGGTAAAAAGTTCTGTCGTATTGCGTGGACAAAGAGCAGAAATGAACTATCCAAAAAGATTACCTCTCATGAGACGTCCAAACATATTTAATAATATGTTGATGACTTGTTCTTCCAACGTACATAGGACATTATTTTCGAAGATAAACATTAATCTGAATTGATGTGAATCATTGCAAACTAATCTTCACATTAACTTAGATCCAATCAAGTCCAACTTGAGTGCAATACAAATGGCTTGTAGCATCTAAACACATGTCACACACGTATATCGTGAAAATTGATCATGCAAGAGTGGCAAATGTGCATGCCTAAGAATATCCGAACTTTCATGGGACCTTGTCATATGTATCTTCATGTGCGCACTATATTGAGCCCTAACCTCATGCTAACATAGTCTTGATTCTTGAAGCAAACAGAACATCTAATGACCTACATAACAATGGTTTTTAATACCAACTTGTTAAATCACAAATGGGTATGGTCTAGACTAATATCTATGGACCACAATTGACTCAAACGATTAAACCTTAATTTTGTTACATTAAACATAGATGTGTGATATTCCAATTTGAAAAACTCTTTAATGACCCAAAATATGGGACCAATAGGGGGGACAAGTGAGGTGTCCCCCTCCTACTGGATAATGAGTTGGCCATCATTAATGATGGCCAACTCATTATCCAATAGGAGGGGGACACTTCACTTGTCCCCTCTATTGGTCCCATATTCTGGGTCCCTGTAGCAAAGCTCTTCTCATATATATATACACACACACATATAGATATATATGTACATATATGTGTGTGTAAGTAGCTATGGTTTTTTATGAGAATGGTAAGAAATTATACTTAGAACGTTTGATATTGTTAAATATATAAAGTTGAACATTTAGATATTTTTATGATGATTAAGATTTTAGAAAGTTACCTCTCCGTTGGAGACAGGTCTTAGTTGTTTGATCATGTATTGAGTCGCTACGACCACAACTACATTCAAACGACGCACAAAAACCTAGCGACCTCTCTCATATATAAATGTACATGCTTGGTGATCCCAAGAGCCACATTTTGCAAAGACTAATATAATTAATTTGAGAACAGTGTCAAAAAATTAAAGTAACTAATTAATCTAGAACCAAATAGACATTACTAAAGTGAGGGCTGGTACACGACTACTTTAGTTATATGTGCATCCTAGCTTTATATATAATAAATTAACGTCTTAGTTTATAGTAATATGTTGATATCTTCTCACAGCTAAGAAGTCTAAGACCTTTACAAGATGTGTTGGTACCCCAAAGGCTGCCTAACTCTACTCATAAACACATAGTCCTTAGCACATTGATTCAGTTAAAGGCAATTGTAGGGATTCATCGCTATCACACAACTTAACAAATTAAGTGAATATAATATAGAAGAATCTTCTCTTGAGTTAAGCTGAGTCTCAAGCTCCAAGCACGTGTCTTCAACGTGCACCGATGGCACTTAACCTGCAGTTCCCGCTTTGGGTATGTGGCAAATGATGGGCTGAAGAAGTGGTAGTGATACTAATTGTTATTATAATCTATCATCAGTTTAGTTCTCTCTTATAAAAGCAGTATAATTATGGAGACAGTGAAAGGTGGATAAGCCAAATTAAAAATGGTTTAAAGGAGAGAGTTTAGAGCTAGCTGCACGTGTGACTTTTAGTTGATGCACCACAAAAATATTAATGCCTAGATTCTTTCTTTAGGTCTTATACGTTCAATTAGAGCAAGTGCTCAACTTTCACCTTAGAGTTTGCCAACTTGTTTGTTAACTACTATGAAAAATGAGCCCACAGACTTTTCATCATTCAGTGATCCAGCTCTAGGCACCATCTTTTTTTTTTTTGGTTTTTAAACATATAATCCTAAACTAATCTAGGGTACATCTCTCCATTTATTAGTCCACTAATTACCTAAATATCTAAACTTGCTTAGGTTGCACTAATACTCCAATGATCAGATGTTGGTGCACTAATAATATGGTGGACATGCATGAAATGCTTGTACTTTCTTTAATATATATAAGCTAGGAAGATAAACAGTTGCCAATTAGGGTTTTTATCACACAACTTTAGTTTTGATATTTTTAGATCTATTATTGAAAATTTTCTCGTTAAAAAGTTTTGTTTTTTATTATGATTTAAGAGGGAGGTCATAGGATGAGCAAACCCTTGAGAATTGGACGAGGTTTGATCATGACTCGATCTTATTCTAAAGGGGCTAAGAACAAGCTATGGGCTGGATCAGAACATAATTGGTGTAATGGCAAAATTTTAGCCTAAAAACTTGGATAAACCATGGTCCAGTTTTTGCTAAACACAAATCAATTTATAACTAGCTCTGGCCCTTTCATTTTAGGTTGTTGCCAAACTCGTGCACACAGTCTTATTAGTATTCATTCGAAAACTATTGAATGTTTACATGAAAATAAGAGGTATATATTGCTTTTTAGTCTCTCCTGTCTCTCCTAGCCTCTCTTAGTTTTACTCCTCTTGTGTTCCTTTCTTAAACCACAAGTCGGTAGGGGACTGCATAGGTGCTTCTGATTAACATCCCTAGCCTACTTGACGGTGATATCTTACTATATGTTTGGAGTGGAAGTTATTTTATATGTTTCAGCTCAAAATTTATGTATGCAGATCCTTTGTGTGACTTTGACATTCTCCTAATCCACTCAACATAAAAATCTTTACAGTGAAAACCTATTTTGTCTCGGAATCAGGACGTTCGTTATCTTCTTTTGTTGTATGTTTGATGTATATTCTCTTTTGTATCTTGATGATAGTGGAGAACTTACATACTTCTGCTGTGTAAGTATGTTTTTCGGGTTTTTTAAGTTGCAGAAACGCTTTGGGTTTAGTTTGTTAGGTGACGACATATGTCCGCTCTTTATCTGCTTCTCCTTTTGTGTTTCTTCATCTGGATGCGATGTATTTTGCTTTGTTTTTAGGTTATTAACAATATTCCCCTATGAGCAGGGACCCCCACCCTGTTTTTTTCAGCTCAAAAAAAAAATAGTGTTGCTTGCTTGTATTACTCATGAATTTGAACACGACACTTATATCGTTCAGTATTTGACCTTGTATTTGAGTGGTAATCAGTGATTCGAGAAAACCTTCTGTAGCTTGAGATGTCTAGCTCTTATGCTCCACCGCATGGATATACTTCTCACTCAAGACTGTCGGTGTGGTTAATTCCTTACAATTCTTAGTTTTGAACATTTGCAGATGAAGTCTTTCGTTTCCTATATTCTCCTTGAATATTAATGAACACTTCTCTTTAAGCTTTACTTATTTGTAAACCAAGGAAATATCTCATCCAGTCTGTGTCTCTCATCCAAAGAACTTCTTCCATCTTTTTGCATTCTACAACAAGTATTTTTAGATCATTAAGTAGTTTGATTGTCCATAGAGACGAACTTTTTTGCCAAAAGTAAAACGGAATGGTTCTTTCCTAACCTATCATTTGAGTTGACTGAAATTTGACCTAGTTGACTAGTCAAGGGCTCACAACAAAGTAAAGGGTTTGAAACTTTTTTAAAAAGCTTTTTTCTTCCCAAGGTTAAGAAATTAGAACAAATTCCTGTAGGGTCTCATCAAGTAATGAAAGCTGAAATGCATTGGTCAAAGCTCCCATAATGATTCTGTTAGTAGTGTGGTTTGGGTGTGGATAGTTTAATTATTAGATGATATATTGGCCAATAGGAAAGGAAAATGTTTCTCCTTTTTCTTTTATTTTTTCTTTTTTTGAAGGAGATGAGATGAGATGTGGCCACAAAGCCACTCCCTATCTTTCTTAGTTTATTCTATGTCCATCAGTCTCAAACCTTAGAAAAGGACAACTACAAAAGAAGTTATCCCATAATAATGATTAGCAGCCAAAGCCCTCAAAAAATTAAGATTTTCTAGCACGAGTGGAGAGTGCTCAAAAAAGTGATAGCCAATCCAAGAAAATCAACGAGATGCGTCAAGCACCATGTAATGATGCTAGCTCATAGAGAAAGAGAACTATTTAGTGGATGATGTTTATTGGACGCTCAGTACTATCTGAAAATTCTTGGATCAGTGGAAAACAAAAAAGTTTTGGCTCTAATAAAGCTTATTAAAGTTTTGTGTTAATTAATTTAGTTTTCAATTTCTGTTTTAAGGCAAGAAATTCACATAAAGGCCTGATTTTTCCTCATCAAATTGTATCGCCATTGAGGTTGTGGCCTTAAGGAGTAATGTCCAATGTGAAGCACAAAAACTGGGGGAGTGACCTAATTAAGTTATGGTTTGCTTACCAAAAGGTCTGCTTAGCCTACAACGGTGCGAAACCCACAGAATTTTGGTAGACATGCCTTCACCCATGCTTGTTGGTTTAAACAAAGTAAGATATAGATCATGATTTGATTAGCTCCTAGACTTTATGAGATCCTATATGGATGTTGGTGTATTGCCACTCCATGATTGTTAGTTCAGACCAAGTTAGCGAAGAGCCTATGATTTTTTTCGCGGATGGCTATGATAAACACACAAAAACACGTGTGTAGAATTATAGAGAATTCATATGTGATTGTAGCCATACATAGTTGAAAAGTGATGAGTACTTAAGTTGGCCGGGGTTAATACCACACATTTTAAGTTGTTGGATATTCGTTTGGTTCTAAACATCTGTCTAAAAATTATTAACGTATAAGTCAATCTGACTTCTTTTCGTCAATAATTCCTCAATAATTCCTTTTTAGAACACCATTTGTTTAATGAACGTGTTCTTAAAATTTTTCGTCACCAAAATCCAATAAAAGATCTTTAAGGGTCCTGGAAATGACAAACCTCCCACTCTTGCCTTCCTCCACCTAAAAGTGAGCATGTTATAACTATAAGCATGATACTGGAATATATGGCCACCTCTCCACTATTAGCAATGAGGATAGCGCACACCTTAAATAGGTAAAAAGATAAAAGAGATAAGATCGAGTAGTAAATTAATCCTCTCCCCGAAAGTATTAATTTTTACCAAGCTAGGTGGATCATGTTTTGGCTAAACGAATATAATCTATTTATTTAATAAGAATCTGCGCGCCCTCCTTTTTGTAATCTCAAAATATAATCATCTTTTCTTTTTTGGTGATAACTGATAAGTATTACCATAATTTGACTAAACAGTGAAGGAGTGGATGAAATAGTAAATTAATATCGTTAAAGGGGCATATTTAGAACTTTATGCTTCTTAACCTTTCAAGGATCATCATATTTACTTTTACAATGTTTAATAATAACGAATATGTGCCACATTTGCTAGAGACGAAGGGGCGCATGGCTTACCATGCTGGTCGCGTTTTCCAATCCAAATTGACCTACTTATGATCATCTATCTAGAAGTTGCCTATGTGAAGCAACATGTCATATTTACAATGCTAAATTAGTACAAAGTTCACATGGTTAATAAAAATTTAAGGGGGTTTTATGATATGTAGAGCCTTTGTTTTCCATATTGATTAACCATGTTGACATAAGCAACTTTTTATTAAATAATCAAAGTTAAAGGGTGTTTTCTGATAAAATCTGAAAGTTACATGGAGATTTTGCCATAATCCCTATATTCAAGGGGAAGTTTTCCGATCTTTTGGAGGTTTGATAAGCATCCAAAATTAAGTGGGGTTTCTGATATTTACCTTAAAACAATACCAGAAACATAAGAAGTTTGGACACCAATCAATATGATTATTTACGTCCTTAAGATACAATCTATTGGGGTTGAACACACAACAACCCGTGCCCTTCCGGATCTTGTGTCGAAAGTAGGCAAGCAAGAAAATCACAGCAAATAAGAGAACTTGCAGGAAAGAACAAATAAAACAGGAGAACACCAAATTTAACGAGGTTCGGCGAACGTGCCTACGTCATCGGGAGACCATAAATTCTTTGATTAATTGAAGAAGATTACAATGCTCACAATAGGTTTCTCTCTCTCTAAGATCTCTGACAAGTGTTGTCAAAACCCTCTCAAAGACGTCCTCACATAACCCTAAAAACGTTTTAGGAAATATATATAAACCCAGCCCAAGACAGATTCCAACCCGAACTAAGAAAACCACCTGACCCGACTTTGGTCGACCGATAGCATTGTATCGGTCAACTGGTTGATCACCATCGGCCGACCGATAGCATTGCTTCGGTCGACCGGTCAGAACCATGTTTTCTACAGGGTTTCTTGTGAACGTTTCGGTCGACCTGTGTCACTGCTTCAGTCGACCGACTAGAGTGGGGTTTTCTGCTCAGTTTCCTACAGTCAATTCGGTCAACTGATCTATGCGTGTCGATCGACCGATGCTGAGTTTTTTAGTTTTGTTGATTTTGATCCAAGTTTGAGTCTACACTCTCGAAACCAACAATCTCCTACTTGGAGACCAAACCGCCATCAACGAGCTCTCCCGAACTCCCACCATCTTCGCAAGCATCTTCTCCTACCCAAAAAAAATTCCATTATTCAATCAATATCATCTTGGCAATCCCGCATATCCTCTTAGTGTGACTCCGCCTTTGTTTCCTAAGCGTAAAGGCCAACTGAAGTTGTACACAACTCCAGTTTCTCGATGGTCACTGCTTTCATCAACTTGTCCGTAGGATTTTGACTCCTCAAAATCTTCTCCAATTGTAACTTGTTGCTCTCTATCAGCGATCGTATGAAGTGGTAATGTATGTTGTAAGCTATCTAAAAATTATTGCAGATAGTTGATTCCCATCAAGCACTGATAATAGAAGTTATAATTTAACGACTTCCAGAAGGCTACAATTTGGAGACTTTCACGACAATCAACGAATGTTATAATTCAAAGACCTTCACAACAACTGATGGAAGTTCTGATTCAACGGCTTTCATAATGATCAACGGGAGTTACAACTAACGACTCTCATATTCCAAAGAGCCGAGATGAAGATCACAACCTTTGCAACACTCTAACTAGAGATACTACAAATCAACGATCTCTTAAACCCAAAACACGGAGCTCATCTATGCGTTCCAGACCTAAAACGTAGAGCTTATCTCTGTGTTCCAGACCCAAAACACAAAGCTCGTCTCTGCGTTCCAGACTCAAAACACAGAACTCATCTTTGCGTTCCAGACTCAAAATGCAGAACTTATTTTTGTGTTTCAGATTCATAATGCAGAGCTCATCTTTGCGTTCTAGACTCAAAACATAGAGTTCGTACCCAGAATGCAAGTTTTGCGTTTGACTCATTCAAATACGAGTTGAACGGTTCCAGAAACCATTTCCCACGATTTAAAGGGAATCACACCCCACTTAGGAGTGATTTTAGGGGTTAGTTACACCCCTTAATCCCCTATAAATAGATAAAAAAATCAGCTTAAATCAGATCTTTTTTGATCTTTTTGGGATCTTAGGATTTTTGAATGGGTTTTGGAGGAGATCTTTGAGGAGATCAACTTTTGGAGATCAAGTATGACGATGTTGGAAACAAAGGCACATCACTTGGTAGGCCTAAGTTAGGAAAACGAACGTCATTTGGGAAAATGACGACGTTAGGAAAATCACATCGTTTAGTGACTTTAGAAGTATGACGATGTTGGAAACAAAGGCACATCACTTGGTAGGCCTAAGTTAGGAAAATGAACGTCATTTGGGAAAATGACAACGTTAGGAAAATCACATCGTTCAGTGACTTTAGAAGTATGACGATGTTGGAAACAAAGGCACATCACTTGGTAGGCCTAAGTTAGGAAAACGAACGCTATTTGGAAAAATAACGACGTTAGGAAAATCACATCGTTCAGTGACTTTAGAAATATGATGATGTTGGAAACGAAGGCACATCACTTGGTAGGCCTAAGTTAGGAAAACGAACGTCGGTTGGGAAAATGACGATATTAGGAGAGCAACACATCACATAGTAGGTTGCTATTAGAAGACCATCAGCAATTAGAGGTAGAATTAACACAATGATAGTCTCACTATCCTATTGAAGAGGATTAGTGAGGGAGATTTGGAGGAGATGAAATAAAGAAATCATTACCTTTATTTGCTTCTTCTCACGCGGTAAGGTACATTTGATGATGAAATTTACGGGTAATATTTTTTTAGAAATTTACCGTTGATAGGCATCATAAGTTTGTCACCATCTTGAGTGATAAGACGATAAGCTCCATTTGAGTAGATTGTTTCTACTACAAATGGCCCTTCCCACTTTGGCTCAAACTTTCCTTTCTTCTTGGAGTTCAAAATCATCGGGCGCCGAGCCGTAAGAACCAAGTCGCCTTTCTTAAATATGCGGTATTTAACCTTCTTATCAAATGCTCTGGAAATCCGAGCTTGATAAAGCTCAATGTGCTGCTGAGCCAATAGCCGCTTTTCATCAAGCGCTTCCAATTCTTCAAGACGTCGACGATGACTCTCTTCTGTCGTCATACCAATTGCGAGTGCTATCCGCAAAGAGGAAATTTGGATTTCTAATGGTAATACGGCTTCACATCCGTATACCAAGGAATATGGTGTCGCTCCTGTCGGCGTTCGAACCGTTGTGCGATAAGCCCACAAACTCTAACCTAATTTCTCGTTCCAATCTCTTTTGTTCATTGAAACCACTTTAGTGAGAATTCTGACGATGGTCTTGTTAAATGCTTCTGCTAACCTGTTAGCAGCAGGATTATAAGCAGTTGAAGCCAAATTCTTGATCCTGAATTTGTTACAGAATCGGGTGAAGACTTGACTAACGAATTAGGGCCCATTGTCATGAATGATACGTCTCGGAACGCCATACCTATATACAATGTGATGTTTTAAAAATTTAACAACATCACTCGTTTTGACTTCTCTCAATGGGATTGCTTCTGCCCATTTAGAAAAGTAATCAGAACATCACTCGTTTTGACTTCTCTCAATGGGATTGCTTCTGCCCATTTAGAAAAGTAATCAGTTATCGCTAAAATAAAGCGATGTCCTTTGGAAGAGGGGTTATCGCTAAAATAAAGCGATGTCCTTTGGAAGAGGGTGGTGTCACTAGGCCAACAATGTCCATTCCCCACATTTTGAAAGGCCATGAAGTGGTTGAAGGATGAAGATGCTCGGGTGGTCGATGCATGTAATTAGCATGTAAAAGGCCATGAAGTGGTTGAAGGATGAAGATGCTCGGGTGGTCGATGCATGTAATTAGCATGTATCTGATAGGCGTGGCATCGTTTGGCATAAGCAACAGCATCTTGTACCATATTAGGCTAATAATAACCCAATCTGCGTAGTCGGTCTCGCAACTTAGGACCGGGCTGATGAGCTCCGCAGATGCCTCTATGAGCCTCTTTAAGGGCCTCTTTTGCTTCTCTATTTGACAAACAGCGAAGCAAAAGTCCATCATACGACTTTTAATACAAAATCTGGGATTGAGAATCATAGTAGAATCTAGGCGCTCGTCTACAAATAGATTCTCTTTCTTTGATGTCTTCAGGTAATAAGCCGTATAAGACATAATCGATGATCGGAAATCACCAATCTTTAGGTTCGAGTGTTGACGGATCCGCTTCAACTGCATTGATCTGCAGTGCATACTTTGATTTGAATAATCATCTTCTTGTCACTGTGACCTGCTGGGTAGTCCCTTCAGGTAGAGCTAAAGTAGCCGCAAGTGACGGCAATGCATCATCATAGGTATTCTTGAGACGGGGTATATAGTCAATATAGAAGCCCTCAAAGGAATCGGCCAATGCGATTGCTGCGACATGGTAAGGAACGAGATCTTCATTCCTAACCTCATATTCTCCCTTCATTTGATTAACAATGAGTTGAGAATCACCGTATGCTTCTAAACGTTTCACCCCCAACTGTTTGGCTATATCCAAGCCAACCAACAAAGCATTGTATTCCGCCACATTGTTAGAGCACAGCTCTGTTAGAGAAATGACGCGTGGGAGTATGTGGTTTTGGGGAGAGATAAAGACAACCCCCACTCCAGCTATAACCCGACCAGTAGAACTTGTCCTTGCTGCACCATCGAAGTATAATTGCCATACTTATTCTCTAGAGACGATGTTTGCTTCATACGTCTCATCAGGTATGTTCTGGTATAATTCGACCTTTTCTTGTAGCGGATGATTAGCCATAAGGTCACAGATAGCCTGACTTTTCACTGCTTTTCGAGGTTTGAAGTGGATGTCATATTGAGAAAGCAACAAAGCCCACCTGGCGAGTCGCCAGTTCAATACACTGGGCTGTGTCATGAATACCCGAATAGGATTGACCTGAGAAATGACATGTATGGTTTGCCCAACCAAATAATATCGCATTTTCTGAACTGTGAAGACCAGCGCCAAACATTCCTTCTTAATGAAAGAATAATGAGGTTCAGCACCCGATAGTGTCCTACTAAGATAGTAGACGGCTTGTTCATGGCCATTTTTATCATCTTGTGCCAAGAGTCCTGCTAATGCATGATCTATAGCCCGAATATATATCAAGAAAGGTTTACCTGACTTTGGTGCGACCAATATCGGTGGATTGGAGAGATATTGCTTAATCTCCTCGAACGTTTTCTGGTAAGACTCGTCCCACATAAAGGATACTCATTTCTTCATTAATTTTAAGAATGGTTGGCATTTCCCGGATAGGTTAGAAATGAACCTGTGAATATACGTCAATCGTCCTTGTAAGCCTCGAAGCTCCTTAAGATTCCTGGGAGGTGGTAGTTCTTGGATGGCCTTAACTTTATCTGGGTCCAAATGAATTCCATTACTCGTGACTACGAACCCGATAAATTTACCACTAGCCATTCCTAAGAATGACTTAGTTGGATTCATCTTGAGCTGGTGCGCCCGCATAAGATCAAACATTATTTTCAAGTCGTGTAAATGGTTTCCCTTGTCACGACTTTTGACGACCAAGTCATCAACGTAACATTCCATAGTCTTTCATAGATGTTTTTAGAAGATAGAGCTCATAGCACGTTGATAGGTGGCGTCCACATTTTTCAACCCAAAGGGCATTACTGTATAACAGTATATCCCTGAAGGTGTTCGAAAGGATGTATGCTTTTCATCATCAGGATACATTTTGATTTGGTTGTATCCTGAGAATCCATCCTTAAAGGACATCCTCTCAAACCTACACGTATTGTCAATAATGACGTCCGTGATAGGTAACGGAAAATCATCTTTAGGACAAGCCGAATTCAAGTCACGGAAGTCGATACACACTCAAATCTTCCCGTTCTTTTTTAGGACATGGACAATGTTGGCCACCCAATCAGGATGTTGTTCTTCGCGAATAAATCCTGATTCGATGAACTTTTTGACTTCTGCTTCAATTGCTTCCATGATTTGGGGCCGAAATCGCCTTTGTTGTTGTTTAACAGGATTGATGTCTGGTTTGATATTTAATCGATGCATAGCCACTTGGGGATCAAGCTCAGGCATATCCTCGTAGTTCCAAGCGAAGACATCAATATACTCTCGGATTAGGGTAATAAGGTCTTCTTTCTCTTCTGGTGATAAACTATCATTTATGAATATGGGTTTTGGATTAATCGCAACTCCCATTTTCACCTGAATCACCTTGTCATCAGTAGGGGGTTCGCGTTGTTCAAAATGGTGTTCCTACTGTATACCAAGTTGTCGACTTAATGAGTCATCAAACAAAAGTAATTGATCATCTTCCTAATTCTCTATCGAAGATACTGAGGTCATGTTAGCCATGAGTACTTTGAATACAGCTCCTGTACTGGTATCAGATTCCCAACAATTGGATTCGGAAGACAAGGTGAAAGAATCATCATCTGACTCTCCTCTGGTCCCGAAACGCAGCATAAACGGTGGAGATTCATAACCCAATTCACTACGAGTTTTGTGATAATAATCTTCTGGCTTTCCTTTCGGAACATACGCAGATCGTATTGGTGTCCGGATCCCTCTGTCAAAATTTAAACTCTGTTTATGAATGAAATCATAACCCATATTCTTCATAAGTCTTTGGGTTGTTGGAGTAAAGTATGAGAATTACGGATCCCTTTCCTCTTTCTCGGATTCCTCCAAAATGGTTTGCACCGGGCCGTTACTCTTTCCGAAGATAATGTCTTTTTGACCGTTAACCTTAGCCGGTACTATGAAGACTGCTTGCGAAGATTCGGTTTGTCGTCGATTTGTCACAAAAGACGACTGAATCGGCATGTACAAGTTTGATTCAGCATATAACTTGGATAGCGGATCCTCTATCACATCAGCGTTTGTACCTGGCATGTTAGGATTTAATTTCACACGCGAGAAGTAAGCTAAATCATTATTATTAAAGATAACTCCGTTGTCTTTATAGACAGGATCATTTACATCCAGATCTTCAAGACCGATTACGATGGTTTCTATGTCATTAAAAACAAGACCTTGTTCGTGTTCAGACTCGATATCGGCTTTATTACCACTATCTGGTTCTTTGATCAGTGGTACCTCAAATGGCTCACCATTAAGATAATGGATAGAATCAGTGAAATAATTCTCTACCCCCTTGAATGGTTGCTTCTCTGCGACCACTGTTTTTACTTCACCACTCTTACCTACATATTTCATGCATTGGTGTAGAGTGGATGAAACAATCAAATTGTTATGGATCCATGGTCGACCCAGTAACATGTTGTAAGATGTCTCTGCGTCGATGATGTAACAAGTGACATCCGTCCTCAAGTCACCCATCTGGCATTTGAGTTTGATTTTACCAAGGGAACGAGTATTAGAGGTATTGAAGCCATATATGGTGGTTCTCATCATTGATAAACGATGCAGAGGAATTCCAAGGTGATGAACGAGCCGCAACGGAATGATGCTCAAAGCAGAACCAGGATCAACCTGAATTCTGCCTACCCAAATAAAGTTGATGTACCCTGTGAAGTACAATGGTCTATCATGTTTCAGGTTCCTCACATGCATGTCTTCTTGAGAGAAGGTGATGCATGGTATTCTTCTTCGAAAAACTTGATGACATTGAGGACAAGCTTCTTCTAGCGTTGCTCCGGCAGGATTTGGTGGAAAATGAGTGAGGAAATCCTCGTTATCCGCCAATCTTTCACGGAGAGCTTCTCTCGTTGATCGAGATAAACATAGGAGCTCAAACAAGGTAATCCTTGTGGGAATGTTGGCTAACTAAGCCAGCACATAAAACTGAAAAGGATCTTTCGAACTCTCCGACGTATCTTTCCTGAGTGCTTTGTTGTAACAAAGTTCCTTAGGTTGAGTTTGCTCTGCTACTTCTTTCCCTGGTCTGGGTGCTGTAGCCGCTGTTTCAGAATATTTCTTCAAATACTCTTTTCCTCCACTGGTTCCTGATACCTATGCAGGCTGTGCAGCGAAGGCTGGCTGTTCATCCTTAGAACTGCTGAGTGACGTAGTTTCAACCCCCTCATCTGGAATAGCTGAAACGGTGTTGCAAGTTCTTCGCGTGGCTCTAGGCTTCTTTGAGTTTGCCGATGTCCACTGCTCGTCCATTAATAAGTCAGGATGAACCCACATCAATTCGCCCTTAGGAGTAGTGTAAGGGACCATCCCCTTCTCTTAAGGGACCATCCCCTTCTCTTTCTTCTGATGCGGGTCGAAGTTCACCACCCTCGCCTCCGCTTGAGGAATTGGTTGCACGCTATCTTGTATTTGTACTTCGGCGAAATCCCCAAATTGAAGTGAAACCATATTTGCAGACACCTTCTTTTGCTCAGCTTGAAGGGTCATCAGACCTGCATCTAATAAAGTTTGAATCTTGTCTTTCAGGATGTAACAAGCTTTTGTTGGATGATGCACCGTCCTGTGGTACATGTAAAAGTTGGGATCATCAGTCCTTGATACTTCTGCGTTTCGCTTCACCTCTGGCAGCTTGATCTTATTCATCTTGATTAAATATGTAAGAATAGAAACCACATGTTCATCTTTAAAACCGTATTTCTTCTGAAAACGATTGTCAGATGTATTCCCTTTCTGTTTGGTAGAGGATTTCGGAGATGGAGCTGTCTCAACAGCCAAGGTGTCTTTCCCCTTCGATTGTTTCTGGGCATTATAGTTACCTTTACCACCTCCCTTTTTAGGCTGGGATTCTTGAGGTTCTTCAGCACTTATCCTCTTGAGCATGTTTTCCACTTGCTCTCCTTACCAAACTAAATCTTTCCATGAATGGGCCTCAACAGCGTCCATCTTGGACAAGATATTGATAGAAAGATTGTTGTGGCACATTTCCACGAGAGTAGTTTCAAAAACTTGATCGCGTGAATGCAACGATCGATTTCTGAATCTCTTAACAAAGTCACTGACCGACTCCGTTTTCTTCTGTTTCTCAGACAATAACGTAGCCATAGACACTTTAGTGTCATCGTCGAAGAATCAGGCTAAGAAAAGCCTCTCTAAATCTCTCCAACTCTGGATTGACCCTGGTTCGAGTATGCGAAACCATTCAAAAGCTACCCCCTTCAGAGTACTAATGAAAAGTCGAGTTATAATAGGATCATTACCCACTATATGACCGGTCTGTGCTTGAAAATAATAAATGTGTTGGGTAGGAGATCTCTTGCCATCGAACTGTACCAAGTTGAGCAGTTTGAATTTTGGAGGATACGTGATCGCATCCCATTCACTTGGATAGGGTCTTGACACTCCCAACTCTTTGAAATTTTCTTGAAGCTTCAGTGCGTCAAGCTGCTTCTAAAAATCCTCCCACTTCTGATCTCGTTCTTTCGTACGAGGATTAGATTCAGCTTCGGACGATTCAGAATGAATCTTCACAACCCTTTCTTCATTGTCTTCATCATAGCGATCTTCATTAATAGGTGAAGGTCTTCTACGCCTAGATCCTGAGGCTCGGGAATGATTCTTCTTCTTCTTCTTTTCCTTCTCCTCATGGAGTCTCTCCACCATCGCTTCTAGGCATCTGATGGACTCCTGCTACTTCAGGATGGTTGATTGTTGCTCTTCCAGCTGCCGCGAGAGTTATTCCTCTTTTCCTGTCATGTGAGCACTTACTTGCTCACTTTGGTCGGTATTGGAGGGCTGAGAAGTAGCAATGGCTGAATTTTCAGGTTCTTCACTGACACCACCGGATAAACCCGCCAGTTTGCGGTAGTCTAATGGGATCATTACCTCAGTACGAGAACGAGTATGTTTGTAAATGCCCTGGCTTTCAATAAGTGCTTCTCGTAATCCGGGAGATCTTTCAAAATTAGAAGACTCTGAATCATCAGCTGAGATTTTGCTTTTACCCTTGTTGGCCATGTTGATCATCACTTCAATGTGACAATTTTTGGGCGCTTGTTTCTTTGGACGAAAGTGTCTTCTTCTTGGTGATGAGACCATTGGAAATTCAATCAATCGTTCGAAGACTGAAGATTTATATGTCGACTCCCCACATGGACATTGGGAAAGTACCGCAGATATGATCTTCTCACAGCAGCAATGTGATTGCATCTTATTCATGCTATGTTTGCACGTGAGATAATCCCGAAGGTCACCATCTGGACAACCCCCAGTCAATTCTGTCGGCATGGCTTTACCCGAGCGAGACCCTCTAAATGATAGAGGTTGATGACCTTGGGTAAGTTGACAAACTCCGTCATTTACACGACGAGGTTCGTTGGTAGCACGAGTTTGGTGAGTTCGTCTTCTCAGTCGGTTCTTAACTTGAGGTTCGTTTTCTTGATGAACCTCGGTACGAACCGCTTGTTGATTTTGTTGAACCTTTTTTTAAGGATGATTTTTGTGTTCTGAGTCTACTAGGGTTCGAGGATGAGGTCCGTCTTTCGGACGCTCCTCATTCACCTGATCCTCGTCAGACTTGTTGACCTTAGGTTGATTAACCTTCGGTCGATAATGAAAGCCGTCTAGCGAGACCAAAGCTCGAGCCCTGCGGCGAGCTTGATCCTGGCGCTGACTTTGTCGAACGCGTCTCGATAATGGAGTAACAGAAACCTTTGCTTCAGTCAGAACTGAGCGAGGTTCATCATCCAAAGCCATAATTTAGCTGGTAGAAGCTGAAGTTTGGCTAGATTGTTTAACAACCCATTTCTTAGCCTGACGGCTAGTTTCTGGAGCCTCCTCTTTGAGGGGCTTGGACTTTTCCTCGAGACTAACTCGAGTTGAATCATCAGAAGACACTTGGTCTGAAGTCTCATATAAGACTCGACGACACTTTCGTGCCTTCGTGGGACTAGACTTACCAGAGGAGAGGTACTCCTCGTATTTGGACTGGTCAAATTCGATGATCAGAGTTTCGACGTCCGTTCCCACTATAATCTTGTCTGATTGCGCCACCACCATCTCGTCGGAGAGAATAGCTGCTCCCACTGTGGTCGCCATCCTCTATAGGGTCCAAAATTTGATGTTGGGATTGATTTTCTTGTTTTAAGAAATGGGTTCGATCATTTGGTACGAAACCCTTACAATCACTCACACTCTCTCTCGATTACAGATGAAGAGAAGAATAATTCAGCTTCTCTTTGTTTAACGTGGGTTCTTGGTAGCGAAAGGATGCTTCCCTCGATACTTGAGTCGAGCTTGCCTCCCGTTGACGATCAGACCAAGATCACAAGAGCTTCTGATGCTTCTCTCAGTCCAAGCTTGAAAATCTCTAATTAATTGATAATCAACCAACCCCTTTCTCTGTAGCCATCGATGGCTATTTATAGGAGTTTGAGCACGTAACCGACGTGCCATAATTGTGGAGTCGTGGGCGTAACTGATGTGCTGAACTTGTGGAGTCGTGGCGTAACTGACTCCTGGAATCTAGCCCACGTGGCTGACTGGGTCTTCATGACCATTACAGCCTAATTTAATGTGGATGACGAACTTCACTGCGTTGGCGAACCTCGTTCTTATTGCATGGTGAGCCTCGTGAGCTTCATTTTCACTGACGAGCTTTAAATCCGATGACAAGCTTTGGTTTCATTGATGAACTTCACCTCCGATGATGAACTCCGAACCTCGTATCCAATGACGAGCCTCGTCTTTGGCAGCTAGAGTTCAACTCGTGTCCAACGACGAGCTTCAAACCCTGTATCCACTAATGAACTTCAAACCTCGTATTCAATGACGATCTCCGGATTCCATATCCACTAGCGAACTTCGAACCTCGTATCCAATGACGAGCTCCGAGTCTCGTAGATCTCTTTCATTTAATAATGAACTTTATCTTTTAATGTTGAGTTTTGCTGCATGGCGACCCTCGCTCTCGAGGTTGATCTTTTCTAAACGATGAACTTCGTTTCTGATTGAGAAGGGGTTTGTTTCCCTGACCCTTCTTTTCACCTTTCGAATTTTGGCATTTTTTAATGCCGACAACTCTGATTGTAACAAATTCTGTCACGATAATATCACACCGCTGACAACCAATCCTTTCATCACATTAATATTACACCTCTGATGACGTCATGTTAACATTACACCTCTGACAATCAACTTATTGACTCTCTTTAATAGAGTGATAGGTCCACAATCTTATCATGTTAACAAAATACCTCTGACAATCAACTTATCGACTCTCTTCAATAGAGCGATAGGTCCACAAACCCGTCATGTTAACATCATACCTCTGACAACCAAATTAACTTATTAACTCTCTTTAATAGAGCGATAGGCCTATAAAATACTATTATGTTAACATCACACCTCTAACAGTCAAACCCCCAATAAACTTATTAATACTTTTTCAACAAGAATAGCAAGTTTTTATTATGAAATTCCCAGTAGATTAAAGATTTTCTAGAATTATCCTAGTGATAATGAAGAAAATTTCTGAATTTTACTCTAAGTGAAAATTCATGTAAAGCTATTACTACACCTCTGGTACTTCCAACTTTCTTTTAGTGCTTCAAGTGAAAACATAATAGCGACAGAGCTTACGTATTGAATATCATAGCCAATGATTATTATTAAATTAATAATCTTTGAATCCATACCTTTCAAGCATGGGGGACTTTATCTCGATCCCTAATTAGAGATAAGTCTACGCCTAACACGCGTTGTCGGTTAGTCTTTTCCTGTAAAAATAACAAAAGCCTACGTATTCAATATCATAGCAGGTTGTTATTAATAACACCAGAATCCATACCTTACACGCATGAGGACTTTATCTTGATTCCTAATTAGAGATAAGTCTGCATCTAACACATATTGTCCGGTGGCCTATTTCCATAATAATGACGAAGTCTACGTATTCAACATTGTAGCACCAAAAATCCATACCTTTCATGGATGGGAGACTTTATCTTGATTTCTAATTAGAGATAAACTTACGCCTAACACACGTTGGCGGATAGTCCATTCCCGTGAAATTGATAAAAAGTTTATGTATTCGATATCATAACACTAAGTCTAAGAGAGTTCATTCTTTTAGCACAACGTTATATATAGAATAGATTTAGACAATCCATATACTAGCCTGACTCAAACGGTAGTCAGTAAAGGTTTATCAAATCCATCGATGGCTGAGGGTTTGCTAAAAATCCTATGAATGTTTTTGGGCCCATCAGCAGAGTGGATGTGAGCCGTGACGTGACCTTTGAGAGCTTTTGCTCATGAGAAGCTTGTATCGTCGTTACAATTTCTCTTTGAAGCTCATCCTCACACGGGTCCTGTGTGGCAAATCCCTTCAACCAAGATGCCTTCGAAGAGAGTGTATAGAACAACTTATTTATGATAATGAATCAATAGGTCCAAGATCAAAGTTATGATCCAAAGTATTCTAAAAATTCATCCCAGTCAACCGTGAACTTTTAAAAACTTTAGAGGGGGTTCTATAGGCTATCTAAATATTACTGTAGATAGATGATCTCCATCGAACACCGATGATAAAAGTTACAATTTGACCGCTTCTAGAAGGCTACTATTTAAAAACTTTCACGTAGATTAATAAAGATTACAATCTGATGACCTTCACAACAACCAATAAAAGCTCTAATTCAACATTCTTCATAATCAACATTGGGAGTTACAATCTGACGACTCTCATATTTTCAAGGAACTAAGACGAATGTTACAAGATGATGGTCTTTGTAATGCTCTAGTAAAAGAGACTACAAATTGACAGTCTCTTCAAATCAAGATACAGAGCTCACCTATGCATCCCAGATTCAAAATGTAGAGGTCGTGATTACGTTTTACATTCAAAACGTAGAGGTCGTGGCTGCATTTTAGATTCAAAGTACAGAGATCGTGGCTGTATTTCAGATTCAAAACGCAGAGGTCGTGGCTGCGTTTTAGATTCAAAACGCAGGGCTCACCACTATGTTTCTAGCCGCCAGTGCGGAACTCAACTCTGCATTCCAATCCCAGAACACAGAGTTCATACCAGAACGCAGATTTTGCGTTTGACTTATTCAAACAAGAGCTGAATAGTTTCAAACCTGTTTTCTATGATTTGAGGGGATCACTCCGCCACTTAGGAGCAAATTAAGGAGGCGGTTACACCCTTTAATCCCCTATAAATGACGAAAAACTCAACTGGGTTCGTGATCTCCAATTGATCAGCTTTTTTGCATCAAATATCACTAAAAAGAGAGGATCAGAGCTGGGGAAAGGAGGCAATCTTGAAAAGAGGGGCTTTGGCAGAGGCTTTTGGAGATCTTCGGTTATCCTGGAGCTTCGGCAATCTTGAGCGATCATCCTTGGAGATTCTGTAGCTTTGGAGCAAGATCTTGGCTATAAACTAATTTTTGGTTAAATCAATTCAACTCTTTTACAGAGTTTGCAACTCGCTCTGAGTTCATTAACTCGTTAAGAGTTATAAACCGATTTTCAGTTCAAATCAACTCTTTTACAAAGTTTAAACTCACTCTAAGTTCTAAAACTCGTTAAGAGTTATTTTTAAACTTGCCATGCAAGTTCTCCTCAATGTCAATCAAGAAGAAGATATCGTATTCCAGTGAAGTGAAATGTTCAGATTATCAACGGGATACAAGATCGAAAGCCTATTGATACCAAAAAGAACCTAGGTTAAACAAAGGGAAGGATCTCCGTCGATCTCTTTCTCTTTTGTAAACCAGGAAACAGATTGAGAAGATTATAATTTCTTTATCTAATTTTGCTAGAGAGAGATTGTATTGAGAGAATTGTAACTTATTTTTTTCTAAGTTTGTTAGAGAGAATAATAAAAATTCAATTCTCTATTTTTCTTCTTTCAATTTTCACACCAAACACGACCTTCTTAGGAGCTATGAATACTCATCGATGGAGATGAACGAAGAGCTCACCAGAGTTTGGGAACGAGAAAGCTTGTTAATTAGCTCGGAGAAGAACAGAAGAGTTGAAAAGACTCTTAATTTGACCATGATGGTCTATTTATAGATAGTTGGAGCTGTCAAATCAGCACGGGATTTGAGGCAAAAATCCTGCCCAAAACGTGATTTTCGCGTTCACGCTGAGTCGGTTAGACTCCTGAAACACATGGTTCACCTCTGCATTTTAAATTTTAAACGTTGGGTTCACTTCTGCATTTCAATACTTAAACGTGCGGATCACATTCGCATTTCAAAATTCTAAAATTTTGCAGCTGGTGTTTCTATGGTGGCTTTGCAGTCCTTGGTTGTCTCTTACCCAACTCTTGTAGCTACGCCTCACATATTCATCAATGAATGTCTTTGCTATTGTTGTTGATACTGAATACACATTCCTACAGACTGAGAGATTAAAAGAGTATCTCAATGATCCAACCAAGTTTGTTGTTGCTCTAGCTGCCAAGGAAGAGGAGAAAGATGAGCCCGCTAATATGCCGGATGATGATAACTTAGGCTTTAGCTTGTTCGACTAAGTTCTTTGTCTTCTAGTACCAAAAAGTTATCTTGTTTGGTTTAGGGTGCTTCAGTTACTTAAAAGCTTATTTGGGTTTCTTAGATTTATGTGTTACCTATGAGAGGCCAGGCTTCAGTACTAAAAAAAAGTAGCAATGGTCATCAAGGTGACGAAAGCCAAGAAGAAACTGACCTACGACAATAAGCTATGCAGCCTCTTGGATGGGTACAGATAAGTTCTAGTCATCGATGCTGATCAGAAAGAGATTATGTAGGGATTTAGTGATTCTCACGAGGAAGAACACCTCCTTCAGGTATCACATCAAGTCTCATAGTAAGAGCATAGGCAACAAGAACTACCTTAACTTCCTCCAATCGCTCGTCAGAAATATTGGGTTGATCTTTACCAAAGGAGATCTAAAGGAAGTTAGTGAGAAAGTCGCAAAATACAAGGTTGGAGTACCTGCTAGTATTGGGCTTGTGGCTCTCACTGATGTCGTCGTCTCTCATATTCTAAATGTGAGACTCATCTCCGCATTTCAAAGCAACAAGGCCCATTTCCAAACTTCAGAAACAGGGCCACGATAAGTGCCTTCATACTGATCTTGTGTGGTTAGTGTTTGTAATCAAGTCCACAACATCTTCAAAGTGGATGTAATGAACAATCATCCAACCAATCCAAAATCAAAATTAGGATCCAAAGTATTCCGAAAATTCATTCCAGCCAATCGCGAATTTTTAAAAACTTTAGAGGGGATTTTGTAGGCTATCTAAAAATTATTACAAATGGCTGATTCCCATCAAGCACTGATAATAAAAGTTATAATTCAACAACTTCCAGAATACTACAATTTGGAGACTTTCACGATAATCAATGAAGGTTATAATTCAAAGACCTTCATAATAACTAATGGAAGTTCAGATTCAACGGTATTCACAATGATCAACAAGAGTTATAACTAACGACTCTCACATTCCAAAGAGCCGAGATGAAGATCATAACCTTTGTAATGATCTAACTAGAGAGACTACAAATTAACGGTCTCTTAAACCCAAAATGCATAGCTCATCTCTACGTTCCAGACCCAAAACGCAGAGCTCATCTCTGCGTTCCAGACTCAAAACACAGAACTCATCTTTACGTTCCAGACTTAAAACGCATAGTTCATGCCCAAAATGAAAGTCTTGCATTTGACTCATTCAAATATGAGTTGAACGGTTCTAGAAACTGTTTCCCATAATTTGGGGGGAATCACATTCCACTTAGGAGTGATTTTAGGGGTTAGTTACACCCCTTAATCCACTATAAATAGCTAAAAATTGGCTTAAATTGGATCTTTTTTATCTTTTTGGGATCTTGGGATTTTTGAGCGGGTTTTGGAGGAGATCTTTAAGGAGATCAACTTTTGGAGATCGAAAAACCACCTAAGAAGATCGGCGATCTTTAGGAGCTGCTCTTGGAGCTTTTTCTTGGTTTGTAAATAAATTTTGGTTGGATTAAATTAACTCTTTTATAGAGTTCTAAACTCGTTCCGAGTTCCTTAACTCATTTAGAGTTCTAAACTCGTACCGAGTTCTTCAACTCGATCAGAGTTCTTAAACTCATGAGAGTTTTAAACTTGCATTGCAAGCTCTTCCCATCAAGAAGAATCAACCAAGTTCCACGAGGCGAAGCGTTCGGATCGTCAATGAGATACATGATTCAAGATCTCATCGACACCAAGAAGAACCCAGTTTTAAACAAATAGGAGGATCTCCGTCGATTCCTTCCTTCTTTTGTAAATCGAGATACCGATATAGAAGAGTTATAATTTCTTTTTCTAAATCAGTTAGAGAGGGATTACAGTGAGAGACTGTATTTATTCGTTTCCTAAGTCAGTTAGGGAGATTAATACAAATTTTTATTCTCATTTCTTCTTCAATTTTCCCACGAACATATATCGATGTGCTTCGTTATGGCATGATATATTAGATTCTTGGCAAGATGTATAGCACTCTGGCTATCACAATAAAGAACGTCATTCACATGCTTCAAACCTATCTCTTCCAGGCACCGGTCAACTAAATCATCTCCTTACTGGCTTTAGTCACTGCGACATACTCTACCTCAGTCAAGGACAATGTTACTTTCTTCTGCAAACGTGAGACCCAGCTTACTGCTGTTGATGCTAAGGTATAAATATACCCCGTGGTACTTCGCCTCGTTTCATGATCACTAGTAAAATCTGCATCCACGTATCCTTACAGTACTAGTTTCTTCCTCCTAAAACACAATGGCATATCCGTAGTCCCTCACAAGTATCACAATATCCACTTCAAAACCTCCCAATGATGCTTCCCTGGATTGCTTGCAAACATGCTCACAACTCCCATTGAATGGGCGATATCTGACCTCGTGCAAAATATCGTGTACATAAGACTACCAGTGGTTGATGAATATAGCACTCTACTCATGTGCTCCTTCTTTGCATATATCTTGGGTAATGCTCCTCAGATAACTTGAATTGACTTCTAAGGGGCGTGTCGGCGGGTTTGGCATTCTCCATGTTGAATCTCTGAAGTACCTTCTTGATGTATTCAGTATGACTCAACTTTAACGTTCATTTAGCTTCATCTCGACTGATTTGCATCTCAAGAATTTGCTATACAACACCCAGATCCTTCATAGCAAACTCTTTTACCAACTTCTTCTTCAATTTATTTATCTCTTCTAAATATGGTCCTGTAACTAACATGTCATCAACATACAATAATAACACAATATAGCTGGACTCAAACCTCTCTAAGTAGCAACAATGATATAAATTGCATCTTCCATAACCATTGCTCTGCATTAAGTTATCGAACTTTTTATACCACTGCCTCGGAGCCTGTTTCAAACCGTACTAGCTCTTCTTGAGATTACACACCATCTCTTCCTTTTCTTCATCTATAAAGCCAACAGGTTTCTTCATATAGATTTCTTCATCCAAGTCACCATGAAGAAAGACAGTCTTCACATCTAACTGCTCAATGTAGAGATTTTCAACAGCTACTAAGCATAACACCACTCTGATAGTTGTAAGCTTCACAACGGGAGAAAATATCTCCATATAGTCTACTTCTTCCCGCTGTTGGAATCATTTCACAACTAATCTGGCCTTATATCTTTTGTTGTCATCACTCTCCTGCTTGACTCGGTAGACCTATTTGTTATGTAAGGTTTTCTTCTGTACTGGTAGCTGGGCTAACTCCTATGTCTCATTCGAGTGTAGAGAATCCATCTCTTCTTGCATTGCCTGCTCCCACTGTTGAGATTCACTAACTTGCATAGCATCCTCATAGCATTCTAGTTCTCCGCTATCTGTCAAAAGCAAATAATCTAGTGATGAAAGTATCTAGAATTCGGTTTGGGTACCCCGGATGACGTCCTAAGCTCCACGCCCTGGGTAGTGGTCTCTGCACCCGGAGTCTCCTCCGTTCTTTGGTCAGAACTAACACTATTTCCCCTATCTAGAAATTCCTCCAAATCCATATACTCTGATCCACCTGGGTAGTGGCCCATGATTAACCAAATAAGTTGTTGTATGCACCGCGTCCGCCCAAAACATCTTAAGTAAACCTGCATGTAAGCGCATGCTCCTCGCACGCTCTGTCAATATCCTATTCATCCTCTCTACAACACCATTCTATTGCGGTGTCCCTGGAGTAATCCTCTCCAAACGAATCACATTCAGAGCATAGAACTTCTTGAACTCTTCCAGCTCGTATTCTCCACCATTGTCCAATCTTAGACACTTCACCCTTAGATCTATCTTGTTCTCTACTATGGCTTTCCACTTCTCGAAAATCTCAAACACCTCTGACTTATGCTTCATGAAGTATACACACACCTTCCTCGAGTGATCGTTGATAAAGATGACATAATATGTCGAGCCGTTAAGAGAAGACACGCTAGCTAGACCCCAAATATCTGTATGAACAAGCTCTAGCTTTTGAGCTTTAGGTGGTCTTCCACTCTTCTAAAAGCTGACCCTCTTCTGCTTCCCATAGATGTAATCCTCGCGAACATCAACTTCAACTGAATTGATGCCGGATAGATTTCCTTGAGAGTGTAGAATTTTCATACCCTTCTCGCTCATGTGTCCCAACCTATTCTATCATAGATCTGTATTTTCCTTGCCAGCTGTAATTGCAAGGGTGTCACTCGCATATGAAGTAAGGTAGAGAGTTCCTATTTTGTTGTCGCGCGCAACCACCATAGTACTATTAGAGATCTTCTATGAATCTCCGGTAAATGTTGAAACATAGCATTTTACTCTAAGTTGGCCAACTGAAACAAGATTTCTCTTCAGCTTCGGTACATGTCTGACATTCTTCAGATTTTGCTTAGACTCCTTCATCTAAATCTATACATCACCTCTTCCAACAATACTGCAAGGCTTGTTATCCCCAAGTATACTTTCCCAAAGTCCCTTTCTATATAATTCTGAAGAAGCTTCCTATTAGCAATGGCGTGGAATGAGGCTCCCGAATTAATAACCCATGAATCGTAATTGTTGTCCATAGCAAGGATCAAGACATCTTGCACGATATGAGCCTCCTGCTCATGCGTATCCTTTTTTGGTGCTTTGCAGACTGAAGACATATGGTCCTCCTAGCCGTCGTTCCAACACTTCCATTTGATAAGCCTCACCTTCGAGTCCGACCCCTTCTTCTTTGACTTCGACCGATTCCTATTCTGATTACCCTTCTTCTGGCTTCGGCCTCTCTGCTCGAGATTTAGGGTTGAACCTGAACCTTCTGATTCGGATGATTTTCTTCTAACCTTCTCGGATAGAATCATGCTAACAACATCGCTCAGCTTTAACTTTTCCTTCTCCATTGAGTTACTAATTATGGTCATGCAACCTGCCCAACTATCGGCAACTGTGATAGAATCAATAGGGCATGCACTTCTTCATCAAACGTGATGATGTCGACGGAGATAAGTTGATTAACGATAGTGTTGAACTTTTTGAGATGTAACGTGAAGGAGTATCCTTCTGCCATCTTGAGGATGAAGAGTGTCTTGATGAGATGCACCTTGTTTGCGGTTGATGGTTGCTCGTACATCTTCACGAGTGCTTTCATAAGCCCCACCGTCGTCTTCTCCTTCAATATGTTATGGGTAACTGATTTGACAAGTGATAACCAGATCTTCCCTAGAACCTTCCAATCCAGTATTTCTCAGTCCTCGTCTGATTCCTTTTTCTTCTTTCCTTTAGCTTTTCCCATCAACGGATGGTAAAGATCCTTCCGGTACAGATAGTTCTCCATCTGTGACTTCCAGTAGGCAAAGTTTGATCTGTCAAACTTCTCAATCTTCGATTTGCTTTCTTCTGCCATCTCTTTCACACACAAACTTTGTCGAACGAAGCTCTGATACCGGTTATTGGGGTTGAACACACGACAACTCGTGCCCTTTCGGATCTTGTGTCGAAAGTAAGCAAGCAAGAAAATCATAGAAAATAAAAGAAAACTTGCAGGAAAGAACGAATAAAACAAGAGAACACCAGATTTAACGAGGTTCGGTGAACGTGCCTACGTCCTCGGGAGCCACACTAGAAATTCTTTGATTAATTGAAAAAGATTATAATGCTCACAATAGGTTTCTTTCTCTAAGATCTCTGATCTCAAAGTGTTGTCAAAACCCTCTCAAAGACGTCCTCACATAACCCTTAAAACATTTTAGGAAATATATATAAACCCAGCCCAAAACAGATTCCAACCCGAACCAGGAAAACCGCCTGATCCGACTTCG
The DNA here is from genome assembly GCF_001876935.1 of Asparagus officinalis. Taxonomy (NCBI): domain Eukaryota; kingdom Viridiplantae; phylum Streptophyta; class Magnoliopsida; order Asparagales; family Asparagaceae; genus Asparagus; species Asparagus officinalis. The sequence continues at coordinate 8,966,576 of NC_033799.1, read as the reverse complement.
GTCGACCGATAGCATTGCATCGGTCGACTAGTTAATCACCATCGGTCGACCGATAGCATTGCTTCGATCGACCGGCCAGAACCCTATTTTCTACAGGGTTTCTCGTGCACTTTTCGGTAGACAGATGTCACTGCTTCGATCTACCGACCAGGGCGGGGTTTTCTGTTCAGTTTCCTACGATCGATTTGGTCGACTGATCCATGTGTGTCGGTCGACCGATGCTGAGTTTTTCAGTTTTGTTGATTTTGATCTAGGTTTGGGTCTACACTCTCAAAACCAACACAATCAGCTCATGACTCCACTAACAATCGACAAGGATTACAATGAATATATCTAACTCTAATTCTAGCCATCCCTTGACTATGTATGTCAGCTGGCATCAAACCTAGTACCATCTCGTTTGGTTCTCTAGCCAGTGTTGATCAAACTTACCAGCAGGCACATGCTTTCCCCAAATTTCTTAGCGTCCAACTTTTGTTGGAATTGTAACTTAAAACTTGGGTTTGTAGAGGAAAAGATGAAAACTTTAGTCCCACATTGGAAAAGAGATGGGAAGAGAGGCTCTTTATAAGCCTTCCCTTTCTCTCCTATGCCTAGAAGAAAAAAAAGGTTATGCTCCACACCATACACGCGCGCGCCGGCCGGGCCGGGCTCGAGCTCGGGTTCGGGTTCGGGTCGGGTCGGGTGGCGCGCACACACGACCTGCGGACACGAATGCAGCTCCGGATTAATAGGCCCTTAATCTGCTACATTTTTATTTTTATTTTTGCTAATAAAAAACCATGATTAACATTTATAACATGATTTAAAAACGTGATTTATTTTGTAACAGAAATATTTTGTAACGGTAAAAATTTATTAGTGTGATTAAAAACGTGATAAATATTTTGTGAATTTATTATGTAACGGAAATGTTTTGGTTTTATAACGGCTAAGTTTTATTAACGTAATTAAAAACGTATTAACTGCGGGTTTATGTATAACAAGAATTCACAAAGCCTTCTTGAAGCTCGTGCCGACGAGAAGGAGGTCGCCTGACTGAGGGTCGTTGTATCTCCGGGGACTTTTGTCGCGTATCCCTGTACGAGAGGGGGCAATTAGTTTCTTGGGACAGTGCTTGCACGCCTCGACCATCAGGCTATATTCTAAACTCAGTTTAATTTTATATCTATTTTTAATCATTATCTAATTCTGTTAAAACTACATTTTGTGCTAATTACACTCTAAACAGCTTATATTCCCAACAATCCAAGAAACTAATTTTGCTGTTTAGAATAGTATCATGATTAGCATTCTGCTTTTTATGTTAATGATGTCTGCAATACTTAAAAACAAAATGTTATATTGCATGATAATTCTGTTGAATGAATGCTTTATATATTTCTGTCGCATTATAATAACAAAACTATTCATTCACCATCAGATTATGGCTACAAGTGAAATTATGTCTGCTAAACCAGAGAAGTTTGATGGGAACAATTTCCATCGTTGGCAAAACCAAATGAGATTTTGGTAAACAACTCTACATCTAATAACAGCCATAGAACCAGATAACCCATCTTCATCTAGACCAGTTACTAGGCAATCTTCCTCATCTTCCTCCACAGATTCCATTCCTATCCCAAGAACACCTCAAGAAATAGAGTATCATTGTCTACACAGAATCTTAGGAGCTTTATCTGATAGGTTATATGATATATATTATACTATCACTAATGCTAAAGTTCTGTGGGAAACCCTAGAGAAAAAGTATGGTTTAGATGATATGGGAATTAAAAGATTTAAAGCTTCTGATTTTAACAAATTTAAAATGGTAGATTCTAAACCAATGAATGAGCAAATTCATGAATTCGAACATATAGTTCACCAATTAAAAGTGAATGGATCTATCCTAGATGAAACATTTCAGATAGCCTGTCTTATAGACAAACTTCCCGAGTCCTGGTCAGATTTTGCCAAAAACCTTAACCATACCCAAGGAGATCTTACCCTAGAGCAAGTATTGAATTCTATTAGAATTGAAGAGCAACATAGACTCAGGGAGAAAAATGTGACAAAATCTGAACCCAAAGAACCCAAAGTAAACAATGTTGAATCCAAACCCTTTCCCCAACACAAGAAACGTCCCTTCCACCAAAATCAAAATAAAACATTTAAGAAGAAATCCTTTCATCAAAATAAGAACCCTGTCCACTTTCAAAAGAAGGAAGGAGCTGAACGTCGAGCCTATTTCGTTTGTGAAAGAACCAACCATCTTGCTAAGGACTGCTTTTTCAAAAAAACTGAACCACCCAAGCCTAGGAAGGGAGGACCTCCACCTAATAAGTCACAAGTAAACATGGTGACTTCCAGTCCAGCTGAGGCTGCTTTCAGGTCTGTTCTCTTCACTCCTGAAGTAAACATGACCTTTCAAGCAAATGATTGGTGGATTGACACTGGAGCTAATATTCACGTTTGCTCTAATCAATCTTTGTTTTCCACCTATCAGGTCTCAAGTAGAGGAACTGTGACAATGGGAAATAATAATGTGGCTCCTGTATCCGGAATAGGTCGGATCAACCTAAAGCTGACTTCTGATAAGACTTTGATCCTGCAGGATGTCCATCATGTACCAGACATTAGGAGAAACTTAATTAGTGGATCTTTGTTAGTGCAACAAGGCTATAAGCTTGTTTTTGAATCAAATAAAGTTGTAATAACTAAGGGTTTGAACTTCATTGGAAAAGGTTTCTTATGTGATGGTCTTTTTAAATTGAATGTTAAGAATTCTACTCTTGCATCTCCAATAGCTTTGAATATTGAACCTTCCATCACTTGGCATCAAAGATTAGGACATGTGAATTATAATTCAATTAAAAGATTGATGCATCTCAATATAATTCCAAAGCTTAATATAAAAGATGATGAAAAATGTGAAATATGTGTAGAAGCCAAACTTCCTAAGAAACCATTTAAAACTATTGATAGAGATTCTGAGATATTAGAACTCATCCATAGTGATGTTTGTGATTCAGGAAGAACAACTAGAGGGGGTAACAAATATTTTGTAACTTTTATAGACGATTGCTCTAAATATTGTTACCTCTACTTAATTAAGACTAAAGATGAAGTCATAAACAAATTCAAAATATACAAAGCAGAAGTTGAGAATCAGTTGGATAGGAAAATTAAAATACTAAGATCAGATAGAGGTGGTGAGTACACTTCTAATGAATTAAAACAATTCTGTGAAGAGAATGGAATTATTCATGAAATAACAGCTTCATATACACCTCAATCTAATAGAGTAGCTGCGAGAAAGAATAGAACACTAATGGACATGGTAAACTCAATGTTAATTAATTCTGGTGTGCCAGAAAATTTGTGGGGAGAAGCTCTCATGACTGCATGTCATATACTAAATAGAATTCCATTCAAGAAATCTGATAAAACCCCTTACACAATTTGGAAGAATAGAAACCCTAATTTGGATCACCTGAAAGTGTGGAGGTGCTTAGCAAAAGTTAAAATACCTGAAAATAAGAGAAAGAAAATTGGACCTAAAACTGTAGATGGAATTTTTATTGGCTATGCTTCTGATAGTAATGCAAATAGATTTTTAATAATCAACTCTGACATTAATGAGATAGCCAACAACACCATAATTGAAGCTAGGGATGCACATTACTTTGAAAATATTTTTCCTTACAAGACCAGAATAAACAACACAGGCCCTAGCTCTAATAATTCAGATCCTAGTTCTAATCAAGGTGAAACTAGTTCTAAACAAATTAGACCACTAGAAAGTCCAGAGGAGCCTAGGAGAAGTAAAAGAACTAGAATAGAAAAAGTCCATGAATATTTCTATGCATTACTTGTAGAAGATTCTCCAATTATATTTGAAGATGCAATGAAATTGGTAGATGCTCTATTTTGGAAGGAAGCTATAAATAATGAGATACAATCTATAGTTCAAAATCATACTTGGGAACTAACTGATCTTCCTTCAGGTTGTAAAACTATAGGATGTAAATGGGTATTTAAGAAGAAACTCAGACCATATGGAACAATAGATAAATATAAGATCAGATTAGTAGCTAAAGGATATACCTAAAAATCTGGTATTGATTATTTTGATGTCTATTCTCCAGTAGCTAGGATTACTACCATTAGAGTCCTTATAGCTCTAGCATCTATTCACAAATTAATAATACATCAAATGGATGTTAAAACTGCATTCTTAAATGGAGATTTAGATGAAGAAATCTATATGGATCAACCTGAGGGATTTATAGCTTCTGGACAAGAAAAGAAAGTATGCAAGCTTATTAGATCACTATATGGTCTCAAACAAGCCCCAAAACAATGGCATATGAAATTTGATGAAATTATACTATCTTATGGATTTGTAATTAATCAAACAGATGAGTGTGTATATCATAAAATAGATAAAAACAACAAAATTGTGATATTATGCCTATATGTTGATGACATTCTTATTTTTGGTTCTGACATACAAATCATAAATGATATCAAACACTTTTTATCACAAAATTTTGACATGAAAGATTTAGGTCAAGCTGACCTAATTCTTAATACTAAAATCATGAAAAATGAGAATGGATATGTGCTATCACAATCACATTACATAGAAAAAATCCTCAAGAATTTTTATGATCCAAACTGTCAACCTGTTTCCACTCCATATGATCCTAATGTACATCTAAAGAAAAATACAGGTCATCCTCAATTACAAAGAGAATATGCACAAATAATTGGATCATTAGGATTCCTAACAAACTACACCAGACCTGACATTGCTTATGCAGTAAATAGACTTAGTAGATATACATCAAATCCTGATAAGAGTCACTGGGATGCTCTAGAAAGAGTTTTGAGATACCTAAAAGGAACTATGAATTATGGTTTACACTATAAAGGTTATCCATCTGTACTAGAAGGTTATTCAGATGCAAATTGGATTAGTGACTCAGTAGATGTAAAATCCACCACAGGATTTGTGTTCCTTTTAGGAGGAGGAGCTGTGTCCTGGAAATCTACTAAACAAACTGTAATGGCTAGAAGTACAATGGAATCAGAAATGATAGCTTTTGATACTACTAGTATAGAAGCTGAATGGTTGAAAGATTTATTAACTGAAATTCCACTAATGCAAAAACCATTACCAGCTATTTCTATTCATTGTGATTGCAGGTCAGCGATTGACAAATGCCATCAAGAGAATGCAAATGTGAAGATGAATCGACACTTGAAAGTGCGACATAAATCCTTAAGATATAAGATAAAAAATCATATAATAGCCTTAGATTTTGTAAGATCAGAGAAAAATCTTGCAGATCACTTAACTAAAGGCTTATCTAGGGCAGTGGTCCTAGAATCATCAAGGGGGATGGGGTTAAGCCCATAAGAAAAATCACTGCAGTGGCAACCCAACCTCACAGAGGTTCAATGGGTAGAAACAAACTGAATGAGTGATTAATTGTGAGGAGCACTGAATTTATTTGCTCCCATCCCTAGGGTGATCAGTGCTCATAAAAAGCAAGTGAAAGGTTGAGTCTAACTCTTAATGAATCCAAGACCCATGAGGCAGGATGCTTACTTGCTCGCATCCTTATTAGGATTCACCTATATGTGTGTAGTTGTGAGGCCGCGACTATGGGATCAGGGATGCTCCCTAGTAACACACATGAAAGATACTTGTGCAAGGCCGATAATAGCGCAACCCGTTTAGAATTCTTCAAAACTGTACTATGTGTTCTTTCTGTAGAAATCCGATAAATGAGACTGGTTCAAGGCGAAGTCCACCAAGCTCTCACGGATCTATACAACTGTCACTAAGTGAAGGTTCAAACCGAAAGGTACCTCCACCTATTACATAGTATAAAGGAACCAGCAACTTATTTATTTGTTTTTATTCTACTTTTATTTCTGAATTATTTTAAGTTTTAAGTTATGTGGGGGATTGTTGGAATTGTAACTTAAAACTTGGGTTTGTAGAGGAAAAGAGGAAAACTTTACTCCCACATTGGAAAAGAGATGGGAAGAGAGGCTCTTTATAAGCCTTCCCTTTCTCTCCTATGCCTAGAAGAAAACAAAGGTTATGCTCCACACCACACACGCGCGAATTGGCCGGGCCGGGCTCGGGTTCGGGTCGGGTCGGGTGGCGCGCGCACACGACCTGCGGACACGAATGCAGCTCCGGATTAATGGGCCCTTAATCTGCTACATTTTTATTTTTAAATAATTAAAATATAATTTTTATTTTTGAACAATTAACATGTGATAAATATTTTGTAACAGAAATATGTTGTAACGGCAAAATTTATTAGTGTGATTAAAAACGTGATAAATATTTTGTGAATTTATTATGTAACGGAAATGTTTTGGTTTTATAACGGCTAAGTTTTATTAACGTAATTAAAAACGTATTAACTGCGGGTTTATGTATAACAGTTTGTGAATTTATTATGTAACCGAGGGTCGTTGTATCTCCGGGAACTTTTGCCGCGTAGCCCTGTACGAGAGGGGGCAATTAGTTTCTTGGGACAGTGCTTGCACGCCTCGACCATCAGGCTATATTCTAAACTCAGTTTAATTTTATATCTATTTTGAATCATTATCTAATTCTGTTAAAACTGCATTTTGTGCTAATTACACTCTAAACAGCTTATATTCCCAACAACTTTATCTTCAGAAGGATGTGTTTGTGTGTGCGTGTATATATATAAGGGTACAGTTAGAATACATCTAGGGCGTAATTAGGTTAGTTACACACACCACTATGTATCGTTTAAGCTAACAAAATGCCTACCTTTTTAAGAATGGCTTTAGGACGTATGGGACAAATCCATGTATCATATTAACAGAAAACGTAAACGGAAACATCTAGAAATTTGTTTACCCGAATATGCTCATCCTTTTTAAATTTGGACAAATATATTGGACAGACTTTTAGCGTGGTATTTTCTCTCCTTGTCATTTAGTGATGTTATTTGCAATGACTATAGCCATTTACTAATGTGCCCCTTAGCTAGATATGGAAACGTTAGAGGTTGCGAAAGAAGAAAGAAAGAAGAAAAAAAGGATGCATTGCATCAAATTCTATTGTGATGAGATCTTTATTTGTCTTCTCTACTTAATTTCTTGGCTTTTAGTACGTCCCTGATGCTTATTGCACTTTGCCCATTTAGCATATCTTCATCCTGTTTATGGCAACGCATGCCAAAAGTTACACTGCATCAAATTTCGAAAGTACCAGTGAGATCGAAAGTACTAGTGAGAATTGAGCATTATTATTTTATATTCCAATATGTTCCTATAAGCTGTACTGTTGTTTTTTATAAGCTAAAATATAAACTACTCAAGCAGCGGGATTAGCGTTTTAAAATTTATTTTAAATTCGTGTTCAGTAAAAAGTACACTTGATTTAGAGTTTTAGTGCAGCAACAGAAACTTTTCACACGATATTAAAGCAACTTGGGATCCAAATATTATCGGGAATAAATTTCCCAAGCGTATTTAAAAAAGATATCACTCTATGAGTCTAAGTTTCGGCTCTTAAAAAATGCGCTTAACCTATGAGACTATGCCATAGTATAAAATTATAATTCTCAATCATAACCATAACATCGTACATTCTTTTGTTTTGTCGATCTTCTTTGCTTTCTTGCTTAAATTCTCAATCCTAACCATAACATCGTACATTCTTTTGTTTTGTCGATCTTCTTTGCTTTCTTGCTTGGCTTCTACTACGTCCCCTTGATGCTCCTTGCACTTTGCGCATTTAGGATATCCGCATCCTGTTTAAAGCGGTGCGTGTTTGAAATGGAGGCGATCAAATGATTTAATGACCACATTCAAGTAACTCTATTAGTATCTTGCAACTTGTCCTTTTACAAAAACATATCTTGACTAATGAACTTTCTTCTTTCCTCTGTAAATTAGTTGATATTTGGCTGGCTCTCATTCCGGTCTCCTTGTTCATCGTGCTTGTACTGTGCATTTCATCGCTCCACTGTTTGACGTCCATTCTAACGTTGCGTGTGAGATTTTGTCTGTCTTTTACAAAACTTGTATTTTTATTATCTTTTATTTTCAATTTATTCTTTTATTTTTTTTGTGGGCATGAATTTTTAGTCTGCAGGCGCGCCGTTTTCATTGATAGCGTTATCCACGATCCCACATCACGGACATTATCCCACTGCTAATCTTATATCTTGTTTTCCTTTAGTTTCTTATTCTCTTAATTCATTTTACAAAAGCAAAATTTTGAGCCGGCGCTGCTTTTGTCGCTAGTCCACGATCACATTCATTCACATTTTCTAGAGGCAACGGCTGCTGGTCTAAGACAAGGTTACTTATATATATCGTCTCCTAGCAGCACACTACGCTATCTATTTGTAGTTAATTTACTTGATTATGATTTAAGATCTTAATTGATATAAGCATCTAAGATGATATATGCTTCTCCTGTGCCGAAACCTAGGTTAGCTTCTACAGAGGTAGCAATGATTTTCTTAATCATACTCCCTTTAAGGGGCCGTTTGTTTTTAGTTTTTTTGGATAAAAAGAAGAGGAAAGCTGTCACAGTTGTCAGAACTGTGACAGCTTTCCACCCAAAACGCCTCTTTTAGAGGCGTTTTGGGGGAAACCCTGCCACAATTCTGACATCTGTAGCAGCTTTCCTTCATGTTCATGGTAAAAAAAAAGTTCCAAACAGGTCTTAAAAGTATGAGTTCGGGAAAATCTTTGCATGGTCAATGTTACCCTTACCTTTTTTTGAATATTACATTATTATCCTATCTTTTTTGAATTGGTAACTAAATAATTTATTCTATTCATAATGAGACTTAATATGTTATTGGATAAAAGAGATATGTTTCATATAATTCAAATCAATTACTTATTTCAGTTCATAGAGAAATCCAAAAACATATGCTATTGAGCACCTAAAAATTTTGGACTTTGTAAAAAAAATTCTCCAAGTTTTTTAAATTATAAAAACGCCCCTACAAATTTAAAATTTTATTAAAGCATCTTAAAAATTATAAATTTACTTATTTCAATTTAGTGAGAAATCTGTAAAACATATGCTAGCAAGAAAATAAAAGTTTTTTAACTTTGGAGAAAATATCTTGTAAGTTTTAAAAATTACAAAAACACCCCTAAAATTCAAAATTTATAAAAAAAACACCTTAAAAATTTTAAACCTATAAACACACTAGAAACCTACAAATAACATAAACAACCCCCAAAAATTTATGAAATTTGCAATACACACTGAACTTTTTATAAATTATAAAATAAAACCCTTAAACTTGTAAAATTTACAAAAATCCTGATAATTTTTAACCTAACAGTACATTAAAAATATAGGAATTACAAATATTTCTTACATAATTTGTAATTTATAGAAAATATCCTTAAATTTTAAAAATTACAAACAAACCTTTAAAATTCAAAATTTACAAAAACACCCTAAGAGTTTCAAATTCATTAGTAAATTGAAAGCATATGAATTATAAATAGTCTATAAATAATTTATAATCTGTAGAAAAGGCCTATAAGTTTAAAAATTACAAAAAGCCCCTAAAATTCATAATTTACAAAAAAAACATGAGAATTTATAACCTATAGACACTAAAATGAATAAGCAAAATTACTAACAACCCCTAGAAAATTAAAATTTTATAGAAAATATCATACACCTTTTAAAAGTATAGGTTTAGAAAAAAAATCATGGTAAATATTACCCATAACTTTTTTAAAAAGAACATAACTAATTAAAAATCAATTAAATTTGAAATTTACAAAAAAACACCTGTAAAATTTAGTACATTGCAAATTACCCCTTCAAAGTTTGAAAATTTTTAATGATTTTTTTAATTCCTTGATTTCAATGTAATATTTAATAGTTTTGTGTATTTGTATATTATAAAATTTTAGGGTATTTTTTATAATTTTTAAAATTTTTGAGAGTGTTTTTTTTTTGTAGTTTTCTAAATTTTCATTGTATTTTTAGTGTAATGCACATATATGTTAATTAATAATGATATTAAAGAGTAAGTCGTTCTTAATATTATTAGACCATAGTTAAGTGCTTACATCACTATTCGTAGGCAGCATAGTTTATATATGTAAAAATTTTCAGACAATCTATATAGTGGTTAAAAAGATTTTAACTTTAATGTACTATTTTTTATAAATTATATTTAATGTGAACCCACTATATAATTTTGACTGTGGTCATCATATTTTTAATATGTTTAATTGATTGACTATAAACGTATATAGAACATAAATTACTTTACCTTCTCACATGAGCTAATATTTGATATTTTATAATTTAAATTATTACTTTTAAATTTAATATAAAGTGGAGCTCTAATAACATTTATTTATTTACCTACAACATAATACGATCTCAATTCCTATTTTTAGCTGGAGATTTATTCCATAGTTACATGTTTCAAATTATTAACTAAAATAATAATTATTTATGCTTAAATTAGGATGATTGTAGTTGGTCACTCACTATGGAATTTTTATGAAGATATATACCTTACTTTTTATAGCTATCTGCATTGCATATGTATAATTTATAAATTAGTTCTTACTTTAACATATTAAATTACTTTTTCTATGTAGAAATTTTTTTCTTTGACTTTTAGACTGTGTAATCACTATATCACCATCTTACGTAGAAAGGACCATATTCTAAATAGCTTCAAGCCAATATTTGAGTTGATTTGAAGTATATACTATTGGTACTATGTGTATATATTTTTAAAGAAAATTATGTTAATATTTTTTTAAATAGAAGAGAATATTCTAATCTCTGATATTATAAAAACTAAATATAACAAATTGAGTAATTAGCGAAAGAGAACTTACATCAGAAAAGTATGAATAATAAGATAAAGAGGAAAGGTAATGACATTGTCAACAATACTACAAATAGCAAACTACAATGTAAAGTTAACATATTTTGTGAAGCCCAACTACTAGCTATAAGCATCGAGGCTTTCATATATATGTACTTTATAATTTATTAAAAATAGTCATATAATCTTATATAATAAAATTGATTTAGTATTGAATAGTAATATCGTTATAATAATATCGTTATTAGGAAAAATTCTTCATGAATCAATATGTTCTTTACGATATATAAGCTATGCACTCTAAATTCTTGTGTTTTTTATAGAGCCAAAAAGTTTGAATACGAACATCTAACATGTTGCTCTCACAACAACAAAATCCACTTAGCAGATATGGATTTTTCAGATGAATTATGTATCCTATATACAATACAATTATCCTAAGTAAGTAAGTTATAATAGCATTTTTTATTCACATCGTTTGGGGAAAGATTCTATAGGGACCTTGTATCAAAGAAAAAAGAAAATTTTATATTTAGAGCACATGGAGAAATATATCATAATCTCACTGCTCTAATTTTATAAGAAAATAATTCTTCATACTTTTAGTTTTACTTCTATAATGCAGAGAATGAGCTATAAAATTGAATGAGAATATTAGATAATATAAATATGAGTAAAACAATAACTAAAAGTTAACGTGAATATGAGTCAAACCACAACTAAAAGTTTAATGGACATATTACAAGTAAATTCTTTTACGAATTGAATGATCACTCATCTTTTGAATACTGCAATATACTAATAAATAGAGGTGTTTTACTAGATTAATATGTTTCTAACTCACAAATAGTAGATCACGTGGTTACAGTCTGAGTTGAAGGAAACAATGATAATATTTTATTTGAGAGAGAGATTATTGAGTTGATGATCAATCCCACAAAAAAATTTATTTTATTTTTTTATTTTTATTCTATTTTTATCAATTTAAATAATCATGATATTCAACCACGTGCATCTCAACTAGTATGTTTTAAATGCGTGTGTGAGATTTAAATATGAGCAATTTCAGTATCATCTTAAATTTCTTTTGTAGCTTCAAAATATCAATTTCATTATGACAGTTGAGAGGTGTAACTGTATACTCGTACATTTAGGGGTGTTTATTTCACTCTTTTTATGGAATAGGAATAGGAATTGGATCTGACAGGGGCAAAACTGTAAATAAATAATTCTTTATGAATCATATTCCTAAGTTTGATTCATAACAATTTTATAGATTTCAAAATGTATAAAGTTGGAAAAGAGGGGGTTTTATGGAAACCCAAATCCCATGGGTTTGGGTGGAATTGGGTGAAAAAGCTGACACACCCCACACAAATTCCCTTTCTCTTTGTTTTCGAAATCCGCGTCTTCATGAAAACCCTAGGTCTGGTTTTTCATCTTCTCCGGCTAATCTTCTACCGCCTCTTCTCAATCCTCTTCGCGCCTTCTTTGATTTCTTTTTCAAAGATGACACTCTGGATCGAGCTATTGTCAGTTGTTGGCTTCGATTTCTGTCAGTGGGTTTGATGGGTTTGTCGGCTTCAGTACGTTTGTTGCTTCGGTGGGTTGCTATCGATTGGGTTTGTTGCTTCAGATTTCCGCTTCGATCTTGAGCTCATTTTTTTTATTTCGAGGTTTGATCCCAAAAGTTAATCTTCGATTTCAAGCTTCTTTCTCTGATCTTGTTGCTTCGGCGAGTTGATGTCGATGGGTTCGGTGGGTTTGATTTCGATCTTTGATTTCTCAGTTGGTTGCCTCAGTTGGTTGCTTTGGTTTGTTGCTGAAATTTTCAGCCCTGAATTACCCCCTTGGCAGTTGAAGGTATAAATCTATAACTCGTTTTTTTACAAAAATTAATATATGATCATGGATAATTATTTGCCATGGTTGATTTTGTAGTGGATGTTTGATAATTTAGAGCTTCATTGCTTCGGTTATTTGTCATAGTTGATGATGGATGATTATAAATTGGTTATTTAATATATGAATTAGTAATTTTGTTTTAAGATTGCAATATACGAATTAGTTGTTTCATTACGAAAATAAATTTATGGATATTTAGATATTTTGTTTTAAGATTTCAATATATGTATTAGTTATTTAATTATTTTTAATCTTGAATTTAGATATTTTGTTTTAAGATTTCAATATATGTATTAGTTATTTAATTATTTTTAATCTTGAATAAGTAGAAATATTAAGTTATAATTTAAGATTTCAATATATGTATTAGTTATTTAATTATTTTTAATCTTGAATAAGTAGAAATATTAAGTTATAAATGACAATGTCTAGGTGAGACAATCCATCATTAGAATGCAATCTACAATAAACCTGTAAGATATATGTGGGGCATTCAATTTTGACAAAATGACATATTCCTGAGCCGTACAATATCAACTAGATTTTTAATGATAGTTTACTCAATTTTAATAAAAAAATATATTACAATATCAATAGTTTTTGCAAGTACAAGTACATGACATGCGGTTTACAATAATTAAAATAATATAAAATATCACTACTAAAATTGCTGAAAATTTTCAAGATAGTAGTTGTTTTTCAACAAGTTTCAATTCTTCCTTCAGCCTCTTTGATTTCAAAAAATACTTATCTCCGAACTTATTTTCTTTGACAATTTGGTTTCCTTGGTTGCTTATTTCTCAACCTTCATGAGCCCATTCAAAAAATTTGCATTCTTTATTTAGGTATTTTGCACACCCCCAATAATACCTTCCCTTAATTTTACCATTCTTGTACACTTTCATGGGTGTTTGGAGATTACAATCGCATCAAACTTCAAAAATTTTAGGGCATTCTTTTGATATCATATTGATGGAGGGGAGGAAACTTACAAACTATGAGAATTTTTAAAAAGTGGTAAGAATGAGGGATACATTGGCACTCAATCCACATTTATAGCCTCCAATGACTTGGAACTAGCCGTTGCTACAGTGTTTTTCTCGGTTTTGAATTTTGGTAAACGGGTAAGATTACCTAAACTTCTTACTTAAATATTTTGTCCACTAGTTTGTTGTAAGAATACCTAAGGTGTTCTCACCATTTATTCCAAAATTTTCTCATTCCAAACCAAACTAAAAAAGAGGAATTTGTGGGTTTCTATAAAGTTGGATTTCATTTTTTCATGATATGAAACAAACGTAGAAAGGAAAAAAAGGATTCCATAACAACATAAAATTGTCCTTAATTTTTTTATAGATTAGATAGGAATCCATAAAAAAACGTCTTTTTCTAATCCTATTCTTGCTCATTATTGAACTAAACACGCCCTTGGCCTACTGAAAGGAGAATAAAGAAATGTATTGTAAAACCATCCTCTTAAATGAGTTTTACGTAAAACAAACATTCAACAGGCCTTGAACATATGAAAGCAGCTTTGGATCCCTTTTTTAATTCCAAACTGGGCTTCGTTTTCTGGACTAAAGTACATGGGCCTAAGTAAATCAGCTTCCAGCGTGGAGCAAACTTTTTACAAATCCCATCCCAACATAATAAGTATCTAAAAGGGAAAAAATTTAAATTAGACCACTTAAAGAAATAATCACCAAAATTGATTTATTCTCAAAATATTTATCAAAACAAACCTATTTTCTACCATGTTGGTTATAATTAGGACGATTTTGATGAATATTTCGGGAACTAATTTTTTTTTCAAAATCAACCTAATTTTGCTGACATAGTTGAATCTAGGTCGATTTTGATAAATATGTCGCAAATAGGTCGAAGTTGATAATTTTTTTGAAAGGTCTATTTCAAAAATTTATCCTAGTTTAAATTGACTAGCAAAAATAATTAATAGTAATAAGTTCTTTTGCTCGGAAAGTTTTGAACAAAACACCAATTTTTCAAGAGGTTTTTATGAATTTTACCTCGAGTGAGAAAAATAATATTTCGCTTGACCTTTGAAAATTTTAGCTAGATTCGGTGTTAAACGGCGCAGTTAGTTCACTTCAATCTATTCGGTCCAAGAAGTCAAGAAAATAGAATATTTAGCAAAAAAAATTTAATTATAAAAGAAAGACACAGATTAAATGATAGGTAAAAGAAAGATGTGAACTAAGAGATTTAAAAAACGATGCGATCAATTAAATTAAAAAAATTTAAAAAAAAAATTAGGGAATGACAATAAAAATGTTGAGGAGAACGGAAAGACAAGAAAAAAGGGTTGCATGTATTTAAGAAAATTGAGAAGAGATGGTCCCGGTTGGAAATTTTTCTAACCAAACTATCCCAAATACATTTTAAAAAGGAATCGAATCGTGGAAACTAAATCGAGATGAGTGGAAAGAAAGGGGGGAAATTTTTTAAAAAGAAAAAGAGTGTATGTTTTAAAAAATCGAATGATAGTCAGTTCCGCATAAACTTTTTCAAAGCGGGACATCTCACGATCTCGTGGCCAGCGCCGAGTTGGTGACGCGAACTAGGTGTGTGTTTATTTCCTTGAGTTGAATTCTGAGTCGGAGTAGTTTATATTTTGGGTGGTCAAATTAACTTCGCCATGCATATGGTGGTTTTCCCCTAATTTGTTCGCTCACGAAAGCAATTCCTTCCATTTTAATTTCTCATAACTTTGTCATTTGGTTAATAGTCACTACATTGAAATTTGAAGTTATTCGTGAATTTCGTCTATTTCTTGAATCATTAGTACCAGATGACACATTGCTTGTGAACAAATCCATGATCTCACAGGCTAGGAGATCTACCAAATTAATATTTATACAAGAGGCTTACGCTCTTTATGCATTCTTAGTTAATTCAATACTTACATCAGGGAACACAAACTATTAGAAGAGTACAGTAACTGATTTGAAGTTTTAAATCAATTCTGTAGATTGTGAAAAACCTTCCCACTAGAGGAATAAAGAATATATGGTGATAGTTGAGGTTATCATTTTATACTTCTACATGTTCTTCGAGAGTTTTTTTTTTTAATGGACAGAAATATGAAATCATGTTGGTGTATCAATGTTTTTTTTAATCCCATTTAATTAAATTTGTGGTTGCTAAAAATCCAACTTGGATTGCTCTGGCACTATGTTAACGCACCTAGTCACTATACCTAAACTCCAAAATTATAGCGAAGATTAAAAGTGATAATTTTATAGTCCAACAACAAATAGATCATAAGTCTCTTTAAAGTGCATGCGAGTTTGGGGAAAATATTCCATGAACAAAAATACCCTTAACACTTTTATATATTACATTATTATCATTTTCTATCCTAATTAATTTTAATTATTAGTTATAAGCTTTAATTATCCTATATATCCTGAATAAAATGTATATAAGCTTTGATTTGTAAGTATGTTAAAAAATTAGATTTAAGTTTTCAACCTCCATGTTCAACCAGTTCTCTAGAAATTGAAAAATAGAAATCTCAGAACTTATAAAATTTATTTACTAGAAAAAAATAGATAAAGTTTTAAAATTTTGACAATCTAAAGATTTGAATTTGGTACCTAACAAGTAAAAAAATTAAACTATTTATCATAGCATTTGGTTTTTTAATTATATTCAAATTTAAAAATAAAAATAATAGATGATTTCATGAAATATGCTCACTCCCTAAACTATTTTTATAATTAAAGAGAAAAATATTAATTTAGTGTGAGTGACCAAGCTAAAAAATATCCAAAATCTATAGAATTTGCACAACACGTAGAAATATCCAAAAGACATAATTTAAAGATTCATAAAAAAATCGACCTACATAATTAATAGAAATATCCAAAATAAATTCAGAAATTTGATATTTTGCGAGGAAATCTAGAGGACTTCAAAATATTAAAAATTTTATAGAAAAGACCTAGATCTTAAAAAAACTGTAAAAAATTTTGAAAGAATCACTTACATTTTGAATTATCACAATTAATAAAATATCTTTAATGTGATTTCATTGTGATAGTGTTCGATTTAATTAAAATACTTTTAATAAGATACAAACTATAGATAATTTTTCAACCTCCACTTTCAAGCATTTATCAAGAAATTACAAAATAAAAAATCTCAGAACTTACAAAAAGGTAAAGATAATTAGATGATATTATGAAACATTATTACCTCCTAAATTACCTTCATAATTAGTGAGACAAATCATACACCCTTTAAAAATATGAGTTAAAAAAATTTTTATGATCAATATTATCCTTAACATTTGGGATATTACATTGCAATGCTATTCTAAATAGTAATAAAGCATAAATTTATTTTTTTTTACCAATTTAAAGAAATAATATTTCCTTTATTTACAAAGAGAAATAAATAGTTTGCTATTCAAAAACCTCCCATCTCAAAAAAATGTAATAATATATTTACTTAAGAATTCTCATCAGATTAAAATTATCTATAATTAAAAAAATCTAATTTTTATAATCCTAATTAAGTTCTAACTATCCATAATTTAAAAAAAAAACTCCTAATAAATTCAAGGAAAATATGTTCAAAAATAAAAAAACATTCTAATTTTTTTGAAAATAACAAATACCCCTTTGAAAATTAATAATTGCCAAACAACCTTTTGAAAACTTGAAAATTGCAAATAGATCCTAAAAATATAAAATTACAAAAAATCCTAAAAATATAAAAATTGCAAAAAAATTACATGAAAATCAAAATATTTAAAAAACCTAGAAAATATGAAAGTGAGAACATGCCTCCTAAATATAAAAATGACAAACAAACCCTTAATATTTTAAAATTTGTAAACAACCACATGAAAACTTTAACAATTACAAATATTCATACTTCCTTTATAATGTGAAAATTACACACAATCTCCTCAAAGATCTAAAAATTTAAAAAAACTTTTAAAAATCTGAACATTCTAAAAAAAATTATTAGGGTTTTCTACTAAAGATATTTGGGATTAAATGGTAAAACTTAAAACTTATTGGGTTTTCTCTGGGGGTGTTTTGTCATTTGATTGCCCATGAATTAACAGGTGTTAATTTGGAGTGTTTTCTATCAACATTTATAGAGGATTTAGTGAGTTTCATAAGTATTTGAGGTTTATTGTCAAACACTAAAACCTATTCAGGATTTAGTGAAATTTAATCCATATATTTTCCAATTTTTAAAGAGACGGTTGGTAGACAGCTATAGAAAAAAACATAAACCGTATATAAATAATTAAAATATTTGACCATGTGCAATGCAGATGCATTCTAACTAGTAGAGTAATAAAGTCAACCTTCAAAATTTTTGTTTATACATCATATAGGGTCGTTAAGCAATTGGCTCTCTGAATACATATAGGATGTAACAAACTACGCAAGGAAGAGAGAGAATCTGAAAATTAGAGGTAATTCAGCATGTACTCTTGTATTATCGCTGTTTTGAACTCATTTTCTCTCTAGTTTTATTTTTGAAGATAGACCTTGTGATTGAATATTTTGACTCCTTTACTCTCGAGGGTCTATCGTAATAGATAATTTTCTTCAAAAATGGCACTCAGGAGCTGTATCCGCAAAAGTAAAACTACTTGGATCATAATTTCAAAACAGCAATCCTACAACGAAAATTCACTCAGAAGATAATATCTCGGTTTCCGAGTAGTTCATAGGTTTCTCGTGATGTCATTCAACAAGGAAAACTCAGTGTAAAACTTCTAGTCTAAGATTGACATACACTACCACATATATGCTCTAACGCAACGGTTCAAAACCGTTGCGTTAGCCATGGAACCGTCGCCCTTGAGCAAGCGCGACGGTTCTCAAACCGCCTCATATACTGCCGTTGCCCTACCTCTACCGTAACGGTTTTGAACTCTATTGCGACGGTTTTTTGAACCGTTGCCCCTGCATCTAACGCAACGGTTTTAAAAGACAAGCAGTTACAGTAACGGTTCTCATAGAGCTACGGCGACAGTTGGAGCTATTGCAACAGTTTTAAAAGATCTAACGTAGCGGTTTTAGTAGGCTATAGCTATGGTTTTGATAGAGCTACGGCGACAGTTGGAGCTATTGCAACAGTTTTAAAAGACCTAACGCAACGGTTTTAGTAGGCTATAGCTATGGTTTTGATAGAGCTACGGCGACAATTTGGATTGAGTTATCGCAACAATTTGGATAGAGCTATCGCAGCGGTTTTGATCGAGCTATTGCAACGGTTTTAATCGAGCTATTGCAACAGCTCAATCGGACCTGTTCTTGGTTTCCTACGTCAAAATAATATAGTATTCAATTACCTGGACAATCTTTTTAAGAACATGGCCAAGTCAAATTTTAATACACAATATAAAAGTGATTATGTTGAGCATAATCAACCATAATGATAAGTGCCAACATACATCAGTATAGTATAAAAACTACAAAGTATTAAATCCACACTACCAACATTTCAACTCAGAAAATATCGTACCGAACTAACATTCAAACAATGTACATCAACATTTGATTACAAAACATGAAACTTCTCGGTCAAAGACTATATTCTCTATTTGTTTCTAAAAACTTGTTCCTCAATGTCAAATACTCACTAGGAACCTGTCAGTATCAATCTCAATCTTGGCTTTCATCATTTCTGTACCTGTGTAAATTTCCATGAATCAGCGTAATTTTTGCAATGATGATAATAAAATTGGGGAAAAAAGATGTTTGAAAAGGAAGTTAAGAGAACATATTGATCCATGAGTACCAGAAGCGTGATGAAAGGAGCAAGCAAGCGAGCGTAAAAAGAACCATTAAATTTTGAAGAACACACTTAGAGATAACTTAAATCGTCAAATGTGGGATGATTCCACATTGCCTAAATTATGGGAAGTTCTACTGGTAGTAGTAAATGGCACTCTCTCTAGGCTTTAGCAAAAACTAAAAACACAAGTAGGTCCTCTGGAGTTCGAATCCATTCCGTTGTCATCACTCTCGGCCCAATATTGATCGCTATGAGTGACACCAAGATCTTCAAACACATTGCTTGGAATCTTCAAAACATAATGCCAATTCTTATTAACCTCTTCAACAGGGTCTTTCACATAAAAAACTTGATGCACTTGGCATGCCATCACAAAAGGATCATTTGTATGACATTTGTTGTTAAAATTTACACGAGTAAGCCCATATTCATCCGTGTCATGCTGAAACCAATCACACTTAAACAAAACAACACTAAAATTGCCCCAGTAGTCTAGTTCAATGATATCTTGTATGACTCCATAAAATGACACTTTAGCAGTTATAGGATTATGGTCCCTAGAGCTTGCATAACTATCCACTTCACTTAATAAAGAAACACCACTATTTTGAGTTTTGCATGTATCATCGCGTGCTTTGATGTAGAAAGTATAGCCATTAATATAATATCCTTTATATCTCTTGGCGATATTGTTAGGACCCATCGAAAAAAACTTCATGTATTTGGGTATTGATTGAGATTCAGCCACGGTATCTTTAAACCATATAAGAAAATCCTTACTATGCCTTTGAGCTTCTACCCATTTTCTTCTTCTACCTCGTTTTCTCGGTTGATTCTCAATCAAGAGTTTGTGCTCTCTGTATTAATAAGAAACAAACATAATATGTTATATAGTGGAATTTAAAGAATACAAAAAATAATATATAAAGATTTAATAAATAAAGTATACCTAATATACTCCCCAACTTCCCTATTACCGCAATTGAATAAAGCATATCTATGTGCATTAACCCAATCTACATCATCCAATGCAAATGCTTTGCCTTTCCTTTTCCTCTTTCCGCCCACTGGATGACCTATCTTTGGAAAAATAGGTGATGGCTCATCATCATCAATGACTTCATCATACTTTCTTGTATATCTATTAAATCTTGTCTTCACACCATCATGTAGATATAACGAGCAAAAAGTCAACGACTCTTCAGCCAAATACCCCTCCGCTATGGAACCTTCAGGAGCACTTCTATTGCGAACATATGACTTTAATCTACAAAGATATCTCTCTACCGGATACATCCAACAATAGTTAACTGGCCCACAATCCAAAATTTGTTGAACTAAATGAATCGGCAAATGCACCATAATATCAAAAAAGCTAGGTAAAAATATTTTCTCCAGTTGACAAAGTATCTCCACAATTTCTGACTGCAATTTATAAAGATCATTTAAATTAAGAACTTTGCTACATAAGCCCTTGAAGAAAGCCCCTAATCTGATTAATGGAATAGAAACACGTCTAGGCATAGTCCTTCTCAGAGCAACTGAAAGCAAATACTGCATGAGAAAATGAGCATCGTGTGTCTTATACCCTGATATTTTTTTCTCATTAACATTGACACACCTCGAGATATTTGATGCACAACCATGCGGCATTTTAGCATTTTTTAACACACCACAAAATATCTTTTTCTCCTCCATCGTCATCGAAAAGCATGCTTTAGCAAATGTAAAATGCCGACCATCAGCTGACTTAGTTGGGTGTAGATCTCTTCTTATGCCCATATGCTGCAAATCAAAACGAGCTCTGACATGATCCTTCGTCTTTTCAGGAATATCTAATAATGTCCCAATTATATTATCACACACATTCTTCTCTATGTGCATTAAATCCAGCAAGTGCCGACATGTATTCTGCTCCCAATAAGGCAAATCAAAAAATATTGACCTTTTTTTCCATGGACAGCCCTTTTCTATTTTTTTTCTTCTGTTTCTTCCCAAAGTCATTAACAAAGCCACGCAATTCCTCCATAATCTCTATCCCAGATAATGATTCAGGTTCTTTTCCTAACTCAACATGGCCATTAAAGTTTCTTCTATTTAACCGCCATGGATGATTATCACTCAAAAATCGACGATGACCCATGTAACACATTTTCCTACTGTATTTTAAATATTGCGAACAAGTGCCATAGTTGCAGCAAGGACAAGCCAACTTCCCTTTAGTACTCCATCCGGATAACATTGCAAATGCTGGAAAGTCGCTTATAGTCCAAAGTAAAGCTGCACGAACATAAAATGGTTGTTTACTTGAAGCATCATAAGTAAGCAACCCGACTTCCCATAACTCTTTCAAGTCATCAATCAACGGTTGCAAGTAAACATCGATATTATTCCCAGGGGACTGAGGCCCTGGAATAAGCAAAGACAACATGAAATATTCTGGCTTTAGAGACATCCAAGGTGGTAAATTATAATTTATCAAGATCACCGGCCATGTGCTATGTGAAATGCTCATAGTCCGAAATGGATTAAACCCGTCACTAGCCAAGCCCAGCCTCACATTACGAGGGTCTAGTGCAAAATCAGGATGATTGGAATCAAAATCCTTCCATGCTTTGCCATCTGCTGGGTGCCTTAGATTCCCATCCTGGAGGCGCTCTTTTGCATGCCAGCTCATGGATTCAGCACTCTGAGAACACATGAATAGTCTTTGAACGCTATGTTTTAAAGGAAAATACCTTAAAACCTTGGCTGGAACACCCTGCTTATTTGCCTTCCATCTACTTTCACCTTTAAAGGAAAATACCTTAAAACCTTGGCTGGAACACCCTGCTTATTTGCCTTCCATCTACTTTCACCACATTTACTGCAAGCAACTTTTTCTCCATCTTCTCCACGGTAAAGCATGCAATCATTAGGGCAAGCATGTATCTTCTTGTAATCAAGGCCCAAATCCTTTATAATTCTTTTGGCCTCATAATAAGACTTTGGTAGATTTATTTCAGGAATTGCCTCTCTCCATATAGCTAGATAATCATCAAATGCCTCGTTGCTTAGGCCATGGATGCACTTGTGAAGATACAACCGGATGATAAAAGAGAGTTTAGAAAAAGTTTTACATCCCGGAAACAACTGCTGCTTACCTTCATCAACTAACTTATAAAATTTCTTTGCCTCCTTTGTTAACCTTTCTTCATCGTCACTTAGGCCATCTTCTTGGTTCACTGGAGACTCTTCTGCTACATCTCTAAATAAATCATGCAATAACTCATCCATGTTGTCTTGAGCATCATCAGCAACATCATCAACTTCTTCATTATTGTCATCAACATCCATCCTTGATGACACACCCTCTCCGTGAAAGAACCAATCATAATAATTCTCCACAAATCCTTTGACAATAAGGTGATCATAAACAACATCACGACTATACCAAAATCGATTACAGCAAATGCGACAAGGGCAACATATTTCATCCCCTACTGCTCCATTAGCAAATGCTCTCTCAAGAAAGTCATTGACATTATTAATGAACTCCACACTCACTCTAGGAGCATTATACATCCAATCTCTGTTTTCCGCCATTTATTATATGGTCTGGAGAAAGAAAAAAATTGAATAACACTATTAATAACTACATATAAATATTGTGATTAATAAAATGTAAAAATCAATCCTCTTGTTGCCATTAATAACAATATATTCAATCAACATTATTCTGATTAACACTATTAACAGTTACATTGCAAGTCATATATGCTACAACCGTACTATTCTGAAGATTATTAAAAAAAAGTATACAGTATGACATTTGCTGTATTAGACTCACAAAAATGTGTTTAATGAAGCAATATTTAAATCATTTATGACAACACCATTAAAATGAGAAAACTAAAAGCGTTTTTTTTTAACAGCAACTGAAAAATGCTATAATTGAAACAAAAGGAAATATGTAACTTTTAGTTGGACTAATACATCAAAGAAGGATAGGATGAAAAACATCATGGCCCACCCACTACAAGTTTCACATTAGTAGTGAAAGTAAAGAAATTTATGAACACAACATTGCATGAGTGGAAGGATTAACAAAAACATGAATGAAACTAGCAACAGTTTATATGCTTCGTTGCTTTAAGGATCTGTTGTGTGTCATTATGTGTCATGTTTCGTGCTTATATGCTTCATTACCCGTGAAAAATATTTCGGCACACAGTTTGCCTCTCAGGACAACAAAAAATAATGCGGGCAAGGATGGGTTCTCTGCATATAATCATGTTGAGACTTTGTTTGCTTTTGTGATCTTGTAGAACTCAAAGGCTTATTTTGTTGTGTCCCCGTTATTTTGTTCGCTTTTGTGATCTGGTAGAACTCGAGGCTTATTTTGTTGTCCCTCTCTTATTAGAGTTACTGAAGAGATTGTGTGAGGGAAGTAGTAGGGATTTAGATCAGTTGTTATTCATTTGTAACGTATCTGAAATTGTATCTCCCTAATAAGAATCACAATCGCGTGCGTTACAAACTTAATGAAGATGATCTGAATACATTGAGTAGAGGAAGACAATAACTGCTAACAAACCGAGTAAAAAAACTGCCTACGCATCGATGAAATCAAGGCCTGAAAACTTTGCTTGAACAGAAACCCAATTTAAAAAAAAACAGAACTGAACATGATCAAACCCACAAAATAACTTTAGTATACATCAGTTCTCTCCTCTTGATAAGTACCAAGTTGAGCAAATCTTTTCATTCTTCTCACCATGGCACCCTTTAATAATCAAAACTAAGTCATCATCAGCGATACAAAAATTCAAAACAAAAACACCCCCTCTCTTCACAACCAATCCCCCCCCACAAAAAACCCCATATAATCAAATCCTAATCCCCTATCTACACAACAACAAATTAAACACTAATCATAGTGGTGATCAACAGTCATGAGCCCCCCTTGTCATGCCAAGCAAAAACAACCTCCCCCAACTTCCATCCCAACAATCTCTCACTCTGGCTGTCGGTGAATTAGCAGATAATGCATGACTAATACAAGTTTGTTGTAAAATACTGAGGACAGAGTTCTCAAAGCACTGCAAAATTTCTAAAAGCAAAATACCAAAAAAAAAAAAATCGTTACTGAAAGGAGTTTGTTGTAAAAGACTCACGCTAACTTCAACACGGTGATCGTTTTCACTACCTTGTTTAAGCTTTGCTGATGTATCTTTCACTAGCTGTCCAATATGTAATCTCGTCTTGTGCCTGCGAGAAATGGTCGGAGATGAGATCGGAGACGCATTAGCTGCGAGATAAACTGATTAGTAAGCTACTGCGAGATAAAAGGCCATCAACAACTAAACAATTTCCCTAATAGAAAGGGGAAGAAACTGTAGAAATCAGAAACAAAAGGAACGAGGTACCTGAGAGTCCAAAGGAGAGTGAGATCGGAGACGGATTAGCTGCGAGCTCGACGACCTATATCGGAGATGAGATCGGAGACGAGACCAGCAGCTCGACGAAGAGATTAGTTACGAGATCGACGATGAAATCAGAGTTGAGATCGGAGACGATGAGATCGAAAAACGGCGAAGAGATTAGCGACGAGTTAAGCGATGAGATCGACGAATTTCGGCCATGGCGATCTCTCAGAGCGAACGAAGAGGGAGATTTTAGAAAGGGGTGATGAGTTGAGTGAGAGAGAAAGAGGGGTATTTGGTAAAGCGGTGAGAAAAAAAAAGAGATTTCGTTTCAGTGTTAAGCCCAAACCAGCCTATAAAATCGGCCCAAATCAAAATTATTGGGCCTAGCGAAGCGGTTTTTGTAAACCGTTGTCAAAGCGTTGTAAAACCGCCCCCATAGATACCTAGCGCAACGGTCATAAACGTTGCACTAGAACTGTTGCGTTAGAGCAAATATGTGGTAGTGATATTAACTTTCCACCCTGTGATTAAAACCAAAGCATGGATAAGATGAAGACACGTGGGATTTCCTAACCTCTTGGAGGTGAAGCCTGAGAAAGTTGGACACTTCACCTTTCCAGAGCTAGGACAGGTCAGGATTTGGATAAACATAAAGATGAGCCATATAAAATTGTCATCAAAGTCTATTCTAGATAAAAGATGTGAAATATGGAGGATACAAACACAACAAGTCCATGTACAGGACGCTGACATTGCCGGAATAATAACAAGATATATTATGTGGGGGTGACGGTAATTAGGCAGACCGATGTTGATGGGGAGCCATCACTCTCTATGATCAAATTTTGTGATGTTGTAGGTAAAGAGATTTATCGATAAATAGTAAATCGCAAAGTTTAGGTCAAAATGATTATCAATTTGCGGTGAAGGACAGAGAGACCAATTTAGTCTTGAATAGCATCAATTGAGATAAGAATTGTTGAGAAACTTTTTTCAAAGAACGGATAATATACGCAATGAGTGAGTTGAGACTTTTGGAGACAATTCGAGAAGTTCATTTGTTCCTTACATAGGAGAAATACCTGCAAGAAGAGAAGAAATTAGTGCCATGATGTCAATTTTCTGAAGAAGTTGTATTCTATTCTTTCATTCAGTTCTGTTAATGGTTATCTCCTCTAGTAGTTGACCACTATTATATTTTTCTTAGTTACCTGATTTGAATCAATGTACCTGTATTAACTCAAATTATGGAATTAAAATGTTATTATTTGACTGCACATTTAACTATTTATTGCTCTGATTTTGGCAGCGATCTCAAATCTGACCTTAGCCGAAAGTACAAGTTGGACTGAGTGACAAAACATGAGCTGGTGATGATATCTCAAGCAAACCTACTACATTTTCAAGATCTGGGACCACACTGTAGTCACAACGTCACCATTTGCATATGAAAAAACTAGAAACAGTGTAAAGTTCCAGTAAAATTGGATGGCTTCGCTCAGAAATAAATTTTAGAGTTCGCAGAGTGGTTTTTGACTTATTGAGATAAATGCAGAGTTTTTGTTTTCAAAAGACATTTTGGTACCCTATACAATTTTGCTTTCTCTAACTGAGGGGCCCCTTGTTTGCTTTACATCTTTGTGTTGCACTTTGCAAATT
This sequence comes from Asparagus officinalis, assembly GCF_001876935.1. Classification (NCBI taxonomy): domain Eukaryota; kingdom Viridiplantae; phylum Streptophyta; class Magnoliopsida; order Asparagales; family Asparagaceae; genus Asparagus; species Asparagus officinalis. The sequence goes on along the minus strand of NC_033799.1, from coordinate 8,939,932 downwards.
AGTGTTGCTCCATTTTTTTTCTCCTTAATCTTGTTCTACTGAATATTCCTAAATATTAATGGACTTCAAATTATACAAAATGAAGAAATACAGGAAACAACAAAGAAATCAGCCAGGTAGACTGACGGTCGACCGCCGCGGTCGACCGTGAACGTGCACGAAGGCTAGTAGGAGTCGGAGCTGGTGGCGGTCGACCGCCGCGGTCAACCGCGGATGACTGTAAAGGATTTAGACCTGCGCGGTCGACCGTCGCGGTCGACCGCAGTCTGTTTGGGCTGGGCCTTTTGGATTTTGACCCGTTTCGTTTCTGAGTTGTATATAACTCAAAACATGATTGTTTAGGGTTAAATGCAAGGACAAATTTGAGCAGCCTTTGTGAGAGAATTGTTGCATCCAATTGTGGGAGAGTTGTAAGAGATCAAGAGCTTTGTTTTAGGGTTTGATCTGAGAGATTTGTAACTCTACTTGTATTCTCTGATTTCTAATAGTAAGAACTCCCTCCCCATTACCCCGTGGACGTAGGCAACTTGTCGAACCACGTAAATTGTTTGTTCTTGATGTGGTTGTGTTTGCATATTAGTTGTGGTTTAGTTCGAGTTATTGTTCATGTTGCACAAGAAAAGCTTCCGCCGTGCACAATAATTGGTATCAGAGCTAGATCGACAACACGGGAGATGCAAGCACATCAGGTTCATCTCTAACAAAGGCGATACAGAGTCTGAGCATCAATAACACGAAGATTGATGTTCCTAAGTTCGATGACTCTCTAACAAAGGCGATACAGAGTCTGAGCATCAATAACACGAAGATTGATGTTCCTAAGTTCGATGACAAGATCAATTTTGGATTGTGGAGGTGTCAGGTGATGAATGTCTTGGATGCACAGAATTTGGAGGAGACTCTTGAGTTAAAAGAGAAACCCGCAGAGATGGAGGATAAGGTTTGGAGGAAGATGAACAGTAGAGCTTGTGGTGTTATTATGTCATGCTTGACGCCGGATCTTATTTATGATGTCATGAACGAGACGTCAGCGAAGAAGATGTGGGAAACACTCAATGAGAAATATCTTACGAAGAGCATTGAGAATCGGCTTTACTTGAAGAAGAGATTTTACCAGTTCAAGATGAAGAGGTGGGTTTCCATCAGGGAGCATGTCAACAACTTCACTAAGCTACTTTCAGATATGGCCAATGTTGATATTATAGTTGAGGATGAAGACAAGGCGATGCTACTTCTGTGTTCGTTGCCCGAAGATGATTATGGTACGTTCGTTCTCACTATGATCAATGGAAGAACTACAGTCAGTTACAAGGAGGTGACCTCAGCTTTGGTGAACTATGAGTTGAGGAAAAGTGATTGTGAACCCTCCGAGAAGGCATCGGGAGATGCGTTAGCAGTTCGAGGCCGAGATTCAAACCGTCGCCAGTTCAACCGCTCAAAATCAAGGAATAGGAGTGCCTATAAGAGTGTTGGTAGGAATCAATGTCGGTATTGTAAAGAAGAAGGACATTAGAAGATTGACTGCCCAAAGTGGAAAGAAAAAGCCGGGAAGAATAAGGGGAAAGCTGCACAAGCCTCAGAGGTGAATGTTGCAAAAGCTATTGGTGAGCATTCAGATTATTCAGGCTATTCATGCCATGCTTTACCGTCGGTTTGCTATGCGGATTCCACGGAGTGGATGATAGATTCGGGAGCTACATATCACATATGCCCTAAGAGGGAGTGGTTTTCTAGCTTTGAGGAGCTGGAAAGAGGGGATGTCGTGCTTATGGGTAATGACCACGTATGCCCTATTGGTGATATTGGTTCAATCCGGATTAGGATGCATGATGGTGTAGTGAGGGAATTGAAGGAAGTGAGGTTCGTGCCGCAGTTGACGAAGAACATTATTTCTCTTGGGACTTTGGAGGCAGCAGGATATCGAGTGATCTTAGAGGATGCTACAGTGAAGGTCACGAAGGGTTCTATGGTGGTGATGCGAGGAGTCATGGAAAACAACATATACTACTTGAAGGGCAAGATAGTTACAGGGGGTCTGACAGCTTCTATCACTACAGAGGAGGACACTACCACCTTATGGCACATGAGACTTGGACACACAGGTGATAAGTCCCTATAGTCATTGGCAAAACAGGGGCTATTGAAAGGTGCTAAGACCTGCAAGATGGAGTTGTGTGAGCACTGTGTACTTGGGAAGAAGACTAGAGTGAAGTTTGGCACCGCTGTTCATAACACCCGAGGTATATTGGATTACATTCATACAGATGTTTGGGGTCCTTCCAAGAACACATCTCTTGGTGGGGCCAACTATTTTATCACTTTTATTGATGATTATTCCAGGAGGAATTGGGTATACCCTATGAAGCATAAACATCAGGTCTTGGATATTTTTGTGGAGTGGAAGAAGAAAATGGAGCTGCAGACAGGTAGAAAGGTGAAGACTCTACGTTCAGATAACGGTGGAGAGTACAAGAGTGATCTGTTTCTGTAGTTTTGCCGGGATCACGGCATTAGAAGACACTTCACAGTTCGAGAGACACCGCAACAGAACGGGGTGGCTGAGAGATTGAACTGTACCTTGCTGGAGAAGGTGCGGTGTATGATGACGCAGAGTGGATTGCCTAGATCCTTTTGGCCCGAGGCGTTAGTTTATGCGAGCCATCTCGTGAACAAGTTGTCGTGCACTGCGATAGATGGGAAGACTCCTTTGGAGCGTTGGTTTGGTTCGGTGGCTAGTGACTATGAGTCGCTTCGGATATTCAGGTGTCCAGCTTATTATCATGTCAGTGATGGTAAATTAAATCCGAGAGCAAGGAAAGCAGACTTTGTGGGATTTAGAGATGGAGTCAAAGGCTTCAAATTATGGGATCCACAAGACAAGAAGATAGTTATTAGCAGAGATGTCATATTTGACGAGGCGTACATGATGAGGCCTCGAGCCCCTCAGCAGGTGGAGGGAGACCAGACAGGAGAGATATCGTAGCAGGTGGAGGATGATGTGACTCCACCCACTCTAGAGAGCACTGTATCCATTGAGGCTCCTACAGAGGTGACACTGGGAGGAGATGAGATGACAGCCGGGCAGATAGAGGATACAGTAGATCATGGGACTCAGGAACAGGGTCATGTTCAGAGGACCATTGCAGCAGATAGACCGAGGAGAGAGATTCGTCGGCCAGCTAGGTATAATGATGTCATGGTCGCATATGCATTATCAGTGGAGGTCGTTGACGATATGGTTCCAGCCACATTCAGGGAGGCAGAGTCTAGCCCCGATTCGATCAGGTGGAGGGAAGCTATGGAGGAGGAGATGCGGTCTCTTCAGAAGAACGATACTTGGACACTTGCACATCTACCCAAGGGTAAGAAGGCTATTGGTTGCAAGTGAGTATATGCGAAGAAGGAGGGATCTTCTATTAGGGACATAAGGTTCAAAGCCAGATTGGTTGCCAAGGGATATGCACAACTTGAGGGCATTGATTACAATGAGGTATTTTCACCCGTTGTGAAGCATTCGTCTATACGGATTTTATTAGCGTTGGTGGCACAGTTGGATTTGGATTTGGTCCAGATGGATGTGAAGACAGCATTTCTACACGGTGATTTAGATGAGGAGATCTACATAACACAACCCCAGGGTTTCAAAGTTGCAGGAAAGAAAGATTTGGTTTGTAAGCTGAAGAAATCTCTTTATGGTTTGAAGCAGTCACCAAGACAGTGGTATAAGAGATTCGACGGCTTTATGATTGGCCGAGGGTACACGAGGAGCCCATATGACCCATGTGTTTATATGCACAAGCTACATGATGGTGAGCACATATATTTGCTTTTATATGTTGATGATATGCTTATTGCTTCCAGGAATTCTTCGGCTATTCAAAAGTTAAAAGATGAGCTGTCATCCGAGTTTGAGATGAAGGATCTTGGAGAGGCAAAGAAGATATTGGGTATGGAGATCGAGAGAGATAGGGTGAAAGGGAGTTTGAAACTTACACAGAAGAGCTACTTGCAGAAGATGTTGAAGAAATTCAGCTTTGACGGCAATGCAAAAGCACTTAGCACACCATTGGCTCCCCACTTTAAGCTTTCAGCGTTGATGTCATCTGTTTCAGTTGAGGACAAAGATTATATGTCGAAGGTCTCATATGCCAGTACAGTAGGTAGCTTGATGTATGCGATAGTGTGTACGAAGCCAGATTTGTCACAGGCCGTAAGCATGGTATCGAGATATATGCACGACCCCGGGAAGGGTCATTGGGAGGCCGTGAAGTGGATTCTACGGTATGTTCGAGGTACCGTGTATGTTGGTTTAGTATTCCAGAAGGATGAGAAGAATGGGCAGGATCGTATTAGATATGTGGATTCAGATTATGCTGGAGATCTTGACAAGCGCCGATCTACTTCAGGTTATGCTTTTACATTGACAGGTGCACCTGTATGTTGACGATGCACGCTTCAGTCCACAGTGGCTCTCTCTACTACGGAGGCAGAGTATATGGCAGTAACTGAAGCTATTAAGTAGGCTTTATGGTTGCGTGGTTTATTAGAGGACTTGGGGATCGCTCAGGAGACCATTTGGGTATATTGTGATAGCATGTCGGCTATCTATTTAGCGAAGAACCAAGTCTATCATGCGCGCACAAAGCACATCGACGTCAGATTCCACTTTGTACGGGACGTTTTGGATGATGGAGACGTCATATTGGAGAAGGTCCACACAAATGACAACCCTGCAGATATGTTGACCAAAGTTGTTTCAGGAGTGAAATTTAGTCATTGTTTGAAGCTTTTGAACATCCTTCAGTGCTGAGGCCTTTGGAGGCCATTTGGGTGAACTACGTTCGGCTTGATTCCTTGGGCAAGAGGATACATAGGCAGTCTTTCAGATACAGCTGGTTTGATCAGTTGATTCAGATGGGGGGGGAGATCACGTTTCAACTCTAGATTGGTTCCCTGACTTGTTGAGGGACTATTGGATGACTTGGTGTCGGCTCAGTTTTGGTGAAAACATTCGCCGAGGTGGAGAATTAAAGAAATACAGGAAACAACAAAGAAATCAGCCAGGCAGACTGACGGTCGACCGCCGCGGTCGACCGTGAACGTGCACGAAGGCTAGTAGGAGTCGGAGCTGGTGGCGGTCGACCGCCGCGGTCAACCGCGGGGACAATCATATCCAAAGTATTCCAGACTCTTCTATAAAAGAACGAGGCTGAAATACTTTGGAGGGGGTATCTGTAGGCGTATAAAATTGCTTATAGGTCCCTTAGCACAGCTCGGCACAAACCGACGAACCATCGGACGACATATCCAAACACGAGCGTTAGTCCACAACGCCGAAGCCAACGGGTCGATGAGTTAACGAGTCATCCAACTACGGAACGAATTCGAACTCAAACACCGAAGCCGATTTACTGCCAAATCGTGATCCAGACTTCCAAATCAGGATTCAGAACAAATCAGAGTTTAAATCAACACCAAGAGCGGACTCGGACGAATCACGATCGAATCAAGATCAGTTTCGGACTTAAACTCAGAAGTGGATTTACTGCCAAATCAGGAATCGGATTTACTGCCAAATCAGATCAACGAATCGAATCCAGACAAATCAACCACAGAACCGAAAAACGGATACAACGACGGAAAACAGCGGAAACCCAACACCCAGAGGGGCTCGGCCAAAACCGAGCCACCTCAAGGTGGCTCGGCCACCAGGTGGCTCCGGCCCAGATCTGTGCCCGGGCACAGTGAAGAGAGGCTATAAATAGGCCCCCCTTACTTCATTTCAAAAGGTTGGATTTTTTAGAGGCGAAGCCCTGCTGGATTCGAAGCTCAGATCTAAAAAAGATTCAAGCTTTGGGACTTTGAAGACTTGCTCATCCAGATTTGGTGCTCGGCGATCGTCAACGCCAAATAAGGCAAGAGTTCGAGAGGAACCGGATCTCAAATCGGATCTCAAATCTACGCAGGCATACTCCGGATCAAAGCTTGGTCTTTGATCCCGAGAATTAAAGGCTACTATTTCCTTGGTGAAATAGTACCCTCGGCTATTATTTCCTTGGCGAAATAATATCCGTTATACTGCGTAGATCTGACCGGATCTAGATCTCGCGGTGGTCCACGGATAAACCCCGGCGCAGGCGAAGAACCCACAAAGCGAGCGACCGCAAAACAGGAGCTCGCGATTTGTTCGACAAAAGAGAAAAGTTGTAATTTTTATTTCCTTTTTTGATCTCGTTGTAACCGGGTCTTATAAAAAGACCGGATCTTTGTAATCGATAAACTTTTACAAGAGTGTGTAATGGAATCAATGAAGAAAGATACGATTTTTCCCGCAAACAAACCTAAACCTGATTTGTTAGGGTTAAGCAAGGACGAATTTGAGCAGTCTTTGAGAGAGGATTGTTGCATCCAATTGTGGGAGAGTTGTGAGAGATCAAGAGCTTTGTTTTAGGGTTTGATCTGAGAGATTTGTAACTCTACTTGTATTCTCTGATTTCTAATAGTAAGAACTCCCTCCCCCTTGCCCCGTGGACATAGGCAACTTGACGAACCACGTAAATTGTTTGTTCTTGCTGTGGTTGTGTTTGCATATTATCGAGTTATTGTTCGTGTTGCACAAGAAAAGCTTCCGCCGCACACAACACAAAATTAAGGTGATATGGTAGGGAGCACATTCTTGAGTCAGTTGGAGCACACAACAAAAAAAAGTGCTATTCATCTTTGTTTGCATCTTTGCTCGTGCCTAACCATTGTGGGGGTAGTAAATGGGCACAAAAAACATCTTCATGTTTATCTTCTTTCAACTTTTATAACATATAATTGCCTTCAAACTGTAGTTTCATTGGGCATTGACGTTAATCTACAGAACATGACTGATGCTTCTCTTCTTGTTTAAACACTATTGACCTGCAAGACAAATTATGCCTGTCAAAACAGACAACTATCATACTGAAGTGAAGAAATTCTAACAAAATTATTTCATTATAAGATCAAATTTTCTAAAATCCATCCGCAACAAAAAGTTTAAAATGTAAATTATGAAAATGGCAACTAATCGATCTTCAGGCATATTCTCCTGACACAATCTTATTGACTCTTAAGTTTACGAACTTAGAACTCTCCCAAATGAAAACAAAGAACTTACTTTTATTTCTTCATTTTTTTTCTTGATGAAACAAGAATTACAATAGCCCTTTATATAGGCTTCAAAACGTATAGGCATACCAATTGTCACAAATTAAACTCCTCTTTTAATGTCATAAAGATAAAATATCATAAAGGAGTGAGTAACTCTTATTCTTCCATAACCTATGTCTCTTCCCCTTCTAAACTTATGACCCTTGCACTTTTAAAACTCATTCTATTAAACTTATTTATTTTAACATTTTAATTTGATATTCCAACACGCCCCTTCAAATCAAAATGTCTTTCTGCCAAGCATGTCTCTTGGCCTCATGAAAGTTTCACCTAATAATGGCTTGGTGAATATATCTACTACTTGTTCAGTGGTGTGACAATGCTTCAGTTCAACGGTTTTTCTGCTTTACATGGTCTCTGAGAAAATAAAACTGTGTATCTATGTGTTTGCTCCTCCCATGATGTACCGGGTTCTTTGCAAGCTGTATGGCTGATTTGTTGTCCATAAAAATTACGGTCGAGTCTTCTTGTGGATGATCTGACTCCTTTAATATGTTTCGCAACCAAATTGCTTCACATACTGTAGATGCAGCCGCCACATACTCTGCTTCACATGAAGATAAGGCCACAACTCCCTTCTTCTTTGAGGTCCATGAAAATGTAGTTGACCCAATATAGAAGACATAGCATGTGGTGTTTTTCCTCTCATCTTGGTCACCTCCCCAGTCACTATCTGAGTAACTAACTAGTTGTGCATTTTCATCATATGCATAGAAGAGACCCAGGTTGAGTATGCCTTTGATATACCTTAGTATCCTCTTTGCAGCTAGCCAGTGAGACTCATTCGGTGTCTCCACGTAGCGACTTACAAGTCCGACTCCATAAGTAATATCGGGCTTTGTGATCATCAAGTATCTCAGGCTGCTAACTAGACTTTTAAAAAGAGTTGAATCCACGAAACATCCATCTCCTTCTCTTGAGAGCTTCATTCTGATGGCTACTAGGGTGTTCACAGGGTTACATTCATTCACCTTGAACTTCTCTAAGATCTCATTCATGTACTTCTTCTGGGATATAAAAATCCCCTCTTGTTGCTGCTTCACTTCAATGCCAAGAAAATAGAACATCAATCCATTGTCCGTCATCTCAAATTCATTGAACATTGCTACCTTGAATTCAGCAAGCATCTCGGTTTTGCTTCTTGTGTACAATAAATCATCAACATAAAGATAAATTATTAGAAATTCGCCTTTATGGTTCCTCTTCATGTAGATGGCATGTTCATAGGGACATTTAATGAAGTCGTTTTGATGAAGATAGCCATCAATTTGGGTGGTCCACGCCCGTGGTGCTTGCTTTAAGCCATACAAGGATTTCTTCAAATGGTACACTTTGTCTTTCTGTCCTTTCACAAGAAAGCATTCTGGTTGTTGCACGTACACCTCTTCCTCAAGAACGCCATTGAGAAACGCTGACTTAACATCCAAATGACATATATTCCATCTGTGATGAGCTGTAAGTGAAATTAATAGTCTCACCGTATCCAGTCGAGCAACCGGAGCAAAGACTTCTTCATAGTCGATGCTGTACTTTTGTTTGTAACCTTTCACTACAAGCCTCGCCTTGTACCGATCAACTTCACCATTTGTTGTGTGCTTGATCTTGTACACCTACTTGACCCATATTGCCTTGTGATTTTGTGGAAGTGTTGTCAACTCCTAAGTGTTATTCTTTTGGATGGCGTGGATCTCCTCCTCCATTGTTGTTCGCTAACAATCTTCTTTTACGGCTTCTTGGAAGGTATGAGGTTCATGATCAGCATATAAGTAGAGGAGATTTGACTCTCCATCTTCTTCTATCTACTCATAGATCTCCCTGAGACTTCTCATTTTGATGGGACCTCGTTGCACGGTAGATCCCTTACTACTATATTCCCCAGAAGATGGAGAACCTCTTACAGGAGAGGGTGTAGAATGTGGGGGAGATGGTGGCGTAGCTGGTGATGATTCCTCATGTAGAGACTCATCAGGTTCATTCACCACTAGTTGATCTTTGGTAGTCTCTTCATTGCTCCAGTTCCATACTTCTTCTTCATTGAAGACAACATCTCTACTAACAACTAGTTTTTTGGTTAGTGGATTATAGAGCTTATATGCCTTCGACTCCTCGCCATATCCGATGAAAATATATTTTTCACCGTGATTGTCAAGCTTCTTCCTTTTGACTTCAGATACTTGATCATATGCAACACACCCAAAAATTCGTAGGTGTGCCACACTAGGCGTGTAACCACTCCACGCCTCTTGAGGTGTCTTGTTCTTCACTATCTTTGTGGGATATCGGTTGAGCAAATAAGCTGAGTATGCTACGACTTCTGCCCAGAACTGCTTTGGCAATCCCTTTTCTTTGAGCATGGTTCTTGTCATGTCAAGGTTGGTCCGGTTCTTTCTTTATGCAATGCTATTTTGCTGTGGTGTGTAAGCAATAGTAAACTATCTCTTTATACCTTGCTCTCTGTAATATTCTTGAAACAGATTTGAGGTGTACTCACCACCTCGGTCAGATCGAAGAATTTTTAGCTTGTGGCCGCTCTCCGCTTCAACTAAAGCTTTAAAATGCTTGAATGTAGTAAAGATAGCAGATTTTTTTTTAAGAGTGAACACCCACAACTTTCTACTAAAGTCATCAATGAAGGTTATAAAATATCTATTACCTCCCAAAGAGATGAGACCGATTGGTCCGCAGATGTCGGTGTGAACAAGTTGCAATGATGCATTTGCTCTCCATGATTTTCCATTAGGAAAAAAAAGTCATGGTTGCTTGCCAATTACAAAACCTTCACAAATATGATTCAATAGATCGATTGTTGGTAGACCTCGTACCATGCCAGCTGTAGACAGTAACTTCAGGCCGTTGAAGTTTAGATGGTCGAAGCGAAGATGTCACCTCCATGACTCATTCTCCATGAGTCCTTGAAAATACTTGTCGACTTTCGTGTTTAAATGCAAGGGAAACATGTGGTTCCTTGTCATCTTAACACAAGCTATGAGGCCTCCATTTGTATTTTTCAACGAAACATGTGGTTCCTTGTCATCTTAACACAAGCTATGAGGCCTCCATTTGTATTTTTCAACCAAAGATGGTTGTTCTCCTATGAGGCCTCCATTTGTATTTTTCAACCAAAGATGGTTGTTCTCCATATATACTTTGTATCCCTTTCTGAGTAATTGACAGATGCTAAGAATATTACTTTTCATGTTAGGAATATAGTAAACATCGGAAATATACTCAGGCTTAACATCCTTTTGGTAGATTTTAATCTTCCCTTTTCCTTCAACCAGGAGTTTTGAAGAATATCCCAGGCTCACACTTCCATGAACTCCTTCTGCGAGTTCCATGAAAAGTTATTTCTTCCCACACATGTGGTTGCTAGCACCCGAGTCAAGGTACCATGTATCATTCTCAACACTTGAATCATCATTAGCAATAAGAAGCATAGAGTTGTTACCCACATCATTTGTTGCTTCGGCAAGATTGGTTTGGTCTTCAGTTTTGTGCCAACAATCTGAAGCATAGTGCCCAAACTTGTGATAGTTATAGCACTGAACATTCTTGTTGTTTCCACGCCTAGGTGTGGATCTTCCATGATTGTTTCGTCCTCGTCATCTAAAGCTTTGGGTCACTACTTGATTTTGAGTGGTTTACTGTTAGGGACCACGTCCCCTGCCTCTACCAAGACCACGACCTCTACCTTGTGAGCCTTGATTACTTAGAGTCAATGTTGACTCTAGTACTTGTTCCAAAACTATGGAACTAGCCTTCTTTTGCACTTATTGTTCATGAACTTGGAGAGATCCCAAGAGCTCCTCTATTGAGATCTCCTCCAAATTCTTTGACTCCTCAATTGTCGTCACCACGTGCTCGAATTTTGATGTGAGACATCAGAACATCTTCTCCATCACTCGGATGTCCTCTATCTTCTCTCCATTTTTCCTCATTTTATTCACAATTAGAATTAATTGTGAATAATAATCAGAGATTTTTTTTCATCTTTCATTTGAGCGGCTTTAAGATCGCCCCTCAAAGTTTTCGCTTCACCCGCTCGACACCTTTGTAGATGGTAACAAGGATTTCCCATGCTTCCTTGCTCGTTATTGCTTCAGCAACTCTCTTAAAGGTAGACTCGTCCAACCCTTGATAGAGTAGAAAACGAACCTTGCTATCCTTCTTTCTTTTCTCTCTGAGAGACTTCTTCTCTTTGGCGGTGTAGGTGGCTTCTACTTCTGGTGTAGGTTCCATGAACTCATCAATGATCAGCTCCCACAACTCTTAAGAACCAAAAAGACTCTCATTTAGATTGACCAACTCTCATAGTTATCTTTTAATAATTTGGGCACTTGAGGATTGACAAAATTATTTGTGGTAGACATGAGAAGAAGAGAGAATAGGAAAATTGGATCAAGTGGCTCTGATACCACTGTTGACTCTTAAGTTTATGAACTTAGAACTCTCCCAAATGAAGACAAAGAACTTACTTTTATTTCTTCAATTTTTTCTTGATGAAACAATAATTACAATAGCCCTTTATATAGGCTTCAAAACGTATAGGCATACCAATAGTTACAAATTAAACTCCTCTTTTAATATCATAAAGATAAAATATCATAAAGGAGTGAGTAACTCTTACTCTTCCATAACCTATATCTCTTCCCCTTCTAAACTTATGACCCTTGCACTTCTAAAACTCATACTATTAACCTTATTTATTCTAACATTTTAATTTGATATTCCAACAAATCTTGGGGAATATTTTATTCTAGTCAGTGAAAATGATTACTCCTGGGCATTTCATGACAGTCAAAGATGTCACATGGGCTCGTTCTTAATGTTCACTAAAGTTGTATTTAATATATTCTGATTTTGAACTGCTAATTCGGATCCATAAACCATAATACTAACAATTAAAAACAAAAAATATCTTAAACATTTGTTGGGTATCAACTCAAACTCCAAGTTAGTATACTGTTTTTAATTCTTTATAGAACTTCATGAGAATTAGGTAGGACTAGAGATCTATCATGATTAGGAATTTGGATTCTATCATGATTAGGAGTTTGAATCTTATTCTAATTAGGAAGTTAGGCTAGAGATAGGGTTTTGGTTTCCCTTTATATGTTTTGTTAGAGAAAGAAGAAGTGTAGAGATAAAGACAGAGAGATGGTTTGGCAGTCTTTGTCCGTACAAAAGATTGTAATTTAGAGGTGATACTGGATTGATTTTAATCCTATGGTTTTTTCCTGTTGAGGGTTTTTCATGTTAAATCTTGTATGATTTTATTTGCTGTGTTAAAAAAATAGTGATTTTTTCGGGGTTTTTACGAGATCTAAAAATTCCCTACAAGCGGTATCAGAGCGGGATTCGATGGTTCGTAGAGGTTTGATCGGTGCGTGATTCATGAAAGCGTCAGTGGTCGAAGCGCGGTGATCGACATTGAAAAAAAGAGTTACTGTAGCGATGGCACTGTAGCAGGAATACTATAGCGGGTGCTATTCACGCAGATCCGATAGTTGAGGTTGATTTGTCTTTTGATCGAGGATTTGGTGGCGGATTTTAGTGATCCTGGAGTCGTTCCTAGGATTTTTTTTGTAAACCATGCTGAGTTCGTTTTTGACGTCGATTTTATCAAATTCAATCTCTACAGTGACTGATTTGAATTTTGATTGCGGTTAGAGGATGATGACTTCTTCAGGTCCGAAGTTTGATATTTTGCTATTCAATGGAAAGATAAATTTTGAAGTATGGCAGTGCACAGTTCAAGATATTCTTGTGTAGCAAGGTGTTGATCAAGCTTTAGAGGATAAGAAACCTAAAGGATTGAAGGATGTTGAATAGAGTTCTATGCAAAAGAGGACGGTTAGCACAATTCGTTTGGCACTCGCCCCCGAGATCAAGTACAATGTTATGCAAGAGACTACATCAAGAGGGTTGTGGGAAAGGCTCGAGGGGATTTATGCGTCAAAGCCGATGACCAACCAATTGTATATGAGGATGGAGCTTTATTCATTGAAGATGGAAGAAGGTACTGCAATTCAAGACCACAACAATGTCTTTAATCAGCTAGTTTGCCAACTTATGAATCTTGATAAGGAGATTAAATAAGAAGAGCAGACGCTACTCCTATTATCTTCCTTACCGAAGTCATACAAACTGTTTGTGGTAAAAATTGCAAAGAAGAGAATAAAGAAAATTTGATTTGTATTTCTTTGATTCCGATTACAACTTGATTACAAAAGAGAGGAGAATGAATTTGGTTCTTCCTCTTTGTTTAAAACTGGGTTCTTCACGGTGGCGATGGAGTGCCTCCCTCGAATCCTTGCGTCAAGTTTGCTCTCCGTTGACGATCCGCACGTCTTGATTCACTGGAACGATGTCTTCTCCTCACGATTTGACGTTGTGGAGAACTTGCGTGGCAAGTTTCAGAACTCTGGACGAGTTGATAACTCTGAACGAGTTTTAACTCTTGAAAAAGAGTTGATTTGAACCGAAAGTCGGTTAATAGCCAAGGATCACAGCTCTCTGTTGCCGAACGTTAAAGATGATCTTCCTTGAAGGATGATGCCGATCTCCTCTGAAGTTCGCCCAATGATCTCCCCTGTTGCTGCCAATTCTCAGCTCCAAAAAGCCAGCCTTCAATGGTCGATTCAAGCCAAGAAAAATCGAACCC
>NC_033799.1:8915788-8925456 GCF_001876935.1 Asparagus officinalis | reverse complement strand
GTTCTCTGCACTCGCTTCGAAGGCATCTTGGTTGAAGGGATTTGTCACATAGGGCCTGTGTGAAGGTATGTGTCATAATCCTGCTTCTGGAATGCGGGGGTGGACCCCTGCGTTTTGGACTTGAGACGCGGGGCTGATTTCGGCGTTTTGGATTTGAAACCCGGTTGTGACCTCGGCGTCATGATTTTTTGCATCGCTGGTCTAACCTCAGCATTTTGACTTGAAACGCGGCTATGACTTTGGCGTTATCGTCTTTGCATCGCGGGTCTGACCTCGGCGTTATCGTTTTTGCGACGCTGGTCTGACCTTAACGTTTCGATGTGAGACGCGGAGGTGACTTTCATGCATTTTTGACTAAGTCTTGGAGACTTATCTTCAACTTATTCGTTTCAAGTCTTGGCTCACGTCCATTAAGCTGGCGGGCCTGAAAACATGCATAGGATTTTTGGCAAACCCTCAGCCATCAACGGATTTGATAAGCCTTTACCGACTACCGTTTGAATCGGGCTAGCATGTGGATTGTCTAAGTCCGTTCCACATGTAACGTTGTGCTAAGAGAATAAACCCTCTTAGACTTGATGCTATGATTTTGAATACATAGACTTTGTCATTTTTTACAGGAAAAACCTGCTACGATATTGAATACGTAGGCTTTGCTATTATTACGGGAATAGGCTACCCGACAGCATGTGTTAGATGCAGACTTATCTCAAATTAGGGATCGAGATAAATTCCCCCAGGATACGTGGGCTTTGCCATTATTGCGGGAATGCGCTACCCGGCAGCATGTGTTAGATGCAGACTTATCTCTAATTAGGGATCGAGATAAAGTCCCCCATGCGTGTGAGGCATGGATTTTGGCGTTATTAATAACGACCTGCCATAATATTGAATACATGGGTTTTTTGTCCTTTTTTACGGTCAAAGACTCACCGGCAACACGTATCAGGCGTTGACTTATCCCTTCTTAGGATTCGGGATAAAATTCCCCATACATGCAATGTATGGATTCAGAGATTATCAATTTAATGATAATCACTGGCTACGATATTGAATACGTAGACTTTGTCACTATTTCTTCCTGTGTTATTCGAAACACTGAAAGAAAATTAGAAGTGCCAGAGGTGTAATATTAACTTGGCATGAGTTTTCACTTAGAGTGAAATTCAGAAATTTTCTTTATTATCACTAGGATAATTCCAGAAAATCTTTAATCCACTGGGGATTTTATAATGAAAACTTGCTATTCTTGTTAAAAAAGAATTAACAAGTTCATTTGGGGGGTTTGACTGTTAGAGGTGTGATGTTAACCTAACAGTATTTTATGGACCTATCGCTCAATTGAAAAGAGTCGATAAGTTGATTTGTGTTGTCAGAGGTATGATGTTAACTTGACTGGAATTTGAGGACCTATCACTGGGGATTTTATAATGAAAACTTGCTATTCTTGTTGAAAAAGGATTAACAAGTTCATTGGGGAGGGTTTGACTGTTAGAGGTGTGATGTTAACCTAACAGTATTTTATGGACCTATCGCTCTATTGAGGAGAGTCGATAAGTTGATATGGTCGTCAGAGGTGTGATGTTAACGTGACTGGAGGATGTTGCGATTGGAGCAACTTTGGGGACTTATCATCCTATTGACGAACGTGACAAGGACGTGTTGCGATCGGAGCAACTTTGGGGACTTATCATCCTATTGACGAGGATTGATAAGTGAATTTGTCAGAGGTTTAGTGTTAACGTGACAAGGATGTGTTGCGATCAGAGCAACTTTTTGGACTTATCATCCTATTGACGAGGATTGATAAGTGGATTTGTCAGAGGTATAGTGTTAACGTGACAGGATGTGTGTTGCGATTGGAGCAACTTTGTGGACTTATCATCCTATTGACGAGGATTGATAAGTGAATTGTTGTCAGAGGTCGAGTTTGTGGACCTATCGCTCTATTGAAGAGAGTCGATAAGTTAATATTATCAGAGGTGTGATATTAACATGATAGGATTTTGTGTTGCGATTGGAGCAACTTTGTGGACTTATCATCCTATTGACGAGGATTGATAAGTGGATTTTGTCAGAGGTTTGATGTTAACTTGACAGGAATGTGTTCTTGTGACTTGCACAAGATTTTAGGAATTAGCGTCTCGCTGGGGAAACTTGCTAAATGAGTTTATCATCAGGAACAATGAGTTTTGATACCTGTGATTTGAATTCGATTTTGAAGACTTATTGTCTTGCTGGGGAAGATTGCGATTTGAGCAATTTTGAGGACTTATAATCCTATTGTCAATGATTGATAAGTTGATTGTTGTCAGAGGTATATTGTTAACGTGACAAATTGGGAGTGATGCAAGTTGAATGCATACTCTGTGGGGATGATGATCGTCAGAAGTGTAATGTTAACTCGACGATGTGAAAGATTCGTTACTCTTAATCCAATGGATTCCAAGTAACCAACCCCCAGTCTTGATTAAGACTTAGCAGGGGAAGAAAAAGAGGTAGACAAGGCACATTGCCTAGTGAGGCACTATCCATGAAGTCGAAATAGAGGCACATCACCTGGTAGGCCATTATCTGATGAGTTTGACTATCAGAGGTAACTGTTAAGTGATAGTTTTTGTGGACCCGACATCCTACTTGAAGAGGATTGGCAAGAGAATTTGGAGGGAATGGACTATCAGAGGTAATCATTAACGTGATAGTTTTGATAGACCCGCCATCCTACTTGAAGAGGATTGGTGGAGGGATATGGTAATCATTAACGTGATAGTTTTGATAGACCCGCCATCCTATTTGAAGAGGATTGGTGGGGGAATTTGGAGAAAGCAGACTATCAGAGGTGATCATTAACGTGATAGTTTTAGTGGACCTGTCATCCTATTGAAGCGGATTAGCAGATTGATGGACTATCAGAGGTAAATGTTAACGTGATAGTTTTGGTAGATTTTGTGGTTGACAGAGGTATTCTATTAAACATAACAACTCAGAAAATTTATTACTCAGAATCCAATGAACTACAAATAAATCAACCCCCAGTCTTGAATAAGTACGGGGAATAGGAGCAGACATGGCACATCGCCTAATGGGCCACTATCTAACGAGCTTGACTATCAGAGGTAATTGTTAACGTGATAGTTATTGGAGACCCGACATCCTACTGAAGAGGATTAGCTTCAGTGGTCGTAGTATCTTCTGGTTCTGACTGGGAAGAATGAGCTTGGTCCGATTGCTCAGGAGAAGATTGGGCTTGGTCCGATTGCTCGGGCTGATCTTGCCCACTTTGTTCTTCAGCTTTGATCCTGGCAATAATCTTCTGAGCCTGTTCGCCTTGAGAGATCAGTTATCTCCAAGAACGACATTCTGCAAACCCTATTCGAGCTAGGATGTTGGTCTGCAGGTTGTGTCGACAGGTCTCTACTAAGGTAGACTGT
This sequence comes from Asparagus officinalis, assembly GCF_001876935.1. Classification (NCBI taxonomy): domain Eukaryota; kingdom Viridiplantae; phylum Streptophyta; class Magnoliopsida; order Asparagales; family Asparagaceae; genus Asparagus; species Asparagus officinalis. Next base: position 8,922,025 of record NC_033799.1, on the reverse strand, counting down.
GTCATACCTGACGAACACCGGAGAGCCATGGTTCGGAACCTTTTAACGAAGGCTTTGACGGACTCCCTCTTCTTCTGCTTAGTGGCGAGAAGGATATGGATGGAGACTTCTGTATCCTCTTCAAAGAATCTTGACAAGAAGAGTCTCTCTAGATCTGTCCACTCTTGGATACATCCCGCAGGATTAAGGGTGCCAATGAACAATCGAGCCAATATGGCATCGTTTGATATTACATTCCCAGTCTGTGACTTGAAATGATAGATATGTTGGTTCGGTGATCCCGCGCCGTCAAAAGCTTGTAGCGTCGGGACTTCAAATTTTGGAGGATAAGGGGCGGTGTCCCATTCGGCAGGGTAGGGCCTGACAACTCCCTTATCTTGGAGCTCACTTCTGTTAGCAATGACATTGAGGCGGGCTTCCAATTCCTCGATTTTAGCCGACTGAGGATTTTGCTCATATTCTGTCTCTCTTCCTTCATCAGAGGAAGATTCCAGGTTGTGGGCTTCTTGGTCAGAAGCCGTGTCATCAACCATTTTTCCCTTCCCTTTGCTTGTGTGAGGTCGGGACGAAGACGTTCTTTCCCTTCGGGAAGATTCTTGCCTGAGTGGCGAATCTGTCTTCTGAGATTTGGCCTTGTCTGCGACGAGTTGAGTCAACAGGGCCAGGAGTTCATTGATGGCCTCTTGCTGAGATTTGAGCATGGCCTCCTGCTCATCAAGTCTCTTCGCGAGATCTTCATGGTTTCCCGTCATATAAGCGTAGCTCTCATGTTCAACAAAAGAGCTTGATGACTGGGACTCTGCAATGGCTGAGTGTTCATCATTGGAATTGGTTCCCCTGGCTAAACTCCGATAGTTGACAGGGGGAATGGCTCCTGTTCGCGTCCGAGTATGTTGATAAACTCCATCAGACTTATTCAGGAAGTCTTTCAAGCCAGGAGACTGATCGTTCTCTGACTCATCGGAACTAGGAACTGATAATCTCCCTCTGCCGATCATGTTAGAAGTGACTCTAAGGTATTCATCCTCAGAAGTCTTCTTCTTGTGTGAACGCCGTCGTTGGTTGGGTAAAGCAACGTTCGTAAATTGATTGAACACCAGCAGTTGGGCCGCATATGAGCAGCATTGGCATCCCGAGAGGACCGTAGGAATCAGTCGTTCACATTGAAATGAACGAATGACTTGTTGCATCGATCTTTCTCTCGATGTGAACTCTCTCGAATCTGTTATAAAGATTCGAGGAGAATTACTCACTGATTGTGAGGTTTGAACTGGAACCCCCAGTCCATGATTGGACAGGACTGGCTCTTGGTGAATATGGATCTGGTTGAGATGCCTTGAATCCATAAACTTCTTATATCCGCCCCTCAACCTAGTCGCGCTACGCAGAGAATTCGGGGGTCTCGCTGCCCGGTCAGCGAGTCGGGGGTCCAGGGGGAGACGCGAAGGTCGCGTTTGGTACGAAGATCGCGTTTGGCGCTTGAAACACAAAGGTCGCGTTTTGGTTTGGTAACGCGAATGTCGCGTTCTTCAGTGTTGACGCGAGGGTCGTATTTTGACTAAAAAACGCGAAGTTGAAGTTCGCGTTCAACGAAGGCTTGAGGTCCACATTTTGGTTGTAAAACGCACCATTGAGGGCCACGTTCAGTCTGGTTCTCGCGAAGCTCATGTTTGGGCTCAGGGTCGCGTTTGGGCTCACGAACGCGAAGTTCGCGTTGGTTGGAGAATCGACTTTCTCGAAGTTGTGCTCGTCGCTGAGACCTTCTTCTTCGACGAGCAGCGTTCTTCTTGGCCTGTTTTAAGGCTTTTGCAGCAACGTCGTTGACGTTTATGGAGCTATGGTTCTCCTCTATTAGGCCGTTATGGCCCGTGTAGCACGTCCGTCGCTGACGCGGAACGAGGAGTGGGATATTTCAAACTCGCTGTACGAGTTTCAGCCAAGAGGCCCGAGCCCGCCCTTGGAGCGCGAGGGGACTGTCTGTTCGACGAATTTGGCCAAAGGAGCAGGACTTTTTCCTTTGCGTTCCAGGCAACTGTTGGAGATTTAGTCTCCCTTGGCAAACTTTGTGGATCTTGCGCCATAGCCTTCGCGGGCTAAGCCGGATCCAGAGGCAGATAGCCTTTTCAACTTGGCTTGGATCAAATCTTACTACTAGAGCTTCGACAGTTGTTCCAGTGAGTATGAACATCGGATTGCACACACTTCTTCGTCACAGGAGCTCATCCACACCAGCGGCAAGTCGCCCATCTTGTTTTGCTCGGTAAAAATTACAAGAAGCAATAAAAGGAAAATTTGCAATTTGTATATTCTTTGATTCCGGATTTACAACTTGATTACCAAAAAGAGAGGAGACATGAATTTGGTTCTTCCTCTTTGTTAAAACTGGGTTCCTTCACGGTTGGCCGAATGGCAGCTGCCTTCCCATCGAATGCTCGCCGTCGAGTTTGCCTCTCCGTTTGACGCATCCGCACGTCTTGATTCACTGGAACGATGTTCTTCTCTCCACGATTTGACGTTTTGGAGAACTGCGTGGCAAGTTGAGAACTCAGAACGAGTTTTGATATTTAACTCTGTAAAAGAGTTGATTTGAAACCGAAGATCGCCGTTAATAAGCCAAAAGGCTAGCAAGCGAAGCTCTGTAGTGGTCGCATCTTATGCTGAGCAAAATCCCCCGAACCCAAAGACACACGCCCCTGAACTGAATTGATCTTCAGTTATTTATAGAGGATTAAGGGGGTGAACCGACTGTAAATCTCTCCTAAGTGGGAATGTAACCGCCCCCAAATCTGGGGCAACGGTTTTTAGAACCGTTCAGCTCATGTTGAATGAGTCAAACGCCCACGTTGGCGTTCAGGACCCTAACCTCACGTCTTAGGATTGAGACGCGAGGTTGGGTGTTGGCTGAACATTGATGAACGCGAGGGTCGCTCGTGATGTTGTGACGCGGGGTTCGACCTTGGCGTTTTGATGTTGAAACGCGAGGTTCGACCCTGGCGTTTTGATGTTGAGACGCGGGGTTCGACCCTGGCGTTTTGATATTGTAACGCGGGGTGCGACCTTGGCGTTTTGATGTTGAAACGCGGGGTTCGACCCTGGCGTTTTGATGTTGTAACGCGGGGTTCGACCATGGCGTTTTGATGTTGAAACGCGAGGTTTGACCCTGGCGTTTTGATGTTGTAACACGGGGAGGACCTCCGCGTCTTGCCTTGCAGAGATTATCACCAAGTAATCTCTTTTTGTCATAGCGTTGCAAAGATCATTGTCTTGTAATCTTCGTCTTGGCTCCTTGAGAATATGAGAGTCGTCAGATTGTAACTCCCGATGTTGATTGTGAAGGCTGTTGAAGTAGAGCTTCCATCAGTTGTCGTGAAGGTCGTCAGATTGTAACCTTCAGCAATCTACGCGAAAGTCTTCAGATTACAGCCTTCTGGAAGTCGTCAGATTGTAACTTCCATCATCGGTGGTTGATGGGGGATAAGCTATCTATTGTGATTTTTAGACAGCCTACACAAACCGTTAGTTCAGACGATAATTGCAGGGAAGCAGACTTTGAAGTTCAACGATGTGGCAACACTCCTACGTGAGAATGAAAGAATGATGGGAAAGGAGAGCGTATCTAATGGTGGTGAGAGTGCACTAGCTTTTGAAGGTTCTAATCGAGGGATGAGTACGGGAAGATGTGACAGTTATCGAGGAATGTCAAAATCTCGGGCCCGAGACGACAACAAAAAGGAGTGCTATTATTACGGAGAGAATGGTCACATTCAGTTCAGATGTTCCTAGATGCGTGATGATTTGAAAAGTATTAGACAAATGAAGCTTCAAGAAAATGGGAAGAATGCGGACTCCTCGGTGGTTGTGTGTGATGAAGATGTGGTTTTATTGATGCAGAGTATAGATACTGATGCGAGTAACACTTGGGTGTTAGATTCTACAGCCTCTATGCACATTTGCAACAACAAAAATTATTTTAACATATTAAAGAAAGATGAAGAATTTGACGACGTGATTGTTGGAAACAACGAGAAGATGAAGGTTGAAGGTATTGGAAGTGTTCGCCTCAAGCTTCACACTGTGAGATATGTGCCGTCATGTGGTGCTAATTTAATTTCATTGGGTGAGATGACATCACGTGGGTACAAGTATGTGGGTGAAGGAGAAAAATGCAAAGTGTATAGAGATGGTGATTTGATTTTGCGAGGGAGGAAGAATAGCAACCATATTTGCTATTTAGATAGGTGATCCGTTAATAGTGTAGATTATTCTTCTCAGACTCTTGTCCACAAGGGAGAGGTGAAGAACAAGATGAAGAGAGTGAGTTTTTCTGAAGCCGTTGAGACACTTGGAGATTTTTCGTCGAGGGAGGATATGTTGAGTATCGACTCAAACTCCAAGTTAGTATAGTGTTTTTAATTCTTTGTAGAACTTCATGAGAATTAGATAGGGTTAGAGATCTATCATGATTAGGAGTTTGAGTTTCATCATGATTAGGAGTTTGAATCTTATTCTAATTAGGAAGTTAGGCTAGAGATAGGATTTTGGTTTCCCTATATATGTCCTTCTATTGTTAGAGAAAAAAAAGTGTAGAGAGAAAGAGAGAGAGGGGGTTTGGCAGTCTTTGTCCGTGCAAAAGATTGTAATTTGGAAGTGATAGTGGATTGATTTTGATCCCGTGATTTTTACTTGTTGAGTGTTTTCCACGTTAAATTTTGTGTAATTTTATTTTCTACGTTTGGTGGTTTTTTCGGAGGTTTTAGGAGATCTAAAAATTCCCTACAACATCCTCCTTCACACAGCATAATTTGGAACTTCAGTTTCTTTAATTGTGCAAATGACAAGATCAGCTTTATTACATTCCCCCCAAAAAGAAGGAAAAAAAAGGGAGCAGGAGACTTACGATTAAGCCCACAACTTTACAACAGGCAAAACTTTGTTAAGGCGAGGGAAAAACAGAAAAAAAAAAAAAAGGAACTACATGGCTATTTACTCAGAGCAAGAACTCCTGCACATCTGTGCTCAATACTTGAATGCAGGAATTCCAGCAGGGGCGGCAAAAGAAGCTCTCTTTACAAACCTCCCTTTCATTCTAGGCCTCTTCTCTGCGTTCAATTTTCGAACTTCGTACCGAATTTTCTTCGAGAACAACCGTGTTCTTCTTTTTTCGCGGTATCTTGATACCCTTGCCTCTCTGCCTTCGTCGAAATGGCTTCCTCCTATCTCTCCTGCGACTAGTCCTTGCACCTCTCCTCCTCCCCACATTCCCTGCAATGTTGTGTAACTGAAAAACTAAGTATTGCACATACAATTGAAAAACGATATATAATTGACAATAAGCATGTAAATCTATAATAATTGAGAGGGAGAAAGCTTGAGATCATAACTAGCTTAGTTATATTCACCTGTCACAGATCAAGAGAAACTAGTAAACTATTTGTTAGTAATATAACTGAAGAATTCTCGTGATTCATAAGTTTAAATCGTGATCTTCAATTACTTGCGTGTACTCAGGAGACAAAGCCTCTGCACTTTAAAATTTGCAGTCAAAAAACAGCACCTACCATGTAATCAAGCCAGCGAGCACCGGGTCCGAGCTGCGGCCTCTCGCCGTTGACCCACGGCGACAAGGATGATCCCTGAGCCGACCACTCAAGGGCGACCGCGTCATAATCCAATATCAACCCAATCTTCTTCCCTCCTTGATTCTCTTCACCACTCACTACCTCTCCTTCTACTGCTGCCTCAGTCTCGGCCATCTCTTCCTGATGCTCATCCCCTGACCTACAACAATCGAAGTTAATCTCCAATGCCTCCCTCGACAAATCAATCTCCTCATAGAGCTTCACGCTGCCGTCTGCATCATTCTCCACGTACTCCTCCTTCACTCGCTCGCTTTCGTCAGGAGTACTGTAACTTGTGTCGACGAGCCCGAGCTCCTCCATCGAGAACGACCCGTTGTCCAGCCCTCGACCAAGGAGGCTCTCCATGTCAGCTGCAAAATCGGCAAGTTCAGCATCTGATTGAAGAAATCCGGAGAGGATCTCATTGCTGTTACGCGCCTTAGTGTTAGTATCAGTCAGCTGAACATTTGGTTTTGTTTCCGAACTAGTCTCATCGACAGCGAGAGGTGGGGAGCAGAATTCAGCGAGTACCGGATCAAATATCGGCACCCGATACAAGAGTTGCTCATCGTTGTTCGTGTCCTCGGCCGACGTCTCAATTTCAGGGACGACTGTGGCA
>NC_033799.1:8867286-8915778 GCF_001876935.1 Asparagus officinalis | reverse complement strand
GCGACCGAGCTTGGCCTTGGACGGCCGAGGGGTGCGAGCCTTCCGCTTGAACCCGTGGTGCCAAGTTGGGGCCAATTTACCGGGCTTGGATACCGGAATCGTCTGCAGACGGACACGGTGATGGCGCTGAGCGAGCGGATTGGCAGAGTGGACTGACGAGTCGCAATTCTGGCACAGAAATGCGTCGTCGGCCGCACAGTACCACCGCGCCCGGCGACAGACGCAGCTGTCGCAGGGGCGCGCTGTCTTGCCACCAACTACAGTTGCAACCGTTTGGCTCTTTGGACAAATCATGTCGTCTAAAAAGTTCAAAGTGAGCTACACTTCACCAAGTTGGGTTATTTTAGTACATAAGTGGGTATTCTAGAGACACATACTGAGAGGAGAAAAATATCATAGTCTTGCAAATATATCTACAAAGGGAGACGTGGGACTCAGTATTGCGCTTTTGGAAGGGGAGTGCACTTTTGGGGCCCACAGGAGGCCTTATCTGCAATGTGATTGGGTGAGAGGAAGAGGGCATCCATTATAGTGGAATGCTATTGGCCGGTGTCATTGAGAATAGGATTTCCAGTGGGGCCCAAAAGGGAGGACATTTGGGACTGGATCAAGGTTTTTGATGTCTCAATCGAGGCTGTATTGGGTTATTATTGCAGGATTTGGATTCATTTGATTTGGGGTACCATAACTATTTGGTTTGATTAGGCTCGGGGTCCCCTGGTGAACTTTATGGACCTTTTAGGCCGTGTAGGATTAGTTGTCGTCGTTGTAGATAGTGAACTTTTTTTGTAATTTTAATTGAAGAGGTTTGGTTAACTCTTGAATTGAGGGGGTTTGTACCCGTATTCGTTCAAAATTTTGGAATGCGAATCTGAGTCCGAATTGTTAGATTTTTGTGGCCCGTGTTCTTAGTGGTCACAGTTTCTCCCCCCACTAAGTTTTAGTTATGAAACTAACCACATTTCATTTAGTGGCCATGTTTTATCATTAGTTAAATTAACTACTCATTAGTTAATTCTTATTGGTCAATAAATTAACTACTCACATTGATGGAAGGTGAGTAATTCTCTATTTAAAGACTTGGTCCTCTCTCTACCTAAGGATGTGAAAAAATTTCTCTCCATCAAGAAATTTCCGGAAAAGATTAAAAGGGTAAAGAGAGAGAAATCGAAGTCTTCAACGTTGTCTCTTTACAGCTTAATTTTGTCAAACTTCGAATCATGGATCAAGGTACGTCCTCTTAATTAGATTGTTCATTGTGAAAATCATATGTTCTAAGATCTTGGTATAATGATGATTAAATCAAAATGAAGTTTGATTTACTTAAGAATTTAAGTTTACTTGTGGTATCAGAGCCAGGTTAAAGAACTTATGATTTTCCATCACTGTTAATTGAATGTTTAAAATTCGAAACTTGTTTGAATTCGGAACTGATGTCCATTAATATGTATACATATTTTGAGTATACTAAATACTTTAGTGTAAATAGCCTAGTGGTAAGGTTTGAGGATTTGGGCCTAGAGATTTGGGTCTTTGATTTCTAATGATGTTTTTAATAATTCATTTTTTTACTGCCTAATATGATTTTGTGCTCGCCTATTGTTGCTGTCTATTTATCTATTTTACCTGCATGATGTTTCTGTGCACTGTTGTGCCGATGACTGTTTATACCGATGCACTAATTATACATGTATATTGTTAATCTTCATGAATGGTTAATTTGCGGGCTTATTGTTACATTAAACATTAGTTAACTCATGGATGGTTTGTTGGTCACCAAAGTGACCATACCTTAAAGTTTCATGCTCATCAAATTGTAATATATAATTTTCAATTACTCATGATTAAGTGATGCTACTAATGAAATGACATAATCGTATATACGTTGTTATGAGTAATTTGAGGTTTATTGATTATAAAATATTTAAGGATCGCCCAAAGGTTGATTGGTAAATTTTATAATCTGTAAACATGACTGTGGTCAATTAAAATATATTTGATTAGATATGTTTAGAATATCCAAAGATAGTAAGCATATCTAGTTGGTGTATATATAATTGCCAACTATATGAAATAAAATTGAGCATCAATTATGTTTATTGTTGTACATTGATGGGTCACCCAAAGGAGAACGTCGATGTACGTTTATTTTTAATTTGACTGCTATTTAAATATGTGTTATGTTTTAAGTTTAAGCTTATGACTCAAAGTATTAATATGTCGGTATTCTATATATTTGCAGCACCTATTTCTCTTCATTCGCAAGCCTCGTCTATTATAAAGTTCAATGGGCTTAATTTTCATGAATGGAGTGAACAAATTCAATTTCACCTAGGTGTTTTGGATCTTGATTCAGCACTCTTATATGACAAGCCCGTTGCTATTACTGATTCTAGCAATGATGATGAAAGGTTTTTTCATAATGCTTGGGAAAAATCAAATAGACTTAGCTTAATGTCCATGTGTATGATGATAGCAAACAACATTAAGTCCACAATTCCTAAGACTGATAAAGCAAAGGAATTTATGAAATTTGTGGAAGATCTCTCGCAATCTGACTCTGCTGATAAGTCAATTGCAGGGACATTAATGGGTACGTTGACCACCATGAAGTTCGATGGTTCTCGTACCATGCATGAGCATGTCACTGAAATGACAAACACAGCAGCAAGATTGAGATCTATGGGAATGGAATTGAGTGAAAGTTTCCTTGTGTAGTTTATTATAAACTCCTTGCCTTCTGAGTATGGTCCATTCCAAATTAACTACAATACTATAAAAGATAAGTGGAATGTGACTGAATTGCAAAGTATGCTCATTCAAGAGGAAGCAAGGCTTAAGAAACAAGGAATTCACTCAATTAATCTCATGGGTCATCAAGGAGCTGGAAAGAAACCAGGAAAGTATAATGGAAAGGGCAAGAAAAGAGCACTGAAAGATAATGTGTCACCTGTCCAAGTCTACAAGAAGGAACGAAAGAACGATAAGTGTCATTTCTGCAAAAAGCCTGGACACTATCAGAAAGATTGCTTGAAACGTAAGGCATGGTTCAAAAAGAAAGGTAAACCTCTTGCTTTTGTATGTTTCGAAATCAAACCTAACAGAAGTTCCTTATAATACTTGGTGGATTGATTCTGGTTCTACCACTCATATTTCAAATACGATGCAGGGATTCCTTACGACCCAAACCATAAATCCAAATGAAAATTTCATCTTCATGGGTAATCGAGTCAAAGCTCCAGTTGAGGCCATTGGAACCTACCGCTTGTTTTTAGACACTGGACATCATTTAGATCTTTTTCAAACTCTTTATGTACCTACTGTTTCTCGCAACTTAGTTTCTTTGTCTAAACTTGATACCGTTGGTTACTCTTTTAAATTTGGAAATGGATGTTTCAGTTTGTTTAAGTATAATCATCTTATTGGCTCTGGTGTTCTCTCTGATGGTTTATACAAATTAAGACTTGATAATCTTTTTGCTGAATCTCTATTAACCTTGCATCATAATGTTGGAACTAAACGAAGTTTAGTGAATGAAAGTTTAGCTTATTTGTGGCATAAACATCTGGGACATATTTCCAAAGAAAGAATACAAAGATTGGTAAAAAAATAAAATCCTTCCTAATTTGGATTTTACCGATATTGGTATTTGTGTGGATTGTATTAAAGGAAAACATACAAATTACAATTAAGAAAGCCGCCACAAGAAGCACACAGCTCCTTGAAATAATACACACCGATATATGTGGACCTTTTGATGTTCCATCCTTTAATAAAGAAAAATATTTTATCACCTTTATAGATGATTTTTCATGTTATGGATATGTCTATTTGTTGCATGAAAAATCCCAATCAGTAGATGCCTTAGAGGTATTTATTAATGAGGTTGAAAGACAATTAGACAAAAAGGTGAAAATCATTAGATCTGATAGGGGTGGTGAATTTTATGGAAAATATAACGAAACAGGACAATGTCCTGGTCCATTTGCTAAATTTCTTGAAAAGCGTGGCATATGTGCTCAATACACTATGCCAGGTACACCGTAACAAAATGGTGTTGCAGAAAGGCGTAATCGTACACTAATGGACATGGTTAGGAGTATGTTGAGTTATTCCTCTTTACCCTTATCATTGTGGATGTATGCTTTAAAAACCGCAATGTATTTGTTAAATAGGGTTCCTAGTAAGGCAGTTTTAAAGACTCCTTTTGAACTGTAGACAGGAAGGAAACCCAGTTTGAGACACCTTCATATTTGGGGTTGTCCTGCGGAAATACGAATTTATAATCCACATGAAAAGAAACTGGACTCAAGAACAACCTGTGGTTTCTTCATTGGTTATCCAGAAAAATCTAAAGGGTATAGATTTTATTGTCCTAGTCATAGCACTAAAATTGTTGAAACTGGAAATGCCAGGTTTATTGAGAATGGTGACATTAGTGGGAGTATGGAACCACGTAAAGTGAAAATTCAAGAAGTTAAAATGAATGTTCCTTTGCCTTTAACTTCTTCTCAAGTTGTTGTTCCTATAGTTATTGAATAGTTTAATGACTTTCAAGAATAACAAATAAATGATTGAACACTCCATGAAGATGTTGTTACCAATGAACCTGCGATAGATATACCCCATAAAGAAGTAGCATTACGAAGGTCTCAAAGACAGAAAAAATCTGCTATTCCTGACGATTATGTGGTTTATCTACAAGAATCAGAATTTGATCTTGGAATTGATGAAGATCCGGTTTCATTTTCACAGGCCATGAAAAGCCATAATTCTGATAAATGGTTTGATGCCATGAAAGATGAGTTGAAATCAATGGAGCATAATGAAGTTTGGGATCTTGTAGAATTGCCTAAAGGTTGTAAAAGAGTTGGGTGTAAATGGGTCTTTAAGACCAAACACGACTCAAGTGGCAATATCGAACGATACAAGGCTAGACTTGTTGCCAAAGGTTTTACTCAGAAGGATGGTATTGACTATAAAGAAACATTTGCTCCTGTTTCGAAAAAGAATTCATTTAGAATTATTATGGCCATTGTGGCTCATTATGATTTAGAGCTACATCAAATGGATATGAAAACCGCTTTTCTAAATGGAAATTTAGATGAAAAAGTTTACATGGACCAACCCGAGGGTTTTTTAGTTGAAGGAAAGGAACACATGGTGTGTAAGCTTAAGAGGTCAATATACGGACTCAAACAAGCTTCCCGACAATGGTATCTTAAGTTTAATGATACCATCACATCTTTTAGATTTAAAGAAAACATCGTTGATCGATGTATATATTTAAAGATCAGTGGGAGCAAATTTTTATTTCTGATTCTGTATGTTGATGATATCTTGCTTGCTGCTAATGATCTTGGTTTATTACACGAGACCAAAAAATTTCTCTCTAAGAATTTCGAAATGAAAGATATGGGTGAGGCATCCTATGTGATAGGAATTGAAATATTCCGTGACAGATCACAAGGATTGTTAGGGTTGTCTCAAAAGTCATATATTAATAAAGTTCTAGAGAGGTTCAAGATGGATAAATGCTCTGCATCTGTAGTTCCAATTCAGAAAGGGGATAAATTCAGTCTTATGCAATGTCCAAAGAATGAATTGGAACACAAACAAATGGAACAAATTCCTTATGCATCCATCGTTGGGAGCTTGATGTATGCTCAGGTTTGTACAAGACCTGACATTAGTTTTGCTGTCGGAATGCTTGGTAGATATCAAAGTAATCCAGGATTGGATCATTGGAAAGCTGCAAAGAAGGTATTGAGATACTTGCAAGGAACAAAGGATCATATGCTCACTTATAGGAGATCTGATCACCTTGAGGTGATTGAATATACAGATTCAGATTTTGCTGGATGTTTGGATACTAGAAAATCCACATTTAGCTATCTATTTCTTCTAGCTGGAGGAGCGATCTCGTGGAAAAGTGTGAAGCAGTCTGTCATTGCTGCATCGACTATGGAGGCTGAATTCGTGGCATGCTTTGAGGCCACTGTTCATGGATTATGGCTGTGGAATTTTATTTCAGGACTTGGAGTTGTTGACAGTATTGCCAAACCGCTGAAAATTTATTGCGATAATGCTGCATCAGTCTTCTTTTCTAAAAACAACAAGTATTCGAAGGGTGCTAAGCATATGGAATTAAAATACTTTGTCGTTAAAGAAGAAGTTCAGAAACAAAGAGTGTCAATTGAGCATATTAGTACAAATCTTATGGTTGCGGATCCGTTAACAAAAGGATTGCCTCCAAAGACATTTGGTGAACATGTTGAAAGAATGGGCATTATTAAAAATCATTACTAACTTTTATGTAAAGTTCATGCTCTTTATATATATTTGACACTTTGAGCTCATCTAAATATTGTTTCTGATATTTTAATGCATCTTGTTTATTATTGTTAGTATATACATAAATGATTATGTGAACATTAACAAGATATGTCTCTGACAAGGACATTATTGTTGGACCATTATGGTAAGTCTTATTACAGGTCATGTTTAGTTTAAAACTAATATTGTGATACATGGAAGGGACTATGTCGATTTAACTACGTACGACTGTCATGATCCTTATTAGTTTTCTACTTAATGATGATTAATGGTTTGATCAATATAATGATGGAATTAGCTTCATGATCCTTATTAGTTTTCTACTTAATGATGATTAATGGTTTGATCAATATAATGATGGAATTAGCTTATACTATGCATATTATATTGTATTATAATGATGATTAATGGTTTGATCAATATAATGATGGAATTAGCTTATACTATGCATATTATATTGTATTATAATAATCATGTTTTTAAATTATGAAACATATGCCAAGTGGGAGAATGTTAGATTTTTGTGGCCCATGTTCTTAGTGGTCACAGTTTCTCCCCCCACTAAGTTTTAGTTATGAAACTAACCACATTTCATTTAGTGGTTATGTTTTATCATTAGTTAAATTAACTACTCATTAGTTAATTCCTATTGGTCAATAAATTAACTACTCATATTGATGGAAGGTGGGTAATTCTCTATTTAAAGACTTGGTCCTCTCTCTACCTAAGGATGTGAAAAAATTTCTCGCCATCAAGAAATTTTCGGAAAAGATTAAGAGGGTAAAGAGAGAGAAATCGAAGTCTTCAACGTTGTCTCTTTGCAGCTTAATTTTGTCAAACTTCGAATCATGGATCAAGGTACGTCCTCTTAATTAAATTGTTCATTGTGAAAATCATATATTCTAAGATCTTGGTATAATGATGATTAAATCAAAATGAAGATTGATTTACTTAAGAATTTAAGTTTACACGAATATCCATCAGTTTTTGATTGTGAACATGATTAGCTTTCAATATTCGCGTATATTTGTTCAATGTTGTAGTGTAATTATTTGATTAATAATATATAGTTTATGAAAATTAAGCGAAAGATTTAGTATAGTCCTTGGTCTTGAGTCTCTGAGATCTATATAACCCCAACATCCTGTAGTGTGCGACAGAAGCCAAAACCAAACCGATGTGCTTTGAGAAACCAAATCAAACAAACGTCAAGAGAAGACCAAACAAACTAAAATAATGCCACAAACACAAACAACCAATTTTAACGTGGTTCGGCAAATTGCCTACATCCACGGGGCAAGAATAGGATGTGGTTTTCACTAATAGAGAAGAATAGTACAAACTAAGATTACAAATCACTCAAACTCACCAATTAATCTCACCAACAAATATCTAATTCTCTCCGAACAAAACTCTAACCAATAGCTCAGAAAATACCTCTTTTCTGTGCTCAAAATATCCCCAATTTACTGCTCACAAACCCTCAAAATCGTGTTCCTATTTATAACAAAACAAAAACCCAAACAGAATCCAAATAGGAATTCTAACTGTGCATAAAACATGTTATAAGTCGACTTATCACGGGCTATAAGTCGACTTGGCAGAGCGAAAATCAACAACTGGAGAACAGAACGTAAGTCGACTTAACAGTGAAAACAAGTCGACTTATCATAAGTCGACTTAACAATCTCTATAAGTCGACTTGACCGAGCCAAAACCAACAATTTCAGAACAGAACGTAAGTCAACTTACCATCAACTTACCATAAATCGACTTATGTCTGTGCATGAATCGACTTATGACACATAATTTGCAAAATCTGGACCAAAAACTAGAATTTCCTTAATACTCCACAAATCTCGACATTGGCGAAGTTTTTCCAAAACTGAGTCGACACTAACCAAACTAAATGTCTCACTTGTTACGTCCAGTATGAAGTGAAATAAAAATCACGACAACGGACTCAATCCACAACAAGTCGATATATAAATGAGAATGTGATCACTCTTTAAAGTCGGTATCTACTCATCAAACTGGCTGCATCATAAATGACTGCCTACGTATCCTCTTGCCTAAGGAATCAAGCATTCACGTAGTTCACCCAACGGCCTCTAAAGACCCTTAATCCAATAGAAGATTTCTCAACCCTCCAACATCACCAACAAATCTGTAACTGATAGCTCTCCCAATGACCCCAAAGTGAAACAAACTAAACACCTCCACCAGAGATGAACCAACGGCCATATCCAAATCGAAACTATGTCCACCATCTGCACTCGAAGCCAAAACCAACTCATCATCTGCATCCAAATCCAAATGATCCCCAAACTATGTCACCTCAGCTGGAATCCCAACCAATGCAGTATGATCTGGAGTATAAGAGTAATCTCTACCCAACATAAAGTAGCATCACTCTCCACCCACTGTGATATCATAACAATCTGATCAACATTCTCTACCTGTCGAGAGTCAAATGTGATATATCTACTCAGAACAAAATCAGAGTCTCCTAATTGATAACCAAACGAGCCTCTGAATCTCAAATTTGTCTTGTATTCCTTTGATTTCGATTATAATTTGATTACAAAAGAGAAGAGAACAAATTTGATTCTCTCCTTTGTTTAAAACTGGGTTCTTCTTGGTAGCGATGGAATGCCTCCTTCGATTGCTCGCGTCGAATTTGCTCTCCGTTGACGATCCGACCGTCTTTTATATCGTGGGAACAATGAACTTCTATGGAAAGTTTAATAGATAACTATGAATGAGTTTAAGAACTCTGAACGAGTTAAACTCTGAACGAGTTAAGCTCTGTTAATAGAGTTGTTAGAACCGAAAATTCGGTTAATGACCAAGCTGATATTCTGTTATTGAAGAATCCTCTCAGATTTGATCTTCTGAATTTGATTCAAAAAAAACCTATCTCAAGGATTTTACTGCTGCTGCTGTTGAATTGCCAAACCTGAGTGGTTGAGATCCTGAAAATCCAACCTGCTGCCCACTATTCCGTTCCCAAAAGCCAGCCCTTAACTCAGTTGAGTTTGTTGAGTTTTTATAGGTGGATAAGAGGTTGTAACTGCCCTCTAAATCCGCTCCTAAGTGGGCGTGATTTCCTCAGATCGTGGGGAAACAGTTCTGAAACCGTTCAGCTCGTATTTGAACGAGTCAAACGCCCAATCTGGCGTTTAGCACCCAACGTCGCCTCTCAGAATTGAGACGCGAGGTTGGGTATTAGCTGAACACCAATGAACGCGAGGGTCACTCGCGTTTGGTTTATTATAGTTTGGAAACGCGAGGGTCGGTGTTGGTTGAACCCCTACGAACACGAGGGTCGCTCACGTTTAGCTTGTGCTTGGAAACGCGGGGGTCGCCTGCACTTCCAGAATTGTAACGCGGGGATAACATCCGCATTTTAGAAGGAGCTAGTTGACTTGTAACTTCTTCTGTAAAGCGTTGTAAGGACCGTTGTTCAGTAATCCTAGCTTTAGCTGTTGTGGAGTGTGAAAGTCATCAGATTGTAACTTTCACTGCAGAAGGTGAAGACTGCTGAATAGAGTTTTCATCAGTTGTTGAAAGTGTCGTTGAATTGTAACTCTTCTCGATCTCTGTGAAAAGTCCTCCATTTGCAGCTTTCGATTGTCGGTGCGAAAGCTATTTGATTGTAGCTTTCGTTGTAGGAACTTGATGGGAATCAACATCCATAGTGTTTTTAGATGAATATTTACCTACAACTCTCTACCAAGCAACTCACCAACTACGTCCAACCTTTTATTTCTGAAATCATTACACTGCTCATCAGCATCTCTAATAGTTGCTAATATAATATTAGTCATGTTGTTATCGCAACCATCAAAATCAATCATCTCAGAAATGAGGCCGTGTTTGTAGCGATTGTAGAATTACGAATACAGTGGTTAGAAAGTCGTCTGATTGTGTCTTCCATTGTCGGAGCTTGATAGGGATCAGCTATCCATTGTGATTTTTAGACAGCCTACAGAACCCCCTCCAAAGTTTTTGAAAGTTCGCGGTTGACTAGGACGAATTTTTGGAATACTTTGGATCCCAAAATTTAGTGGATTAACTGCTCACTCTGTCTGATCAAGCCAGATGATTTCAATGTAATCTATCTGTACTTTTCCAATAGACTCCCTAGTGGAGTCGTTTGTTTCTTCTCAGCTTTGGTCGCCTTGATGATTGCTGTTAGCTCTTCTTTTATTCATCTGGGGGCTATGTCGTAGCCTTGGCAGTCAAGAAGCTGCTATCATAGCGGTCCAAATATAGAGATAATTTCTGCATTTGAGAGTTGGAACGCGTGGGTGAGCTCAGCGTTGGGAATTCGAACGCGTGGTTGAGCCTCGCATTTGGAAGCCCAAACAACTCGAACGCTAGGGTCGAGTTTGGGCGGGATTCTGGCCTCGAATCCCATCCGTTACGATTTGATAGCTCACAGCTGTCTATAAATAGACCGCTGGAGGTCAAATCAAGAGTCATTCGACTCTTCTTGCAATTCTAACGAAAAATTTTCGTTCTCATCTCCGGCGAAAACTGTTCTTCTCCTCCGATAAAACTCGATGGCACCCAAGAAATTGGTCTCTCGTCCTCCCAAGTCCAACGTCGCTGCGGCTCAAGGATCGGCACCGTCAGCGCCGGCCGGCGGCGCTGCTGCTCAGGCGAACGTGCCACCCCGTCAGCGCCGGCCGGCGGCGCTGCTGCTCAGGCGAACGTGCCACCCCAACTTCCATTGATCGGCAGTGAGTACGACCTTCGTGGTCATGAAACTCGCTTCGGCAAGTTCTGGTCTTTAGATCAACGAGAAAACTCGTTTCAATAACGCGGGGCTGGACCCCGTCGTTTGGCATTTTTGACGAGGGGTTTGACCTCCGCGTCTCAGATTTTTGACGCGAGGGTCGACCTACGCGTCTCAGATTTTTGACGCGAGGGTCGACCTACGCGTCTGAATTTTCTGACGCGAGGTTCGACCTTCGCGTCTGAGATTTTTGACGCTAGGTTCGACCTTCGCGTCCAAGCTTATCTGACGCGGGAGTCGACCTTCACGTCTGAGTTTTGTTTTTGCCTTGTCTAAATTTTTTTTTATTTTGCAGTGCGCCACACCAGTGAACCCCTTCTTTTTCGCCACCATTTTGGGCATGAAGGTGGTGCGGACATGAACATGACCTTCAGCTCGCGTTTAGAACTCCCCGTTTTCCGAATTAGGGAGATGAACATGACCTTCAGCTCGCGTTTAGAACTCCCCGTTTTCCGAGTTAGGGAAAAGAGTCGCGTGGAACTGATCACCCAAGCTTCTCCTGAGACCCTTAGGACATTGGTTACGGATGCTCGACTTGAAACCCCAAGCCGTAAGCCGATAGTCAAACCTGGATACCTCTTCGGGGACTTTGTTGACTTCGAAGCAAGCGCTGCTTATGATGGGTACTATAAGTGGCTGCGGAAAGTTGGAGACCGCAACCTTTTCTTGCCCAATATGGAGAGGATGTTCCCCATATCTTATTTCCAGTGTGCTTCCATCCCAAGGCGTATGGATTGGCCTCTGGTTAAGGATCAGGACGGGGTCACTCTTGGCACTCTGACTTTTCACGGGGTCCGCACAGTTGGTTATAACCGGCAGGTGGCAGCTTTACGGTCGGGTTTATTCGCTAAGGAGTATCCCCTTGGCGAAGTGGCCAGTCCGGCAAATACCTTTGTCAAGAGGTTTGTGGCGAAGAAAGGAGAGTTTCCCGCGCAAGGATTTAGAACTCCTGGCTGGGTTCATTCTCCGGTGACAGGGTGGTGGACTCGGATGACCAAGTTCATTTTGGACGAATTGGAAGCACCTCTTGCTCGAGCTGGATTGCTGGTTCCTGTGCGGGCTACTAAGTTCGGGATTATCCAGAGCCACTTTCACTTCTTTTCCATACTGGAGAAGTATAATCCTAAGACTTGCACTTTCTTCACCACTATAGGGGAATTAGGCTTCGCTCTTCACGAGATGCACGAAGTCTCGGGTCTCATTCTTGGGGATTTGTCGTACGAAGAATTTGTTCCGGGATCCGCGGAACTTAAAATTTTAAAGAAAACCAGCCCTGAAATTTATGCCACTCTTTGGGAAGTCATGTGTCACTTCCACATTTGTATGCAGCAGACGGGGGCCCGAGGGAGCGGCATTAAACAAGTGTCTTGGGCGGAATATTTATTCCAGAACTTGACCACTAAAGGAGCCTCAGTGACCCGATTACCTGCAAGTACTTTGGAGGAGGTTCAGGCTCGAATTGACGATGCTACCTCCCACTACACCAATGAGGCCAAGGAAGATGTTTTCCCGGCTCACACGGAGTTTGAGAGTTTCCATTATCAAGCTCGGATTCCCATTTCTGACACGGCGTTGTTGGCTGGCTTCTTAATGTTGTGGCTCAAGCGTTGCGTCGTTCCTACTAGGCCGATTGATGCTCTCGCTGTTGAGGTGGTTTACCCGGCTGTCCTTTTAGCCCATGGGAGGCCTGTGAGCCTCCTCAATGCTATGGTGAGTTGTTTGCAGTATGGATTATGGGAGTTGGCCTCGGACTTCGTTGATATTACAGAGGTAGAGTCTGAGGGTCACAAGACTTTCAAAACTCCCAATCCCAGGGTGCCAATGCCATATACCTATTTGAAGGATTGGTACGTGCTTCACTGTCCTCCTTTGATGAGTGCAGCCTCTCCTCCGGGAGACTCATTCATCCTATTTGTGCAGCGACTAGAATCTGCGAAATGGGAAGGGGGGTACATGGTTAGAATTCGCCAAATTTTGGCGCGAGACACCCACTTTCATATCTTCCGCTGTTTCCCTGATTTTGAGGGCGGCGTTTACGGAGCCGAATATCAGGACGTAGCGGGTTCCAATGGATTCACTCAGCTAAGCGGGGGTGTTTTCCACTGGCTTCTCTCCATCAGGCCAGGCTACTTGATTTTCCGGCAAGGCGTCAACACTGGCTTCTCTCCATCAGGCCAGGCTACTTGATTTTCCGGCAAGGCGTCAACTGTTTCATCGAGCCCTGCCAACCCTATAGGTTTGCTCGTCAATTTGGGTATGATCAGTTGTACGTCGGAAACCCTTGTCCTCAACTCTCAATTATAGGCAATTTATATGAAGGAGCCAGGGCTTGGTACTATTCTGTGGCGGGTTGTACCAAAGCTATCTTCAGGCTTCCCCATAAAACACCCAACTCCTATACTTCCATAAGCTTCTGTAACTGGTATTTCGCCGCTTCTCAAACTCCCAATTACAACATGAATACGTCTTACCTAAAAGACATCAGGCATATGTATGCTTCAAGAAAGGGGTCCAAGACATCCCGCTTGAGAGGGATTGACGAGTTCCTATCCATTGAAAACCAGCCTGGTGGGCAGGAAGAGGAACAGACAGCTGAGCCTGCTCCAGGGGAAGAGCAACGAGTGGTTGATCCTCCCACAACAAGAGCAGCGGGGAAAAGAAAACTTTCTGCAGATGAAGCCGGCAAGTATGATAAGCAAATCCGTCGGAAACTGCTGGTTGATTCTCCCCCCAAAGGCCAACCAAAATCCAAGTTGATGGATGATGCCATCAAAGCTGCTGAAGATGAAGAACAACAGGAATCTTCTGTTGTAGGCCTGCCACGTAAAACTGGGCTTCGTTCTCATGGCCCAGCCCTATCGAGTGACGCTTCTTCTTATCATCCCCCTCAAGATGAAGAGGATGAGTTAATGGCTGCAGATGCAGAATCTGCTCCGGTGATGGACCTTCCTAAGTCTCCTGCATTAGAACCAGGGGGTCTTGAAGAGAATCCATCCCCTTCTCCTCCAGTCTTAATGTCACAAGTTGGTGATTTAATTCCTAGTCCTACAACGGGACTTATGAATAAACCAGCTGCTGGAACAGATCTTCCGGAACCTTCAGCGGCTCAGGATGATGAGGAGCGAGTTGATTATGAAGGCTCCTCGATTGGTGGTGCAGCTGACGAAGATAGAGACGATGAGGATGTTGACGTTGGCAACACGCCGGATGATGGTGAAGATGTTAGGAATCTTGACCCCAAGATTAGTTTGTTTTGATGATAACAAATATTATATGTTGTGTGTATTATGTGCTAACATTTGTTTTGCAGTATCAGAGCTATATCAATAATTATATTCAAAGAGATACTCAAGACATAGATGAGTTCAAGGCAAAATGAAGCAAAGAAGAAGATATACTTTATTGTCAAAATGTAATTTTATATTTTCTTTGCTTAGAAATTTGTACAAGCCTTGATCACTCACACACATGCACACACATAGTGTTAGAACACACTAACACATGCTTAGTGTGTTGGTTAACAATAGAAATCCCCTATGTTAGCCATTAGAGTTTATAGATATTGAGTGAGTCTTAAAACATTTCATTTACAACCCTTAGAAATTAGAATCTGGAAAAACTCAAAAGACCAAAGTTGTAGGTCTCTTCAAGAGCTTTCCAACAAATCTTAAATCACCTCATTCCGATATCGGATGAGAAAGTTATAGTCAAAATACTAAACAGAAAAATTCCAGAATCTGAGTTTACAGTGTAGTCGACTACTATGCCTTATAGTCGACTACTGAGCAATTTTCTGACTTCACAGAGTCTGTTTAGACTCAGTGTAGTCGACTACTATGACTTGTAGTCGACTACAAAAGCAGTTTTTCCAGATTTCAGGTTTAAAATAAGTGACTGTTTATAGCCGTTTTGTGGACGTTAATTGGGTTTAAAATTATGTCATTTCAGAGGCTATAAATAGGTTTAAACATCAGAAAACAACAACCAAGTTTTGCACTTGCAAGATCAAACATTTTGTGCATATTCACTCTCTAATTTTCCAGATTTTCATGCTAAGTGTTTAGAAAAAGAGAGTTTCTGATATTGCCTTGGTTTCAATCATTCTTAGAGATTGTATAGGCAATATTCAGAGAGTTAAAAGAATCCTAAGCCACTGCAGCACTTCACTACACATTCAAGGCTTATAGGATCAATTGTGTTCTTGCTTCAAAAAGGATTTCTCTCGGGTTTGAGAGGGTTGATCTCTTGGTTTAGAGATTGGGTGGCAATTGGCATGGTCTTGTCAATTGGTGTTGCAATTTGCATGGTCTTGCAAATTGGTCAGGTTTGCTTTTGATTTTGTAAGGTTTCAAAATCATAGTGGAAATCTCAAGCGGGATTTGCTTGGGGACTGGATGTACACCGGGTTGGTGGAACCAGTATAAAACTTTGTGTTTGTGATTGTGAATTTCTGAGTTTGCCATTTTTCTTTGCAATTTATTATCTACTTTGTATATATTATAATAGAACACTATTCACCCCCCCTCTAGTGTTCTAGTGTATCTATTTCAGATCCTACAGAAGATGATGAAGAGCATGATTCCATAGATGACATCACCACTTTTGATGATGCTCCCAAGGTCCCATCCGATAAAGTATCTGGCTATACTCCTTTTCACATCTCCGGTAAGCCTAGTTTTCTTCGACTTCTTCCGCATGTTCTTTCCGCGTTCCGACCTTTTTTTCATGCAGGTTCTCCTTCTCCAGGGACTACTGCTGCTACTACTTCAGAGCCAGAACCTGCGCAGATGTCGGATCCTTTAGAAGAACAACATTTACCTGGTTCTCCTACGACAATCGTTCCTCCTGCAGCATTGCTTGAAACTACTGCCGCAACTCCTCCTCCAGAACAGCAGCTCGTGTAGGCGTCAGCTCCTATGCAAGAGCAGCCCCTGCCTGCCTCATCCACTGTAGCTGCTTCACCTACAGCACTGATGAAGATCTCGCTTGTGCCCACAGAGGCCGGGCCAAGCGCGTCTCCGGTGAGGACAATGATGGCTTTGACTTCAAGTCCTTCGCAATTGAATGTTTCAGTTGCCTCCGCGACTTCTACACCCAAATCACTTGTTAATCCATACTTTAGCACGTCCACTTCTGGGGTCGTCGAGTCGTCTTCCATTGCTTTTTCCAGTCCAACGGACGCTCCTGACTTCCTCCATATTTCCTTGAGCTACTTAAACAGTCTCGTGAGGAAGGTAATCGAGGTTGTCATAGCTGGTCGAGGCCGCTTTGATTCTTTTAAGTATCTCTTAGAAGCGGGCTTAAATGGGGTCAAAAGTGTGGGCAATGCCCATTGCTTTGAACGTTGTTCAGAAGCTATTTCCCACTTGGAAGCCCGGCTCAAACATTTGGAAGCCCTCAGCCACACAGACATTCAGACACAGATCGTGTCTACTTTTGCTGACCTCCAAGTTGAAGAAGTGACTCGCCGTGAGGCGATTGAGCGAAGTCTGGCTGAAAAAGAGCTTCAAGTCACGCATTTGCGAGAACAGAGCGATCTGAAACAAAAAGAACTGGAGCTCTCTACTGCTTCTTTGGATCTTATCCGTACAAAACTTGTCGAAGCTGAGGCGGAGGTACTGAGATTGAAGGCCCAGCTATCTCGCGAAGAAGCTGTTGTTAACATACTTGGGTCCAAAAATGCAGACACTCTTTTGAATTACCATAAGGAAGCTCAGGCTCTTGAAAAAGCGAAGGAGGAGGCAGCCGCTGAAGTGGCACTTACTGAAGATGATCTACGTAGGAAGGCTGAAGCCGTTGTACGAGCCAGTCATGAGGAAAAGCTCTCTGATGCCAAAGCTCAACTTGCTTCTTTTGACTTGACCTTGTACTATTCTTTTTCTTAAGAACAGCTTTGTATCACTTTCTTTTGGTTTCTGAATAAAAAGTGATATTGACTTCTCATTGTTTCTTGCATTTATCATGTTTTGATTTTTAGTAACAAATCATGAGAAATGCCTGAGACATATTCCTGACTTAGAATAGATCTCCTCAATGGTTATAGCACAGAAAACTCTCTTCATTATCGTTTAAGATAACTCCAGAAAGTTTCAAACTGCTAAGGATTAATATTTTATTATTTTCCCATAATGGGGTCGACTAGTAGAATTCTTCCTGTGTTATTTCTGCTTTGATCACTGAAAGAACTTCATGAGTGCCAGAGGTATAGTTTTAACTTGGCAGGGGGATTATTGCGATCGGGGCAATTTTGACGACTGCCAGAGGTATAGTTTTAACTTGGCAGGGGGATTATTGCGATCGGGGCAATTTTGACGACTTACCGTTCTATTGACGAGAATCGATAAGTTGATTTTGTCAGAGGTGTGATTTTAACGTGACAGGAGAAATATTGCGATCAGGGCAATTTTGAGGACTTATCGTTCTATTGACGAGAATCGATAAGTTGATTTTGGGGTATGGTATTAGCCCGATGAGAATTTAGATTCTGCTTAAGAGATACAGAGGTTTTGATCAACACTCCGTTAAGCGGGTTCACAAGTGCAGGTTCTTCATTTAGAAGAATTGTAACGCTGAGGTGACATTCGCGTTTGATGTTTGAAACGCGAGGTTCGGGCCTTCGTGACGCTGGCTCGAGCTTTGCATTTGGGAAACTGAACGCGATATTGAGCTTCGCATTTCAAAGATGGTTGGGATTCTCTCCTAGAATCCCGTGCCATCTTAACAGCTTGACGGCTGTTATAAATAGACCTGAGTGGTCACGTTAAGAGTCACTTGACTCTCAAAACTCTTCGGCTATTTCCGAGAACGAGAATTCTCGTTTGATTACGGCAAGATCTCCGACAAACTTCGTCTCTCTCGTTCAAAAGAATTTCCTCCGATCAACTGCATCAATGGCGCCTCGGAGAACGAGCTCTAACTCCAAGAAAGTCGCCGGAGCGACCTTCGAGATGCCGTCGGCTGAGGACGCCGGCGGTGTCCTTGCCCATGCGGGAACTTTGCCGTCGACATCGCCGCCGCAGGGGCCTCCTTGTCGTGGTGAGTGCTGACCGAAATAACTTGCCTTGGCAAGTTCTTTGACAACTCTAGATGGGTTCTCGATAACGAGGAAGATGACTCATTTTAACTCAATGAAAACGCGGGGTTGGGATCCCATGTGGGTCTCGACCCTCGCGTTCAAGTTTTTCAACACGAGGCTGACTCTCGCGTTTGAGGCTTCTAACGCGAGGTTCGACCTTCGCGTTGAAGATTTTGACACGAGACTTTAACCCTTTGTGTTTCAGCCTCTGTCTTTATGTCGATAGTTCGCTTCTAGCTGCTAACCTTTGCTTTTGATTGTGCAGTGCTTCTCCTAAACGTGTCGCTTTCGCAAGAGCATCATTTTGGATACATCGGTGGACCTGACGCGAATGAAATATTCAGTCTTCAGAGCAGAATTCCATTGTGTACTTTCCCTGATTCGGAAAGAGCGAAAATGATTAAATTCCCTCGATGCTCTACTCTCCGGATTCTGATAACTGACTTAGACTTGGAGACCCCTGTCGGTCATGCTCATTTTCCTAAACCAGCATTCATATTTGGAGACCTTATACCAGTCGATAATCATCTTACATATGTGGAAGATTCAAAGCTACTGTGGAGAGTTGATAATCAATTCTTATTCCTCCCAAATATGAAGAGGATGTATCCACTCTCTTATTTCTTAAATGTGAGCTGTCGTCGGGGTTTGACCTTCGACATAGTCAAAGAGAAAGAGAACGTGTCGCTTGGATTGGTCGGCGGGCTCGTACGCAAATCGGGGGACAACTCAAGGGGTTGAAGCCCGGTTTATTTAAGAAGAAGGATTCGATTCAGGAGATGCCACGCCTCGAACATTTTCATTCGTCAATTTATTGCAGCTCGGGGTGAATTCTCTACCCAAACATTTAGATCCCCTGGATGGGTCTGTTCTGGAGAAGGAGGTTGGTGGACCCGTATGGTTGACTTTGTTCTTGAGGAGCTTAAGGAATCGCTCACTCAATTGGGTCTCACAATTCCAGTATTAGCTGTCGACGGGGAGTTGTGCAAAGTTTCCACGATTTCTTTGCTATGTTGGAGAAATATAACCCGGACAGCTGCACATTTTTCACACCTGCAGGAGAGTTAGGTTTTGCTCTTCATGAGATGCAGGCAGTGTCAGGGCTGCCGCTTGGAAAAACACCCTACGAGGAGTTTATCCCCACCACCGAGGAGCTTTCCTTACTGCAGGTGGCGCACCCGGAAATTTATGCTACTTTCTGGGAATTGATGTACCACTTCCACATATGTGCCCAAGTCTTTGGGATACGTGAAGGGGGCATTATGCATACCACATGGGCGGAATACCTCTTTCAAAATTTAAACCGGAAAGATGTAGCCGTATCTCGGGTTGCTGTGATCTCTCGTAAGGATGCCAAAGCTCGAATTACAGCTTCCAGTGCTACCTATAAGACAGAGCATGCCAAGGATGATTTTGAAGCTGGCGTCGAATTTGAAGGTTTCCATTACCAAGCCTCAGTTCCTATCTCTGACACGGCTCTACTTGCGGGCTTCTTCATGATTTGGTTAAAGCGGTGCGTAGTACCGTCAAGACCAATAGAGGCAATATTAGCTGAGGTTGTGTACCCAGCTGTTTTGCTAGCGCACGGGAGACCTGTGAGTCTCCTTACTACTATGGTTGGCTGTATTCAGAACGGCCTGAGGGTGTTGACTTCAGAACTTCTCAGTGCTTCGGGGATTAAAGCTACTAAGAAGAAAGCTGGGAAATCTCCTCAACCACGTGTACCAGTGCTGTATACATATTTAGTGGCCTGGTTCGTGTTGCCTTGCCCTTCGTTGATGATGGGAGTATACGAGGGTGATGATGCTTATACTCCCTTCGTACAGAGATTGGAGTCGGCCATGTGGACTAGTTCTTATATAGTCAGGGCTCGACAGCTTCTATCCCGGGAAGACAATTATCGGGTTTTCTGCTGCGCTCCTAATTTTGACGGAGCTGACGTGGAGGATGCCCGTTTCATGGACTTGCTTTTTGAGGGCTCGTCTTCTCTGGAAGAAGGCACATTTAACTGGCTTCTTATGATCAGACTGGGCTACCTGGTCTACCGCTTGCGGGAGAAGTGCATAATCGAGCCTTACATGCCTTCTCGGTTCGCCGGACAGTTTGGATATGATCAACTCTATGTTGGCAATCCTAACCCGGTGTTAGCTCAGATTGGGAATTTGTACGAAGGAGCTCGTGCATGGTACTTCTTCTCCGTCGGGGGAACCCATGCGCAATTCACCTTACCCAACTCACCGCCTGGCTGCTCTACTGTTATGGATTTCCGCCAGTGGTTTGCTGAAGTTTCTCAGATCCCGGAATATGATGTTTATACTTCATGTATAAACGAGATTCGGGAATTGTATCGTTCGAGGAGCGGTTCTACGAGTACTCATCTGCCAGGGATGGAAGAGTACCTATCTTGCGAACATGAAGCGACCGGAGTCGTTAAAGCTCCTAGGGACTTGTCCACTATATAACCTTCTGAGGAAGAGGTTCCTATGAGGATCGTAGAGGGAAGACCAATTGCTGATTCTCCTGAAGAAAAGACAACTGAGGAGATTCCTGCAGAAGAGCCTGTTCCTAAACCTCGTTCTTTAAGATCGGGTAAGAAGGCTCTTTCTGCTGCTGAGCAAGGCGAATACGACAGGAGAATTCGTAAGCGAATACCTGTCATGGCCAAAAATTCCAAAAAGGCCAAGTTAATGGGAGATGCGATGAAATCTGCGCCTGTTAGGAGTTTCACTGATCGAGAGGACGAAATGCCCCAATCAACCCCTTCTATTCCTGAGGACGCTAGAGCTGGAGAGGCATCGCCCGTTGAGGGTTCTGAATCCGCTCCTCTTTCTCTTTCGCGAGACGAAAGTGCATGTAAGGGCCCTTCTTCCGAAGTTGACCCATCATCTGTTCTTCTGAAGTTGCTCCATCATCTGTTCAGGATGAACACACAGGTCCGATCTATCCAACCATTCCCCCTCCATGTTCGAGGGCTCTGAAGAAATCAATTGAGGAACTGGAACTTTGGATGCAGACAATTGTTAATATTGTCAGTGTTGAAGGAGCTTCTTTTGAAGATTGTGAGCCCATCTTGACCCAATGTTTAGACGATATCAAGGCTAAAGGGGATGCATCATGGACTGAGCATTGTCAGGGGGGAATCACTTTTTTGAAGGTAGAATTAGCAGCTTTCAGGGAGCTGCAGCGCGCCCATCTAGACTCTGAAGTGGAGCCGGCTCTTTCTTTGGCGATAATCTCTAGGGCGCATCACCCAGGGACTCTTTGCAAGGACTTGTCTGATAAAAAGGCCCGCATATCCGCTTTAAGGAAGCAGCACTCTAAAGCATATGCTAAAATCAAATGTGTTGCTTCTACTATTCGTGATATTGAAGAAACTATTGCTCGATTAGAGGCCGAGTCAGAAGAAAGCCCAATTGGCCTACTATGAGGATGTCAGAAAAGAGCTTGAGCATCAAAGTGGCCAAATTTACACAGATTTTTACCGTACGCTCCACGCGGCTGAGCGGATTCGCAAAGATATTGTTGTTGCCGCTCCTGTTGAAGCAGAACTCATAAGGGAGATTGAAGAACAAGTCCGAGCGGCTCACCAGAAGAAACTTTCTGCCTTCAAGTCGAGGCTAAAATTTCTCAAGTTAATGAGACCTGATGTTTAAATATCGTCTTGTTCTTGACTAAGGAATTTTGTATCATTTTCACTTTGTTTGTCATCATTTTGTGTTTAGATTAATGATTTTGAATGAAAATGATATCATTTTGCTTTTTATCATCTCTTTTGCTGAAACCTGGTTCAAGATAATGGAAAATAGAGCTAATGCTATCAAAATTCCCTTTATTATTTATTTAGAATAATTCCATCCAATTACAATCGTCAGAGGTGTAGTGTTAACATGACGATATACAAGATAGAACTACACTATAAATAGGCAACCCCCAGCCTGATTTAGTTGGGGTTCGGGGAGCTATATGATTTACGGGAAGTATCTCTTAAGGAACTTCCCATTAATCGGTATCATGAGCCTATCTCCTTCTTGGTTGATGAGGCGATATGCTCCATTCGAATAGACTGATTATATTATGAAGGGCCCTTCCCATTTAGGATTGAACTTCCCTTTGGTTTTGTGTGTCATCACCATGGGTCGTCTGTTGGCCAACACTAAATCGCCCTTCTTGAAAACTCTTTCCTTAACTTTTTTGTTGTAGGCTTTAGAGATGCGGGCTTGATATAACTTGATCTGTTGCTGAGCTTGAAGTCGTTTGTCATCTAAGGCTTCAAGTTCTTGCAGACGTCGTTGATATTTTTCTTCTTCTGTTAGTCCGGTTGTAATAGCAACTCTCAGAGAAGGGATCTGGATTTCCAATGGCAATACAACCTCGCAGCCGTATACCAAAGAGAAATGTGTGGCTCTTGTATAGGTCCTTACTGTCGTACGGTAAGCCCACAGACATTCACCGAGTCTTTCATCCCAATCGCGCCGGCTTTTGGAAACAAACCTTTTGAGAAGCTTCACTATGGTTTTGTTAAAAGCTTCTGCAAGACCATTTGCTGGTGGATAATATGCCATAGATGCAACACTTTGGATTCTAATTTTGTCACAAAATCTTCAAAACCCAAAGCTGACGAATTGTGTCCCGTTGTCGTGAACTATTCGTCTCGGGACTCCAAAACGGTAGACGACGTGATGCTTGATGAACTTGATTACATTTGAAGTCTTGACTTCTTTCAATGGGATTGCCTCCGCCCATTTGGAGAAATAGTCAGTTACGGCTAGAATGAATCGGTGTCCTTTGGACGTCGGAGGGGAAATCGGTCCGACGATATCCATACCCCACATTTTGAATGGCCAAGTCGCCGACATGGGGTGTAAATTCCCGGGTGCTTGGTGGATGAAGTCTCCATGAATTTGGCATGCGTGACAACGTTTAGCGTAGTCAACCGCGTCTGAAAACATCTTCGGCCAATAATAGCTGATTCGTCGGAGGCGATCTCTTAATTTAGCTCCGGGCTGATGAGCTCCGCACATTCCGTCGTGAGCTTCCTTAAGGGCCTCTTTTGCTTCCTTCCGGGAGAGGTATCGAAGCAAAACTCCATCATGTGACTTACGGTATAGGACTTGAGAGACTGCGTCGTAATAGAATCGGAGGGCCTTTCGTTTGATAGAGGCCGCTTCCTTAGGGTCATCTGGCAGAATTCCATATACGGCATAGTCGATGTACGGGAATCGCCAATCCCTAGATTCGAACTCCATAAATGTCGTACAGACTTCTCCTGACGTCGTCTCGTCTGGGTTTTCCTCCATGGGGATCTTGGAAGAGCATAGTTTCCGCCCCGCGACTGGAATCGTTGTTTCAGCTCCCGGTGGCAATGCTAATGAAGTTGCCAAGGAGGCTAGAGCATCTGCATACGCATTCAGAGCTCGTGGTACATATTCGATGAAGAATCCTTCAAACTTTTGAGCTTGCTCTAGCACTGCGAATTAATACAGGATCAAATCCTCATGACGTACTTCGTATTCTCCTCGGACTTGATTAACGATGAGCTGAGAGTCACCGTAAGCCTCAAGGTGCCGAACATTTAGTTCTTCAGCAAATTGCATTCCTAATAGCAGAGCATTATACTTGGCTACGTTGTTGGTGCAAGGTTCAATTAAGGAGAATCCCCTTGGGATTACATGGCCGTTCGGAGAGATTAGCACTACTCCTACTCCCGCGGTAATTGCTCCATGAGGGTTTGCTCTGGATGCACCGTCGAAGAATAACTTCCACACTTGCGTAGCTTCTTGAGTAACACAAGTTTCGGCGACTTCGTCAGGTAATTCTTCATACAACTTAGACGTTCCTGACACTGGATGATCGGCTAAGAAGTCTGCCAGTGCTTGACCCTTGACCGCCTTTTGAGGCATGAACTGCATGTCGTATTGCGACAAAAGAATGGCCCATTTTGCAAGCCGACAATTTAGAAATGATGGTTTCGTCATCAGAACTCTCAAAGGATTCACCTTAGAGATGACGTGAATTGTTTGTCCAACTAGGTAATGTCGCATCTTTTGAATTGCGAACACCAAGGCGAGACATTCTTTTTCGACCGGATTATACCGATGTTCGGCTCCCATCATAGTCCTGCTCAGGTAATAGATGGCTTGTTCTTGACCTTGATCGTTGTTCTGGGCTAACAAAGCCCCAAGAGAATGGTCCATGGCCCTCACATATAACAGGAATGGTTTTCCTAATATCGGGGCTACGAGAACTGGCGGTTGAGTGAGATATTTCTTAATCTCCTCGAATGCTTTTTAACACTCTGCATCCCAAACAAAGGATATTCCTTTCTTCATGAGCTTAGAGAAAGGTTGGCAGCGCCCTGAAAGATTTGATATGAATCTTCGAATGTAGGCCAGTCTGCCTTGCAAACCTCTGAGCTCTTTGAGATTCTTCGGAGGTGGCATGTCTTGGATGGCACGCACTTTCTCCGGATCAAGAGAAATTCCCTTGGAGGTAACGATAAATCCCAAACTCCGAGAAACGATTTTGTCGGATTCATCTTCAGCTGATGTGCTCGCATGATCTCGAACATTGTCTTCAGGTCTGCAAGATGATCATCTTTACATTGGCTCTTTACTGCTATATCATCAACGTAGCATTCGATCTTCTTTCGTAGGTGTTTGTGAAAGATCGTGTTCATTGCACGCTGATAAGTTGCACCTGCATTTTTCAGGCCGAAGGGCATCACTGTGTAGCAATACACCCCCAGTGGTGTTCTAAAAGCAGTGTGTTTCTCGTCTTCCGGGTGCATCTTGATCAGTGTGTTTCTCGTCTTCCGGGTGCATCTTGATCTGATTGTATCCGGAGAATCCGTCCATAAAAGACAACCTTTCATATCCGCAGGTGTTGCCGATCATGACGTCAGTGATAGGAAGAGGAAACTCATCTTTTGGACAAGATGCGTTGAGATCGCGGAAATCAATGCATATCCGGACCTTACCGTTTTTCTTGGGCACTGGGATCATGTTGGCTACCCAGTTCGGGTGTTGCTCTTCCCTAACAAAACCTGAGTCTATAAGCTTTTTAACTTCTGACTCAATTGATTCCATGATCTCTGGACGAAACCTGCGTTGTTGCTGTTTAACAGGTTTTGCATCCGGATCGATGTTGAGACGGTGCATGGCAACCTTCGGGTCAAGGCCAGGCATATCTTCATAATTCCAAGCGAAGACATCTATATATTCTCGGACGAGAGATATAAGGTCCTCTTTTTCGGATGATGATAGGTCTTCGGCTATAAAGATAGGCTTGGGGTCAGACTCGTCTCTCATGTTGACCTGGATCACCTTATCTTCAGTGGGTGGTTCACGTTGTTCGAAGCGCATATCCCACAAGATGTTAAGGTGTTTGATCCAAGGATCGTCGGTTGATTCGACTAACTCTTCATCACCCCCTGCGTCTTCATCTGGGTGACTAGTTGAAACCATGTTCACAGTCAAACTTTTAAAGAGAGGTCCAACACTGACGTCGGACTCGTATGAAGATGTTCCGGATGAATGGTCGTGACGCAGGTAATTACTGATTTTGTTTTCCGAGGCAGGGGGAGGCGTAACGTAACCCACGCCTCTTCCAGTTTTTTGATAATAATCTGGAGGTTTTCCTTCAGGAATGAGAGACATTCGGATCGGGGTTCGTCTTCCTTTCCCGAAGTTCAAGCCCCGTTTCTCATTAAAGTTATACCCCATTCGTTTCATTAAGTATATAGAATTGGGTTCGTGGTAATGGAATTGGGGAACTCCATCATCTTCCTCTGAACTTCCTCGTTTGAGTTGTTCGGGTTTGACTTTACCAAAACAGATCGGCTTCTGCCCTTTCCTTTTGGATGGGACTTTGAAGAAAGCCTTCTCTGCGTCCTCCACTTCTTCATCTGAAGTGAAGGATAACTGGATTGGCAAAGTGAGCGACACCTCTGTGCACAGTACGTGCCATGGGTTGGTACCTGCACTAGAATCATTCTCTATTTGTTTATTTTTAGGAGAGACATCAGACAAGTATGCTAAAATAAAATCTTCATTAATGCACCACTCGCCCTCACTCGGTACATTGTTATTATTCTCACCCTGACCTATTACATCAAAGTTTAATTCCCAAGGGCAATCTTCATCAGGATCTGGCTCGATGTCAGCTTCGTTACCGCTGTCCACATCTTCTTTCTCCTGGGATTCCAGATAGAAGACGGAGTCGGTATGGAAGTTTTCCACTCCTCGGAAGGGGTATTTTTCTGTAATTAAGGTTCGAACTTCGCCCTCGTTATTGGCGTACTTCATGACTTGATGCAAAGTAGATGGGACAATACGGTTTGCATGTATCCATGGTCGTCCTAGCAAAAGATTGTAGGACGTGTCCGCATCTATAATGTAGCATGCTACTTCAGACTTAAGATCTCCGATCTGGCATCTGAGCTTGATCTTTCCCAGAGGTCGGGTGCTGTTTGCATTGAACCCAAAGATAGTAGTCTGGGTGGTGTGCAGTCGGTGCATAGTAATACCTAAGACCTGCATGACCCTGTAAGGCATGATGTTGAGTGCTGAGCCTGGGTCAACTTGAACACGACTGATTTCGGAGGATCCAATATACCCTGTGTAGTACAGTGGTCGATCATGCTCGTGCTTGACTTGCATATCTTCCTGAGTGAATGATATGCATGGTAGACTTCTCGCTGCTTGTAGGCATTGCAGACAAGGTTGATCTTCAGAAGCTTCAAGGATCGGAGTGACTTGAGTAATGAAGCTCTCCGTATTCTTTAAGGCTTCGATCAGAGCCTCCTTGGTAGTTTTGGACAACCTCAGGAGCTCATATAGAGTAATCCTGGCCGGTATATTGGCCAACTGAGCCATGACATTGAATTGGAAGGGAGCGCTCGACTCCCCGGATTCTTGGTGGAGATTTTTGTTGAACCGAAGCTCCTTTTGTTTCCCCTTATCAACCGGTTTTTTCGGGACAGAACCCCCAGCGTCTTGGTGCTGTTCCTTAATTTCTTGAGCATTCTGGTCGTAGTATTTCAGGTAAGCTTTTCCTGACCGAGTGCCAGGGTTGTCTCCTGGGTATGCTGCCAGGGCAATCCTCTCCTCTTCTGAATCAGTAAGAGGTTTGAGGTGGTCATCATTTTTAGTAATGGAGGGGCTAATCATGTTGGAAGACTTAGCCTTGCCTCCCTTCTTTTTTGGACGAGGTGTTCGTCCATTCTTGATCTCTTAGCAAATCAGGGTGGACCCACATGATTTCCCCTTTTGGGGTAGTGAGGGGTACCAATCCCCTGTCTTTTTGACTATGCAAGTCAACATTCTTCAAGTGCATTTCTCCCTTGCGAATGGAGACAACGCCATTCGCAGTTACCACCGGGGAGAAGTCACCGAATTGGACCGCTATCATATTGGTTGATACGGTCTTCTGCTCAGGTTTTAAAGTGAGCACATTAGCATTTACCAAATTCTGTAAGATGTCTTTGAAGACATAGCATTTTTTGGTAGGATGCCCAAGGAATCTATGGTAACGATAATAATTAGGGTCATCCACTTTTCCTGCTTCATTCGGCTTCCTGATCTCAGGCAATTGCAGCTTGTTGTTCTTTCGAAGCAACTGGAATAAGGTATCCACATGCTCCTCTTTAAACGAATATTGCTTGGGCGCTCTTTGTTGATTGGGCGCCTTGCCTTGCTTATTAGGCGGTGGTACTCGCGTGTAGTCAGCTGCTAAAGTCTCCTTTCCCTTAGACCACTGGGCGTTGTTTTGGTTGCGTTGCTGTTGCGGCTTGGGTTGCGGCTCTTCTTCAGCTTTAACTCGTGCCACTATCTCTTCAGCTTGTTCTCCTTGTGAAACTAGTTATCTCCAGGAGCGACACTCTGCTACCCCCATCTGAGCAAGGAGCTGGGTCTGCAGGTTGTGCCTGCAAGTTTCAACCAAAGTTGATTGGGTCATACCTGAGGGGCATCACAATGACATGCTGCGGAATCTTTCCACATAGGCCTTGATGGACTATCATTTCCTTTGCTTAGTGGCGAGAAGAGTTGGGACTGAGACCTCTGTATCGTCCTCAAAGAACCTGGCCAAGAATAGCCTTTCCAGGTCTATCCATTTTTGGATTGATCCGGCAGGCAGTTTCATGAACCATTCAAAAGCGACACCCTTAAGGGTACCGATGAATAGCCTGGTCAGGATGGCGTCATTCGCTACCACATCTCCAGTTTGGGATTTGAAGTAGTAGATGTGCTGATTCGGCGATCCTGTGCCATCAAACGGTTGTAAGGTAGGGGCCTTAAATTTCGGTGGGTAGGGAGCTGTATCCCACTCGGCAGGGTAAGGCCGCACTACTCCTTCTTCACGGAGCTCGCTTCTGTTGGCGATTGCATTGAGGTGGGCTTCTAGCTCATCCACTTTGGTTGACTGAGGATACAGCTCCTTTTCCATCTCCTTCTCATTGTCAGAAGAAGAATCCAAGTTGTGAGTCTCACGATCTGAGTGTTCGTGCGCCTTTTGCTTTCCCTTTGACATAGTTCTCCGGGAAGACTCGGGTTTTTGCCCTTTTTCAGCGAGAAGCTGGGCCAGCATATCCTTTAATTGGAGAAGTGTCTCCTGTTGCGCCTGGAGCCTGACACTATGTTCGTCCACTCTTTTGGCGATGTCTTCTTGGTTTCCTGACATGTAAGCGGGGACCTCGCGTGCTCCAACAGAGCTTGACGATTGAGATTCAGCTATTGCTGAATGTTCTTCGCTTGTTGTAATGCCTTTGGCTAACTTTTGATAGTCAACCGGGCGAATAGCTCCTGTATGGTGACTTCGGAGTATTCCGCTTCAGCTATCTTCTTTTTGTATCGGCGTTGTCTTTTGGCAGGTCTAACGACGTTCGTCAACCTGTCGAATACAGACTGCCGAGGTGTGGATGCGCAACAATGGCATTCTGACAGGACTGCAGATATAAGCCTCTCACATTGACATGAGTGAGCTGCTTGTGCTGTTGGTTTTCCTCTCGACAATAATTCCCACAGATCAGGAACTTGGGAGGAGACTTTCCCTGGGCACTGAGGCGGAGATGGAACCCCTTGCCCTTGGGTGGGTGAGATTGGTTCTTGTCGAACGTGGATTTTGAAGCCACGCTGACTTTTTTGAACTTGGCGGACCTCTTGAAGACCGCGTTCTTGAGAAATAACGCGAGGGTCGCGTTGAGATTTGTAAACATTAGGCCAATGCCTACGTTTAAATGATGAAACAGACCTCTGAGGGTCATGTTTTGTTTGAACGCGCCCCTGAGGGTGGCGTTTGGTTGGTGAAACAGACTCTTGAGAGTTATGTTTCGTTTGAACGCGCACATGAGGGTCGCGTTTAGTTGGTGAAACAAACTCTTGAGAGTCATGTTTCGTTTGAACGCGCACCTGAGGGTCGCGTTTAGTTTTGACAGCTCCCTTCTGAGGGCTGCGTTTTGAAGGAATAACGCGCCACTCAGGGTCGCATTTCAGTTGTATAAGCCGAGGCTGATAGTTAGGCTCGTTACCGCGAAGTGAGCGTTCTTCCTTGGGAACGCTAAGTTTGGGTGAATTTTCAGGAACGCGGTCTTCGCGCTGGGCCAACATTCGGCTTTCACGCAAGTGTGCTCGACGTATGGATCTTCTTCGTCTGCGAGCGGCGTTCTTCTTGGCTTGTTTCAAAGCCTTAGCAGCAGCGTCATTGACGCTCATGGAACTCGTCTCCTCCAGAGGCCGTTTGTGGCCCGAAGTATGTCGAGGTCATATGCGATTTTGTCACTGTTTGTTGGAAAAATTGCAAAGAAGAGAACAAAGAAAATTGACTTGTATTCCTTTGATTCTGATTACAATTTGATTACAAAAGAGAAGAGAACGAATTTGATTCTCTCCTTTGTTTAAAACTGGGTTCTTCTCGGTAGCGATGGAATGCCTCCTTCGATTGCTCGCGTCGAATTTGCTCTCCGTTGACGATCCGACCGTCTTCTATCTCGTGGGAACGATGAACTTCTGTGGAAAGTTTAATGGGTAACTCTGAATGAGTTTAAGAACTCTGAACGAGTTAAACTCTGAACGAGTTAAGCTCTGTTAATAGAGTTGTTAGAACCGAAAATTCGGTTAATGACCAAGCTGATATTTTGTTGTTGAAGAATCCTCTCAGATTTGATCTTCTGAATTTGATTCAAAAAAAAACCTATCTCCAAGGATTTTACTGCTGCTGCTGTTGAATTGCCAAACCTGAGTGGTTGAGATCCTGAAAATCCAACCTGCTGCCCACTATTCCGTTCCCAAAAGCCAGCCCTTAACTCAGTTGAGTTTGTTAAGTTTTTATAGGTGGATAAGAGCCTCTAAATCCGCTCCTAAGTGGGCGTGATTTCCTCAGATCGTGGGGAAACAGTTCTGAAACCGTTCAGCTCGTGTTTGAACGAGTCAAACGCCTAATCTGGCATTCAGAACCCAACGTCGCCTCTCAGAATTGAGACGCGAGGTTGGGTATTAGCTGAACACCAATGAACGCGAGGGTCACTCGCGTTTGGTAGTTTGGAAACACGGGGGTCGGTGT
The DNA here is from genome assembly GCF_001876935.1 of Asparagus officinalis. Classification (NCBI taxonomy): domain Eukaryota; kingdom Viridiplantae; phylum Streptophyta; class Magnoliopsida; order Asparagales; family Asparagaceae; genus Asparagus; species Asparagus officinalis. The sequence goes on along the minus strand of NC_033799.1, from coordinate 8,885,008 downwards.
TGGTTGAACCCTTACAACGCGAGGGTCGCTCACGTTTAGCTTGTGCTTGGAAACGCGGGGGTCGCCTGCACTTCCAGAATTGTAACGCGGGGATGACATCCGCGTTTTAGAAGGAGCTAGTTGACTTGTAACTTCTTCTGTAAAGCGTTGCAAGGACCGTTGTTCAGTAATCCTAGCTTTAGCTGTTGTGGAGTGTGAAAGTCATCAGATTGTAACTTTCACTGCAGAAGGTGAAGACTGCTGAATAGAGTTTTTATCAGTTATCGGAAGTGTCGTTGAATTGTAACTCTTCTCAATCTCTGTGAAAAGTCCTCCATTTGTAGCTTTCGATTATCGGTGCGAAAGCTATTTGATTGTAGCTTTCGTTGTAGGAACTTGACGGGAATCAACATCCATAGTGTTTTTAGATGAATATTTGCCTACAGCTCTATACCAAGCAACTCACCAACTACGTCCAACCTTTTATTTCTGAAATTATTACACTGCTCATCAGCATCTCTAATAGTTGCTAATATAATATTAGTCATGTTGTTGTCGCAACCATCAAGATCAATCATCTCAGAAATGAGGCCGTGTTTGTAGCGATTGTAGAATTGCGAATACAGTGGTTAGAAAGTCGTCTAATTGTGACTTCCATTGTCGGAGCTTGATAGGGATCAGCTATCCATTATGATTTTTAGACAGCCTACAGTTCTATCGGATCAAATCTCACATTCTCTATGTGACCAAATATTGGGCAACCAAACATCCGATGCAACCCAAAATCTAAAGCAGCTTTACCAGATCTAAAATCTCCAAACGTAGTAGTCGGCAACCTATAACTAAGATGACCCAAATATGTCAAAGCTACAAAACTCCTCTGCAATCCAATACTCTACAAATATGTCAAAGCTACAAAACTCCTCTGCAATCCAATACTCTACCTCAGTCTTCTCGCTCATACCAATGTGCTTGAAGGACTTCAATCTGTAGGTCAAAGCACTCCTCAACAAACCATGCACGGCATAAACAATCAAATATCCCAGCCTCAACAAATATCACAGTCTAGCCAAATCCAAAGAAGTCGCCAGCTCTATCAAACACCATGCTCCTAATCAAATAATACAAATTCTTCCTCCTGACGTCCTTCATCACAATCATGGACCCAAATATGACCTTCAAAGATGCATCCTCTAAAATCACCCGATAGACTGCTGCCTCCAAAACTCTAAGTGAAATAATGTTCTTCTTCAACTGATGAGTGAACCTCACTTCATCCAACTCCTAAATCACTCTGTCACACATACTGAAAGCTGGAAAACTAATCCCTCCTAGAAAAAATATGGTAAGAAGCACCTGAATCTAACATCCACTCTGTAGAGTCGGCAACACAAACTGACGGTAGTGCTAATGAGTAGCCTAAATCCGAATCTGAATTGTTACCACTAGCTTTGATAACATTCATCTCTGAAGCTTGAGTAGCTTTCTCCTTATTCTTCCCGACTCGATCAAACAACTTTGGGTATTCAGCCTTCCAATGTTCATCCTCTTTACAAAAGACACACTGATTCCTACGAACTCCAGGATGTGCCCCTCTAGACTGCAACCTCCTATCACAGTTTGGACTCTTTGCTCTTGCGACCAATGCCCCTGCTACCGGCTCAACTGAAGTCTCATTATCCTTCTTTCGAAGCTGATAATTCACAAGTGCAGTGGTGACCTCACTATATAAAAGAGATACATTCCCATTAATAAAAGTAAGAACAAATGTCTCATATTCCTCGTCGGGAAAGAAACTCAACAATAACAATGCATTATCCTCATTTTCAATCATCACATTTACATTCACCAAATCCACAAGAAGTTTCGTATAGTGGTTCATGTAATCACCAATGGAGGTCCCCTTCTTCAATTGGAAGAGATAAAGCCTCATCTTTAAATGCAAGTGGTTCTCTATACTCTTGGTCAAATACTTACTCTCTAGAATCTCCTAAATTTTCTTAGTCGAAGTATCATTGATCACATTATATTTTAAATCATGAGTTAAACAAGATCTAATCACATCACACGTCGTTCTATTCATCTTCTTCCAAACCTTCTCTTCAATGTCGTCCGGTTTCGCGTCGAACTCTAATGTATCTTCCAAATTTTGCGCGTTAAGCGCATCCAAGACTTCACATCTCCAAAGACCAATTTTTTTTGTGTCATTAAACTTCTCTACATCTATCTTCATAGAGTGGATATTCAAACTTTGAACGGTCTTCACGCTAGAAGTAACATCCACAACTCCTTCTTTCTCGACCATTTTTCTCAAAACACTAACAAAATAATGCGGAATAAATGAAAAATGGGTCCAAACTGAAAAAGAGAGATTTCTACCTCCAACTAAAACCCTAACAAGGGCCTTCGAAAGATCTCACCCCACACGACGGAAACGAGATCCACAAATAGGAAAAATCACACCTTTATCACCAACTAAAGCTCTAGACAAACTTCCAAAGCGATTTACTCCTCCAATTAGCCCAAGCGTAACCCAAGCTCTGATACCACTTGTCGTGCGTGATAGAAGCCAAAATCAAACCGATGTGCTTTGAGAAACCAAATCAAACAAACACCGAGAGAAGGCCAAACAAACCAAAATAATACCACAAATACAAACAACCAATTTTAACATGATTCGATAAGTTGCCTACGTCCACGGGGCAAGAAGGGGATGATGTTTTCACTAATAGAGAAGAAGAGTACAAACTGAGAAGGGGATGATGTTTTCACTAATAGAGAAGAAGAGTACAAACTGAGATTACAAATCACTCAAACTCACCAATTAATTTGATGTTTTCACTAATAGAGAAGAAGAGTACAAACTGAGATTACAAATCACTCAAACTCACCAATTAATTTCACCAATAAATTTCTAATTCTCTCCAAACAAAATCCTAACTAATAGCTCAGAAAATACATCTTTTCTCTGCTCCAAATATCCCCAATTACTGCTCACAAACCCTCAAAATCATGTTCCTATTTATAACAAAACAGAATCCAAATAGGAACTCTAACTGTGCAGAAAACCCACTATAAGTCGACTTATCATGGGCTATAAGTCGACTTGGCAGAGCAGAAATCAACAACTAGAGAACAGAACGTAAGTCGGCTTAACAGTCTCTATAAGTCGACTTGACCAAGCCAAAAACAACAATTCCAAAACAGAACGTAAGTTGACTTACCATCGACTTACCATAAGTCGACTTATTCTTGTACATGAGTCAACTTATGACACAGAATCTACAAAATCTGGACCAAAAACTGGAATTATCCACACATCCTGTTGTAGTGAATCCCATTTCATATGTATAGACTAATATTTGGTTGAGCTAGAAAGTGGGAGGAATATTATGGCTACCAACTGCAAGCATGCTCTTCATCTCCATCAAAATGTACAGGATTTATATATTGTACTTGGTGTGTATCGTCATAATTTTTACTCAGTAATATCAGTTCATAAATAGAAAAGGATGAAATGGCAGTGGATGGCAATAATTCCAGTTGCAGCCCATTCCTTCATGCTGGAGGAGATGAGATATTTCGAGCTTAGATTGGCATATTCCTAGGATCCAAAAAAACAAACCAAAACTTTACAGTTGTTTTTATTATTCTTTCAAAAAAAAAATTCTTTTGTTTAAGAAGAGCAAGTATAAAAGTACAGTTTCTCTTCAATTTCCGCAGGGTGCAACCACACATGCTGCCAAAAGAGTCTTTGCAACCTGTAGGGGTGGTAAACGATCGAATCGAATCGAATACTAAGGTGTTTGTATTTGTATTTGTTTAAAATTATCGAATTCGAATGCGGACTCTAATATTCATATATCTAGTTTTTCGAATTCGAACTCGAATACTTGGTATTTGATAAATATTCATGAATATTCATGAATACTTATCGAATATTAGAGTATATTTATTATGCTAAAAAAATTGATTTTCAAATAATATTAAAATTTATAAAAAAATTATTCCTTTTTAATATATGATGTATATATATTTAAATCAAAATTTTAATTAGAAAATAGATTTAAGATTATTTTAGACTTAAAATCAGTATATAAAAGTTAAGTAGAAATGATAAGTGAATTAAAAATATGACATCATTTGTGCAATAATACAAATAATAAGTTGTGATTAAATTTTAAACGAATATTTAATAGACAAACGAATTGAATATACATCTGGTTAAATTCTATTCGTTAGTAAACTCGAATACTAAAAAATATTTGTTTAGTAGTAAATGAACTACCGAATCGAATATGATCGAATAGTAATTCGAACAATTATCGAACTATTTGTTAATTATTTGGTTCATTTCCACCCCTAGCAACCTGTAAGTAAGTAGTTTTTACTTTTGTTTTTTTTAATTTAATATTTACCTAAGGAGGGTGGGAATTTATATTGGGATTTAATTTTCTATAATATTTTATTCGAGTTAACCTATTTGATAAGTTTTTTAATGCATACATGGGAATCATGGGATCACTAGGCGCAATATTTTCATGTAAAGAAACTATTTTAAGCTGATACATCTAGCAGGAGCAACTTAACAAGTGTAGTTTTTGGAGAGGTATTGCAGAGGCGACACCTGTTTATTATATTTTTGAAATTTTAATCTCCTTTTCCTGAACTTCTTTATGTTACAGAAGCTGTGTAAACACTTGAGTTGCCTTGTTCATGGATGCTACAAGGTTATGGGCTTCGTAGAGCCCATCTGCGACGTCTCTTTAGTCCAAAGCCCTTTGGGCTCCGGGCCCCATACGGCCAGAACCCAGATTTTGCAAACCTAGAAACAGCATCAGTTCTTTATTGAATTAATGTATTATTTTCATCGGGTCGGCGGTTCACGTGTAGGCCTGTCCAATCAGGCTTTGCCCCTGACGCGACCGGAGTCCACGCAGAGAAACTCGGGTTCGGGTTCGGGTTCGGGTTCGGGTCTGGGTCGGTGCGGACACAAACTGAGTTAGAGAGCCCAAACGGCTCCCTAAGTAACTATTAGAACCGGGTTGGGCTTAAAAGCGCAACTCGAGCTGGTTAGACCAAGCAACTTGGACACAACCAGGACTAGGTCGGTCCACCAGCTAGAAAACTAACTGTTGTGACCGAGTAGTCTAGACCCAACCTGGTTCGGGAAGACCAAAATAGCCAAAACGACTATATTTTTGGTCAAATGGCCAAAACACCCTCAAAAAATAATAATAAAGGCCAGAATTTGATGGTATTTTGGTCATTTTAACTGGGCTACCTCTACAAATAGAGGGGTTTTTCACTTATTTTTCTCATCCAAAAGTCATTGTTTTCTCTCTAATACTCTCTCTTAATCTATCTCATACAATAATACTCTCTCTTAATCTCTCTTATATTTTCCAGTACTCTCAAATACTCTCTAATGCTCTAATTTCCAATGTCTTCCTCATCCGAATATGAAAGGGCAAAATCCATCTCCCAAATTGAGTCCTATAGCTACTCCTTCTCTTATTGATGTCGAACCTGAATTTGGTTATGATCCAACACCTAGAGCTCCTAAAAAGGCCAAGATCGAAAGTATAGGCTTTTTTGAGAAGATAGGAATTACCATGCATGATCATGCAGACTTCTCACCGAAAAGACAAAATGTGCATTAAACAGCCATGTCTTAGAAGCTCAACATAAAAGCAAGACTAACCACCTCAAATAGCATTTGAAAAAATACAATAGAGGCAAGGAACGACTCAAGGCAACATCCGTCAATCTCTAATCTCTCAATCATCCTCTTCCTGTGGTCTCCGTTCATGGGACTAAGACACCATTGGAATTAGAAAATGCATCATTAGATTAATTGTTCATAAAAGCTTTCCTTTTAAATTAGTAGAAGATGATGAATTTGAGGATATGATTATAGATGCTTTTTATCCCGCTTTTCAAAAAAATTCTCGCCAAAGGTGTTAGTGTGATATTTTAAAATATTATCATGAGGAGTAAACAAAGTACTTTCTTATTTTTAAATCTTAAACTGTAAATTTTCTCTAACTTTTGATATTTGGACATATAAAGCACAAACTGTTTACCACAGCACATTGAATAGATGACACTTGACAAATGTTTAAAAGAATTATTTCTTTTATTCCATTTGAAGATTCACACATTAGTGTGAATGTTGTAAATTTAATAACTGAAGAACTTTCAAAATTAGAAATTACAGAAAAACATTTTCTCTTTTATTAGATAATGTAAGTAATAATAATGTAGTTATAAATTATATCAAATCATCTTTGTTATTACCATGCTAGGGTGACCTTTTTCATATTGGATGTATGTGTCGTATTTTGAATCTAACTGTGCAAAATTGATGAAATTAGACCAATGATAAAAAAAATAGGGTTATAGCTTATGCTCATAATGCTTTTGAACAAATGCTTAAGAGATGAAATAATTGTGTAGAAGAAAATGTTCAACAGCTAAGTTAATTTCAAAAGATGTTAGCCATAGGTGAAATTTCACCTATGTAATGTTAAATATAGCAGTAAAGTATAAAGAAATTATAAATAATTTTATTTTCTTTCTATGCTTCTAGCTCTAGCTTTGCATCCAGTTCTAATAATATGTATTGAATAACTAATGATAAATAAATAAAAATATAAGTTGTATAGAAGAGATGTTACAAGTTTTTTATGATGGTACTACATTATTATCTGGTTGTTATTATTTAATTATTACTCAAGTTGCTTTAAAAGTTTTAAATATTCAAAAATTTTAGTACTTATCGTATGGATAATTATTTCAAACATGATTTATAAAATGAAAAGTAAATTTAATAAATATTTTAGACACATTCCTATTATTTTTGGTTTGAGGATTCATCCATGCTTGAAACATATTAGTCTTTAAAGTTTGTTGGATTCTTTTTATGATAACACGGTAATGGAAAGTGATAGTGGTCAGCCTATTACTATTCTTACTCATCATAACACTATTAAATACTATTTTCAAAGATTGTTCAAAGAATATGTTGCTAGACATGGTGTATAATCTCAACCTATAGCTACTACGATCTCTAGACGAAGTAAAGTAAGGGTTTTGACATGCAATTGATGATAAAAAAGACTAACTGGTATGGGTAGTAGTCATGGATCAGAATCATCATTAAGGAAAATTTCTGAAATTGAATAATATTTAGCTGCACTTTTAATTAAACATCTAAATAATTAGGAGTTCGATATTTTGTAATTATGGAAAGTATATAAAATGGTTTCATATCCAATGTCTTCCCCTCATGGCTTATGATTTATTAACAATGCATGTTTCTGCCGTAGCTTCGGAATCCATCTTTAGCATATCAGGACGGTTGATCGATGACCACAGACCATCACAAGATCCGTCTACCATACAAGTGGTAATCTAATTATAAGATTGGTGGAAGTACGAGAAAAGAACTTAAGGCGTCAACCGGATAGCTATTATTGAAGATAGACTTAATGAGTTGATGATAGGAGATAAAAAGAAGAAATTTATTTGTAGTTTTTAGTTTTTATCTTTCTAATGGAAAGAATTACAAATGATGGTGGTATAGATGGATAGGTGCCAACCTAATGTATCCATCTCTTGGTGATGCGACAATTTTCAAAAAAAATATCATAATTCTTTGTGATTAACAATAAAGAATTATTTTTTATCATTAGTAATAAAGAATTATTATTTATCATTTTAATTTCTATAAAATTTGCAAATCCTATAATTATTTAAGTGCTTAATAATAATATTGAATTTCTTTGTTAAAATTTCATATCTTTTTAATTACTTCTAAAGTTGTCATTTTTAAACAAAAAAAATCAATTTTTTTTTGGAAAAAAAAGAACAAGTTAAAAAAGAAAGGAAAAGTGGGTCGGCCGGTGCCCGACCCACGTCCGCCAAACCCGGCCCCAGACCCAGCCAGGCCCTCTAGACCGGGGGTGGTTGGGGCTTTTTGCCTGGCCCGGACTCAGAAAGCCAAGTCGACCTGTCTGGACATGCCTGGATTAATATGGTTGATGAGAGAAAAATAAAAGCCAAAGAAGCTATGCATTAATAAAAGAAAGCCACACCCACTAAGTGTGAACGCATTTATAGAGGGGAGCCCACCACACCACGTGACTTTGTTTCTTTTCCGCATGAGAACGAGCTCGTGAGACAGCCTGGCCGGCCCACCCGATTCAACATTCACATCCCCTATATATATACCTAGGTTTTCGTGAAAAGGATGTGCAGGAGGTTTTGTTTTCGTTTTTTTTGTTTTTGCGGCTGCATGAAGGAGGTTGATTGGTTTTTTGTGCAGCTGCGGGATAATAGCAGAGAGGCTTCTTGAGGCTGTAGTTGAGGAGATTTTGTATAGTCTCTTTTAGGGTTTTGTGCATCCCTTTGAGAGAGCTTTGTGAGGGATTTGAGAGTTTGTGTGAGGGTTTTATTTGTGAGATTCTTGTGTAAACCCTATTTGTATTCTCTCCCTCTATTAGTAGATCTCCCCCCTCCTTGCCCCGTGGACGTAGGCAATTTGCCGAACCACGTTAAAATTGGTTGTACTGCTTTTGTGTGATTTGTAATAGCTTTTAGGGTCCCTCGACGCGCAGTCCTAGAGCTGACGAGAGGAAGAGCTAATATCCTACTTTGATAGGATATAGGCTTCAGATTCTTGTTCCCTTTGAGAAACAAGAATTCTTATTGCGACCTGACTCTCTTGTTGTGCTGCCGAAGTGCTGCCGAAATTTCCGCTGTGCGCAACGGTATTACTATTAGAAGGACTATTGGAAGGACAAATATGTTATGAGAACAATTTAAAAAAACAACAAAGTGGTTTGAGTCTAGTCTACCTACCATTCTCTTTTTCATTAAGGATGTAATTAAAGTTGTTATATGAACTATATAAATGGGAGCTATATATCAATGTAGTCATCTACTTATTTGAGACGTGTAAAGCTCATTGCCTTGTAGAAAAGTGAGAGACAGAAAAAATCATTGTGGATGAGCGACGTACAGGATGCGTTAAATGCTCAGAATTTGGAAGAGACCATCATGGTCCACGAGAGGCCACCTAAATATGAAGAGACGGTATGGGAGAAAATGAATAGGAACGCTTGTGGGGTGATCAGGTCCTGTTTGGAACAGGAGCTGAAGTATGATGTGATTGGGGTGACGTCTGCGATGAAGATGTAGGAAATTCTCAATAATAAGTACCTTACGAAGAGTGTTGAGAACCGATTGCACTTGCTGCATAGGTTATTCAGATTCCAGATGTCCAGAGGCACCTCGCTTGCGGCTCATGTGAACAACTATACGAAGTTGTTGTCGGACTTGGCGAATGTTGATGAGAAGATATCGGATGAGTACAAGGCGATTATTTTGTTGGGCTCCTTACCGGATGAGGAGTATGATACCTTCGTGCTCACTTTGTTAAACGGGAGATCTTCAATCAGCTATAGTGAAGTGACTAACGCATTGACCAACTATGATTTGAGGAGGAAGGACAAGGAGACTTCCCGCGCTAGTACTTCAGGAGAGGCCTTGTCGACGAGAGGTAGAAGCCCATATCCGAAAGGTGGTAACAGAGGGAGGTCAAAGTCTAGAGGCCGTCACCAACTAACAAAGAACCAATGTGCATTCTGCAAGGAGCAGGGACATTGGAAGAGAGACTGCCCGAAGCTCAAGGAGAAGGAGAATGGCAAGAAAAAGGGCCCGAAGGCCAATGAGGTGAACATTGCGAAAGGCGATGATTCCGATGATTCGTGCTTTTCTCTACTGATTACTCCGGAGGTGAACCATGTGGATGCATCAGATTGGATGCTTGATTCCGGCGCTACCTTTCATGTGACCCCTAGGCGAGACTGGTTTGCATCTTTTGAGAAAGTCGACGGGGGCGTTGTTGTCATGGGAAATGATCAATCCTGTGGCGTTTGTGGGATAGGTACCGTGCGGATTAGGATGCACGATGGAGTAGTCCGTGAGTTGAAGGAGGTGAGATTTGTTCCTCAACTGAAGAAAAATCTTATCTCAGTTGGAGCTTTGGAGGCGAAGGGATTCAAGGTGACTTTCGAAAATGCTGTAGCGAAGGTTACTAAGGGATCATTGGTGGTGATGAGGGGAATCCGCAATCGGAATTTGTATTACCTGAAGGGAAGCACCGAGATTGGCCAGGTTGCTTCGGCTATTTCAGAAGCGGACATGAGCAGACTTTGGCACTATAGGTTGGGGCACACAGGTGAAAAGTCACTGCAGGCATTGTGCAAGCAGGGGCTATTGAAGGGAGCCAAGAGTGGGAAGATTGAGTTCTGTGAGCACTGTGTTCTTGGCAAGAAGACGAAGGTGAAGTTCGGGACTGCCATTCATCAGACGAGGGGCATCCTGGATTACGTGCACACAGACATTTAGGGTCCCACCAAGACTGCATCACTTGGTGGTAGACATTGGTTCGTCACTTTTGTAGATGACTATTCTAGGCGTTGTTGGGTGTACACCATGACGAAGAAGAGTGAAGTCCTAGATTTGTTTGTGGAGTGGAAGAAGAGATTGGAACTGCAGACTGGGAGAAAGATCAAGACGTTGCGATCCGACAACGGTGGTGAGTATACTTCTGACCCCTTTCAGCAGCTATGTCGAGACGAGGGCATAGAGAGACACTTCACAGTTAGTCATACACCGCAGCAAAATGGGGTGGCAGAGAGGGTGAATCGGGCTTTACTGGAGAAGATCCGATGCTTATTGTCGCAGAGTGGTTTGGAGAATATCTTTTGGGCTGAGGCACTTACATATGCGAGTCACCTCATTAATAGGCTGCCTTCATCTGCGATTGGGGGGAAAACCCCTATGGAGATGTGGTCGGGAAAGCCAACACATGACTATGACCAGCTCAAGGTATTTGGGTGCCCTGCATATTATCATGTTAGAACTGATAAATTGGAACCTCGAGCTAGGAAGGCCATATTTGTAGGATTCAAGCGTGGTGTCAAGGGATACAAGCTTTGGGATCCAGTGGATAAGAAGATTGTGCTGAGTAGGGACGTCACGTTTGATGAAGCTTCTATCTTGAAGCTTCCCAGCTCTCATCAGGTGGAGAGCGACCCGACGGAGGAGATATCGCAGGTGGTGGAGATCGATGCAGCTCCACATTGTCCAGATGGTACAGTATCCATGCAGGTGCCGACTGAGGTGACGCCAGGCGAGCACGACGATGACACGGAGGATACGAGTACAAATGTGCAGGATCAGGAACCGACGGCTCAGGTTCAGGATTCTATTGCGGCTAGGAGACAGAGGAGAAACATACAGATGCCAGCACGGTATGCCGACACAGTTGCGTATGCACTTCCGGTGGAGAGTATCGATGAGTTAGTGCCTACTACATTCAGAGAGGCCGAGCAGAGTTCGGAGGCTGATTCGTGGCAGGTGGCTATGCAGGAGGAGATGGAATCTCTTCATAAGAACGATACATGGGAGCTTGTTGAGCTTCCAAAGGGGCGGAAGGCAATTGGTTGCAAGTGGGTATACACGAAGAAGGAGGGCATTGAAGGCACTCCGTTGAGATTCAAGGCTAGGTTGGTTGCGAAGGGCTATGCACAGGAGGAAGGTATTGACTATAATGAGGTTTTCTCTCCGGTGGTGAAGCATTCTTCGATTCGGATTTTGCTAGCTTTGGTGGCACAGTATGGTTTAGAGTTAGATCAGTTGGATGTGAAGACGGCATTTCTTCATGGTGATCTTGATGAAGAAATATATATGACTCAGCCATTGGGATTCCGAGCTGCAGGGAAAGAAAAATTAGTTTGCAAACTGAAGAAATCGCTATACGGTTTGAAGCAGTCTCCTCGACAGTGGTATAGGCGATTCGATGGTTTTATGCTTGGTCATTCGTACACTCGGAGCCAGTTTGATCCTTGCGTATATTTTCGCAAGTTGAAAGGAGGTGCGTACATTTATTTGTTACTCTATGTCGATGACATGTTAGTTGCCTCTAGTTCCAGGTCGGCTATAGATGAGTTGAAAGTTCAACTATCAAATGAGTTTGAGATGAAAGACTTGGGTGAGGCGAAGCGCATTCTAGGGATGGAGATCGGCAGAGACAAGAAGAAGGGCAGAATTTGTTTGACACAGGTGGCTTATTTGAAGAAAGTTCTACAGCGATTCCATGTTAGCATGGATACGAAGCCAGTTGGTGTACCTTTGGGAGCCCATTTGAAGCTTTCAGCTGGTCTTTCACCGAAGTCAGTTGAAGATCGTGAGTTGATGTCGAAGACTCCATATGCGAGCGCGGTTGGGAGCTTGATGTACGCGATGGTATGTACGAGGCCAGATTTGTCACAGGCAGTAAGCATGGTATCGAGATACATGCACGATCCAGGAGTGGGTCATTGGGACGCCGTGAAATGGATTTTGAGGTACATTCGAGGTACGCTCAATGTTGGTTTGGTTTATGAGCGGGACACTACAGGTGGGCAGCTATGCATTGGCTATGTTGATTCGGATTATGCCGGGGATTTGGATAAGTGCCGGTCTACTACGGGGTATGTGTTTACTTTGACCCGTGCGCCGGTATGTTGGAGATGCACCTTACAGTCGACGGTGGCTTTGTCTACGACGGAGGCAGAGTATATGGCAGTTACAGAGGCTGTGAAGGAGGCTATTTGGCTTCGAGGACTTTTGGAAGAACTTGGTATATCGCAGAGGTCCGTCACTATTCATTGTGATAGCATGAGTGCTATCTATTTGGCGAAGAATCAGGTTTTTCATGCGAGAACGAAGCATATTGACGTTCGTTATCACTTCGTTCGGGATGTTCTTGAAGATGGCGATGTGGAGATTGTTAAAGTCCACACTAAGGATAATCCGACAGATATGCTCACTAAGGTGGTTCCGAGTAACAAGTTTGATCATTGTCGAAACTTGTTGCATATTCGTGATTGTTGAGGCCGTTGGTGGCCATTTAAGTGAACTACGTTCGGCTTGATTCCTTGGGCAAGAGGATACGTAGGCAGTTGTAGGCGTATAAAACTGCTTATAGGTCCCTTGACACAGCTCGGCGCGATGATTCGACAAATCGATCGACGAACGTTCAACGACGCAACGAAAACGAATAAAGCAGCTACACAGCAAAGAACTGGCATGTGACAACGTTGTAGTGGTTGGGGAGTGCGAGGGTCCTGCCAACAAAGTGGATTTGAACTCAAACACGGGCACTGAGTTTTTTATCTCAGATCGGAATCAATCAACAAATGACACCGAACAACGAACAAGAACAACTGACAAGCGAACAAAAATCGAGAGACAGGAGAAGTTGGGCTGGAGTATGAGGGGCGCGATCGAACGGAATACGACAAAAGACGAGCGAGCGCACCTACCTGGGTCGCCGCGAAACCGACCACCTAATGGCTGTCGGCTCAAGCCGAGCCACCCTAGGAGGTCGGGCCAGCCAGCCCAGGGTGGGCCTCGCCAAGGCGAGCCAACCTGAGTGGCTGGCAGGCGACCCGGGCTTCGGTATGGCGGCCAACTAGGGGTGCTAGGCTCAGAACTGTGCCAAACCACAGTTCTGAGTAGCCTATAAATAGGCCTGTACTGCGATCAAATTTGGAGGAGAGCTTCTGAAACTCTAGAAGAGCCAGAACTCTCAGAGTGATGCACTAATCTAACGTCGGGAGATCTGAAGCGTGAAGATTTGGAGAACCGGTGATTCTAGCGAGACAGCCGCACCGAAGAAGACAGAGTTCGAGAGAGTCTAATCCCTCAGATCTCCGTTGTCAACAAGCTCCGTCTAGCTGGTTCTTAAGATCGCCGAGATATCGGCAAGGCGGCTCGTTTTTGTGAAAATGCTCCCGCTATTTCTCTTCGTGGGATAATACTCGTGAAACGTCTAGATCTGCTTGATCCAGATCGACGCGTGGTGCCACCGGTATAGCAACCCCGGCGAAGGCAAACAACACACAAGCAGAGTCCGGATAAGGATTTGTGATTTGTTCGGTAAAGAGAGAAGTTGTAATTGATTTCTTTGTTTTATTTTGATTCATTTTGAAGCCGGATCTTATAAAAAGACCGGGATCTCTTTGTAACATAAGTGTTAAGTGAGTGCGAAGTTGGAAGATGAATGACGAAAACACGCAAACTTTCCCGGAACAATCTGGCGCCACAGTGGGAGCCACGATCCACTGCTCGAGAAATCGAGCGTCGAAGCTGCGGATTCGATCCCTAGCGTGGTGGGTCAGTATAGTTTCGACACAGAAGTATAGGTATTCCTCGTCTGGATCTACCCCCTCAAGTTCCAAGAAGTTAGAAGTTCGCCTCCAGGATAAAGTCAGTTGGTGGCGAAGAAGTTAGCCACACGGACTCCCCATTCATCGCCTGAGTTCGCTCAGGTGAAAGTCCTACTGCTCGGAGCAGGTAAATCCGTACGAGGCGTGGTGATTCTCATCTAAGAGAGGCTCGCGACAGAGGACGCAGATAAACGGCCTTCGCGAAGCAGTTCGCGGCAGCAAGCAGATGGAGTTCTGTTGAGGGCGTTAAGTTACCATCGACTAGACTACGGCAAACAGCCTTCAACACATAAAGGAGGTTCCTCCAAGCACAACATGGAGTGAGTTTCGTGGTCAAACAGGACCAGGGCTCGAAACTGGGAGGACGTATGCCATACCGCTGCGCATTGATCTGCGCAAGGCGCGGGCTTAAGAAGCTGAAGAAGCCGTCGCAAGCCTCCAGCCGGTGAGGTGGCGGGAGAGCCACCATCGACGGTCGCAAGAGTTGGGAAGCCGAGTCCGCCCCTGGAGGCGGTTTTCAGACTAGGAGCAAAACCGACCGCCAAAGTTCAACAGCGCGAGGGGAGACGAGGAAGGATGGGAACTCAGACGGCAAATCAGGTCCAACGGACACCAGGTGAATTTCTGGGCAACTGGCTCCGGGAATATACGCGGACCATCCCATGGAGAGAAAGTCAGGATTTTGCGAGCGCCGTCGGTGCGCTATTCGGCAAAGAACGAGGAGTGAAAGCTACATCAAAAGAGCAGCTTGGAGCGAACTCGAAAATGACAGAAGGTCCACACAGATATCGAACGATGGCTTAGGGTCGCGGGCACGGACGGCCAGACGATTATGAGAGAAATTGGCGCGCCCGATTATGCGCACAACGTTTGCGCATAGAAGTACAGGGAGCCTTGCTGGAGAATTAACGCGTCCAAGGCGCGTTTCAAGCGGTGGCGACTCTTGACGGTCCGCAAGAAGATAAACGCATCCTCAGGAAGAAGAGTGGTTTCGTCTGATGAAGAGCGACATTATGCCTGGGAGAGAATCTCGCAAACATCAGCGATGGCTTGCTCAACCGTCAAACGGACAGCAGCTGTATATTCGTGGGGCAAGAAAGGAGGTCGAATGACAAAATCAGAAAGCCAGGAGCCTCAAAAATTACGAACCATGTCCTTTCGCTCGAAGCTTTATCCGGGCGCATTATCTCAGAAATGCAAACTGTATCAAGATGTCCCTGAGACAGGGTTGAGATATTCGAAAGACTTTAGTGTCGAACACTGCCAAAATGACGAAGGCATAAGCGCGTGTTGCACGGAGCGAAGAAGACACTAGCGGTTCAACGAGAACGGTGTCAACATTGCTCAGAGTCCTCCGCTAGGCATGACAACGAGAGGGACGGATCGAAGTGACGAGATGATCTCGAAACAAATACGCTGAAGAAGCTCATCTCGACCGTTAAGAACCGGTCTGCAGTTCGGTAGCCATTGAAACGACCCGCCGAACCTATGGTAGGCTGTTCGACGAAGACGTGAGGGGGGGTTAAAGTGCCCCGTCACTTCAGAAAGATGGAAAGATCGGATGGCGCGGTTCCGGCGGTGGCCGTCAGATATTATACCGTATCCAGTGAGGGGACAGACCCCGAGCAGGCCTCTGATGATGAGCGCTGGAACAGAATGGCGGCCAACGATCTTGAGACGCTGTTGGTAAGCCAAAGAAATTCAAATTTTGAATGGAGGATGGGCATTGCAAGCAGATGAGAGAAATTGCATGACCAACAGATTCAATCGCATTGGCCGACCAAAAGGGGACAGATCATTCGGGGGTAACGCCGATTTAGATCTGAAATGAGGATGTCGAATTTGTCGTAAGTACCAAATATTGCCTTCCGTCAAATCGCAGGGGGTGGTAATGAGAGATGCTGGACGAAACGAATCCAGCGAAAACATGAAGATCGAGAAAATCTCTGAAGCAAATCAATACGTTGATATCGCAGGAGACAAAAAAGAGGGCATTTCTTATTGTCATGGTACCAGGGAAGTGGGATGCAGACCAATATACCGGCGAAGTTCGAGTCTAATTACCTTCGACGCGTTAATGGGATGGTTCCCTACTCAGCATTTGGGCATAATTCTTAAATCGGCACTGAGGGAGTCACATCCTGCGTAATGGGGGGAAACTCTGATGGTCGCGGCTCATTCGTTGGCACCTGTCTTCGCGAGCGCTCATTGGTAATCCACCTTGTCGCCCTGCAAAGCCAGGGATGCATAAATTAGCTGGGAAAGCGAACAGTGGGCCTTTAGGAGCAAGGCGGATAGCGAGGGGGCGGAGATAGCACAAAGGGTGACGGGAAGGGAGGGCGGCTTGGGTGGGCGGTGATTTTTTGGTTTCTATTGTCATTGGGCTCGATGGAAGGAAGCAGAGAAGGACGGGAGTTGTTCGGGCACTCGTCGGGCAAGGAGTTTCGCACAAGGGACGATGAATTGCCGGGACGGTCCGATACCGGGGAGTTTATACTCCAGACCTGGCCAACAAACAAACCTCTCTCTTGGAAGCGTGTGGGAAGCAATGGCACGACACCATCACAAGACGTGGAGATTGGAAAGTCGGAGGGGAAGCAATGCTGAGCGTTAATCAAAGGAAAAGGTGGAAGAGAGTCAACCGGCACAAATTTCCGTAAGCAGGACCTTTAAACCAAGAGGAAAGGTAAAGCTCAGTTAATGTGCTGGTTGATGCTAATACGTTCAGTTGCAACCATAGCACGCGGAGCAGCAGCAAGGCACGCAACAGCCACAGCAGCAAACGAGGCGACACAATCCCAACTCATTGGCAGGAGCGGTCGAGGCGGGCCGGCCAAAAAAAAATTTCTCTTTTTTTGGGAGCAAGGTCAAGGACCATACTCCTTCAGACGAACGAGGTCCGGCATTTTTCAAATATTTTTGGAGCCAGAGGCACAAATCCATGACTGCAGGCATCATAGGTAAGGAGAGGAGCAAAGGTGACGGCCCAAAGTACTTAATACGGTATTCAGACGGTCATACCTGACGAGTCGTGCTACATTCATGACAAGATCAGGCACTCATTGAGTGGGCGTCATACACGCTGAAGCTGCCAAGGAACTGGGAGAGAACTGTTGTCTATCAATCAGTTCGGATCGTACCCGTAGACTTGGTTCGAGCCACAGCATCAACCAAAGTCGGATGAAGACGGGACGCGACCGCCATTGAGCGCGCAAAAAGATTGTGCGGCACACAATCCACAGGGGGCAAATCCTATGGGTTCACGCCGACCTAATTGAAGATTAACAAATGGGGCGTAATGTCATCAAAGAAGAAAATCCAAAGGGAAAGGAAGTCTTGCGATGGCATCTCCGCTATAGCGCCGGCGAAGATGACCGAAGGATCTCACATTTCTCCTCTCGAAGGAGAAAGAGGTCTTCGCCACTAGAGCGGAAATGAGTATCACTACAATTCCACAC
>NC_033799.1:8822588-8866286 GCF_001876935.1 Asparagus officinalis | reverse complement strand
ACTTATGCGTTACAAAGAGATCGGTCATTTTTAATAGATCCGGCTTACAATGAAAATCAAAATAAAACAAAGAATCAAAATTAACAACTTCTCTCTTTACCGAACAAATCAAAGATCCTGTTACGCGGTCTCTTGCTTTGTGGGTTGTTTGCCTGCGGCGGGTGCTTACCGTGGACCACCGGCGTGATCTGGATCCAGCAGATCTACGACGTATTACGGGGATTATCCCACCAAGGAGATAATAGCGGGAGGATCGTTTCACCAAGGAAACGACCGCTCGAATCTCGGATCTAAGAACCAAGCTTAGCATCCGGAGTGTGACAACGGTAGATCTGGGGATTAGACTCTCTCGAACTCCTGTCTTTTTCGGTGCGGGTGCTCGCTAAGAATCAAATCGGGTCTCCAAGTCTTCAAGCCTTCAGATCTCCAGTTGAGGTGACAATCCGCAGAGTTTTGGTCTCTCAGAAGTTTCAGAAGCTCTCCTCCAATTGAACGAGTACCAGGCCTATTTATAGCGCTCTCAGAACTGTGCGTTTGCACAGTTCTGAGCCTAGCCACCCCTAGGTGGCCTGCCATAGCCGAGCCACCCAGGGGTGGCTCGGCTTGCCAAGCCACCTCAGGGTGGCTCGCCTGGCCGAGCCACCCCTGGGTGGCTCGGCCTTGCCGAGCCACCTCAGGGTGGCTCGGCCTTGGCCGACCACCCTGGGTGGCTCGGCTTTGGCGAGCCACCTCAGGCTGCTCGCCTTGCCGAGCCACCCTGGGTGGCTCGCCACGAGCCACCCTAGGGTGGCTCGGCTTGGCCGAGCCACCTAGGGTGGTTCGGTCGGCCGAGTTCCCCCAGGTGCGCTGGTTTGTCGTTTTCCGTTGTTTCGTTGTTTGTTTCGTTGTTCGGGTTGTTTTGTTCGTTGTTCGGTTGTTTTGTTGATTTGATTCCGGAATTTGGAGTAAACTCAGTCGGTGTTTGAGTTCAAATCCACTTTGTTGGAAAGACCGTCGACTCCCCGAACCCACTAACGTTTGTTCACATGCAGTTCGTTAGCTTGTAGCCTCTTTATTCGTTTCGTTGCCTTGAACGTTCGTCGATTTGTCGAATCATCGGCGCGCGAGCTGTGTCAAGGGACCTATAAGCAGTTTATACGCCTACAGATACCCCCTCAAAGCTTTTCAGCCTCGTTCTTTTATAGAAGAGTCTGGAATGTTTGGATATGATTGCCCCTACCCTTTGTCGGTGTAACGGACCTGGAAATGACTTTTGTTCTGTATTCCTTCAATCCTTCGGGCCATTCAGTGCTTTGTAGAATGCCTGTAGGGGTTCCGGTGCTGCATTTATTGTCTGACCGTTGTTGGAATTGAACTTTGAAGTCGATTCCTATATTTTTTCAATCTTTAACTCGTGTTGCGTTCGGTTCGACGTGCAAGCTACGCTCGAGTTGTCGGTGTTGAATCCTCACTTGTGACACGTTGTCCGACGTCGTGTTATTGAGTTATCCTTAAGAATATTTTTAGAAAAAAAAATTTCTCCAGGAACTTCTCAACAACAATAGGAAATAGTTTATACTCGTATACCTAATTGGAGTATTTCCGTGCTCAAATAAGCTGAACCGGCTTGAAAATGAGCCAAAAAAAGGCAGTAATTTGGCTCAAAAATTTTTTTTTCGTTCCTTCCGAATGTGTGGGAGAGACAGGATAATCAAGGATGGGACCCTTAGTTGATTGAAGTCGTCTCGACGCTCTAATTCATCTCTTTTGAACTGATTTGATTGGTCCGGTTCGGTTCCAACTTGGTTCACGTCTCACACTTGGTCCACATTATAAAAGGGGGTCTCTCTTCCTCTTTTTTTTTTCTTTTTCTTCTCCTTCTAGGGCCGGCCCCCCCTCATCCTATTTTGATTTTTCTTTCCCTCGAGCGTCCTTCGCCATCCAAACATCGTAGTGGTCCTAGACCTGGTCTTCCTTTGGATCCTTGACTGGAAATCCTTCAAAAAATCATTTTTTAGAATTCCTCTCAAACCCCCTCGAGCACGTGGTGAAGTTTCCTAAAAGGTCTCATCTTTGTTGGATCTCGAGCCTTTCTTCAGCGTAATCTTCACAATTTGGATCTTTTTCATGCTCAATTTAATTCATACCTTTGTGGGGTTATATGTGAGGTTGAGGGTGTGATTGATGCCTCGAGCTAATCTTTCAGGGGGTAAAAATGCAATTTTGAGGGTTTTATGCAAAAATTAGCGGCTGAAATTATTTTTTTGAATCTAACCCTTTGAGTTATTTTGCAGGCCGTCATGTCTCGCGCCTCGAGAGTTCGTTCCCGCCATGCCATGTCGGTTGATGCGCGCGCCTCCTCTTATGTGGCACCCCGCGGCGCCTGGCTGAGCTACTTTTGCAAATAAACCCTTTTTTCTTATAAATTTTGCAATTGATAAAATCCTTTTTTAAACCCCACGTTGTCTCCTTGGGCGAGGCAATCGGGGAAGAGCCTTGATTCTCTTGGTGAGGATCGACGCTTCAAAGATATGTTTTGCTTTGGTCAAAACCATATCTCAAATTAAGGGGGCGATTTTTGACACTACATTGCGTTTTATAGCAGGATATGTTGTCACATAAACCCTGTTTTGTGATTGCACAATGTGGCCAAATCGTCTCACCCTTTATAAGGCAATGACTCTATCTTAGCTATTTGTAAGATGAGTTCGATTCTTTGATAATGAGACTAAACCAGGTGTTTAACTGTCTATTTGCAGTGGTACCCTCGGCATCTTCCGCGTCCCACGCAATATATGCCGACCTGGCGTGCGTAGCATTATTCAACTCACAACGCATCTCCTCCCCTATTTCCAGCTACCCCAGTTCTGCCTTCGGACACGTACGACTGAGGTTGCCCAAGTGGTGAGGGAAGGTGGTCATCGAGCCTAATTCGCCAGCTGATCACAAGACGACGCTTTTGTTGAGCGACGCCCAGCTCTACTTCAGCCATCTTCGGAAGAGCGATTTCCTATTTGGTGATGTCCTGATCGATGACCCAGAAGCAGTAATTCATTAGATGCTGAGCATCAGCTTCACAAGACGCGGCAAATGGCTCATATACTGCCGGAGATTCCTCGGCATCGTCTAGACTGACTTCAGATGTTCCAGGCCTGTGACACGGGAGATGTCGTGGCGCTTGCACAGAGATCATATGAGGTCCCATTGCCCGCGCTTATCACTCATTCGCGGCGGTTCCCTGGTTCGGCCCAGAAGTCGGTGTTAACCGCGATTGCGTCCTGGTGTATTGGGGCTGGACGAACCACACGTAACGAGTTCTTGCTACCGCGCTTCCACCTTAGAATCGTCTCGCTGTTCTGGGACGGGAGATGCCAGCGACAGTCACAGGTTTTACGGTTGGGTCCACTCTTCGGACAAGTCTTGGTGGAAGCGCGCATGACGAATACGTCTTGAGCGATGGGGCGAGGAGTTTGCCATGCTTGCGGTTGTATGCAGCCGTTTCGTGCCACCGTGTATGGCTTGCCGATCCAGTGTTGAGACATTTCTCAGTGCTTTGTTCGAGCTATATAATCCATGACTCGACACTTTTCTGGACCCGGCAGGCGGGATTAGCTTGGCCTCTCACGAGATGCACAGGATTCTGGCTTGTCCAGGGACAGATGCTATACGCAGAGTACTCTCCCTTTCCAAGATCATGAGCCAAATTAGACCTGAAGCATCGATTGGGGAAACACGTAGCTCGCATCCTGACTTATGAAGACCCATAGGGACGCTCAACTTCATTACCGATTGCTTTGGCACACGGAGCCCTTAGCAAGAGGACCAATGTATGTAGTGAGTCTGAAACCAATTTCGACAACTACTTTGTTCAAGAATCTGGAGAGCCACTCATGCCGCGGAATATTGTGAGCGGGGCCCGATTCACTCCTTTCAGAGGTGCAACAGTCTACGGAAGAAGATCGGCGCTCAATCTTACACACCACGTGTCGCTGAGGGTGGCGTTTCCTGCGAAGACCAAGTTAGTCATTCTTGCTGGGCACGCTACCGCACCAATTCGCCATGACACTTCTTGCTGGCTTCTTGCCTATCTGTTGAAAAAAATGCGTGGGTTCCATTATCAGTCGGCGACGCTTGCCGCTTGAGGTACTTTACCCAGCAGTTCAGCTCGCCTATAAGAAGGAACTCTCACTTCTCCGTGATCGGTGCTATATTTCACGAGGACTTCGAGCAGCTTTCCAGTGCGTTCACACGGAAGGAGAACCGACTTTACCACGTCAGATTCCCTACGCTTAAGGGAGTCCCGTACGCTTATCTGATGGCCTGGTTATGTCCATTCATCGCTCGGATATGATGTCGGTGCCGAACCGGCCACAGACCGATTCTTGTTCCGGCTGCACAGTTGCTTGAGAATGAGGTGGAAGGCCGGCGATTTCTCTGATGTCAGACAGCAGGTGCATAGTCCATAAAATGTTGGCTTCTTCTTACTGTTTTCCGCAGTTCTCTCCGGCGATACTGGTGAAGCTTATAGTGATGAGAGGCCTAGAGAGCTACCGAGCTTATTTAGGACATCGCTGCTTCAACTGGCATAGTGATATTAGGCCCCGCTATCTGAACTTTCCCGGGTGAGATCAGTGCTTCATCGAACCATATCTACGTGCGCGATTCGCTCGCAGTTTGCTTATGACCAAGCTTTACATTGGGCAATCCTCCGTCATGGAGCTTCGACTCATAGTGTTTGATAGACGGTCTCCGCGCTTGTTGTCGGACCGTGGACTGGGGCTACGGTGTTAGATTTAGTCTCCCGAGTGCTGACCGCAGTGAACCTTACTTTCTTAGTGCAAATGGTTGTTAGCAGGCCACAAGACTCCCTGTGAAGCCAATCGCAGTGTTAGCAGCTGAGGCCAGCTTCCCAGGTTGATTGCCTCGCAGGATTCGGGGAAAACGCCCGGGCACAGAGAGATACGGACCAAAAGACTCGTGGAATTGACGAAGAGGGACAGAGACATTCCATTCCACAGACGAGCCTTCAGGCGGGGAGATCCCGAAGATTACGATGACTTTTCGAGCGAGTTTGGACTTCATTTCTTTCTTTGCTATCTTCCAGAAGTGTTGAAACTAACTATGGTTTGATTGTTCAGATACCACGTTGATCAGTTGAAGATTTCCGTCCTCTTCCCACAGGCCGAGACCTTTCGATCCCTATTTGCCTAGCGGAAGAGAATTGGCTCCGAAACCTCGTGTAGGACTTCACGAGCATGCTTGACATGATCTGGCTGGAGATGACCCATATTAAGGACAGAATGGGTACGATCTACTCTTTGAACCATTTTCTTTGGTTATTCTGGACATTGAACTCAGCTTTTCCATTTCTATATAGGAGTGACGTCGGGAGGAGAGATGAGTCCCGCGATCCTGTTCCCTATCTCCCGATGAGTCGACCACTACCCCGCTGCTAGGAGTCTACAGGGGTGTCTGAACATTAGGGAGGAGAATCAGTGTAGGACCAGATTCTGTGAGTCAAAGGACAACCTGATCACTGACGAGCGTTTTCTTTAGATAATACATTAATGAATTTGTGGTAATCTCACTGTCCTCTACTCCTTGCTCCTTCCCTCAGTATATTTGCCAGGAGCGCGAACCTCTGAAACGAAGAGGCTGATGCACCACCGTGAGAGGTACTCCATTTCCTTATTGTAGTCTCTTCATTATTCTTTGCACTTATATTCTGTTTATGTCAGATTTCTCCATCGACGATTTGACAGGAAGCCTCGTTCGCGGACACTCCTATGATGCACACATATATAGCTCACGACTCAATTGATGACCAGCTACCTGGAGACAATGTTTCCTGAGTCCGCCATTTGCTAACAATCCTTGAGATGGTTCCTTTGAAGTATGTGTCTCCTGCTGAGTTATATAGGACTAGTTCTGACCTTGACTAATGCAGCTCTAATATAACGCCTCTGCGAATTCTGTTTGAATTTGACAGGCAAGCTTTTGTTGAGAAAGACCATTGTTGAAGGCCGGCTGTGCGACCAACTCACCAGTCGAGCAGCTACAGTTGTACACTCTCCATCACCCCAGTGACTCGAGGGAAGGAGGTATAATTAATTAGCTGAGCGATGCGGCGTCATTCCTCATTGAGCGCTTATTGACGAACTCTCTGTCTTGTGTAGGGCTTCCTCTCAGGCTTCATAGTCCTCGTTAAGGAGTTGTTATCAGGCGGCATGATCCTGAGAAGATCTACGTCACGCGTAGAAGTCGCGGTCTGCTTATTTCTCCTCCCTGATGTATATATGGCAAAACTCCTCGTCACGACGAACTTTCTCTTCCAGCCAATTTTAGCCCTACCTCGATTCCAAGATAAACTGATTAGGATGCATGGTAGGATGTCCGGATCTAGCGGACGGCTATGGTTGAGTTGACCTTGATCGCACTGTTAGAGCGTGAGCTCAGATGTTCATGCAGCAATGGGATACAGGTGCTCTTCATCGTTGCTAGCCGAGTTCGGATGCCTCGCTACAGACATGGCGCAGTACTCGCATCGGTTGCCTAGCTCGAGATGTCAGGTGCAGCGGGACCGCATAGATGCAGTTGACGCTGATTTCGCCACTAGATCTTCGTTTCCTCGAGAGCTTGATGTCTCAGATAAGATCACTCCGACGGAAACTGCCGTTGAGAAGTCGAGGACAACAAAGATGCAAGATCAGCAAGCCAATCCTGCTTTATGCTGAGTGGCTGAGTCCTTCGAAGCAGGAGACTGGCTTGAGACAGAGGAGATGCTGGTGAGACGTTTGCGAAACGAAGAGTCTGTTAGCAGCTGAGTTGCAGGAGAGCTTCATAAAGTTGTTAACTGAGTGCAATGGAATCGATAATGAAGAAAACACCAACTTTCCCCGCGAACAGCAGTCTTTCAGATGCAGCCGGTTTGGATTAGTTGACTTTGATGGGGGTGAGATTGTTTGGACTCTCGTTCGGGTTCTCGATTTTTTTGTGGATTGAGTTCGTACTGGACACAATAAGTTGGGACATTTTGATGCTATGGTGTCGGCTTAGTTTTGGGAAAACTTCGCCGAGGTGGAGAATTGTGAGGAAATAAATTGAGTGGGGGCCACAAGGTCACATGGTGCGTGAGACAACTGCCCACAATCACAATTAGAAGGCCCACCCGATTCTATTTCCTATATAAAACTGATTTCCTCTTCCTAGGTTGGTGTGCGAAGGAGGCAGAGCGCAGGAGACTTGGTTTTCTTTTGTTTTTGCGGCTGCGTGAAGGAGGTTGATTGGTTTTTTGTGCGGCTGCAGGATAATAGCAGAGAGGCTTCTTGAGGCTGTAGTTGAGGAGATTTTGTATAGTCTCTTTTAGGGTTTTGTGCATCCCTTTGAGAGAGCTTTGTGAGGGATTTGAGAGTTTGTGTGAGGGTTTTATTTGTGAGATTCTTGTGTAAACCCTATTTGTATTCTCTCCCTCTATTAGTAGATCTCCCCCCTCCTTGCCCCGTGGACGTAGGCAATTTGCCGAACCACGTTAAAATTGGTTGTACTGCTTTTGTGTGATTTGTAATAGCTTTTAGGGTCCCTCGACGCGCAGTCCTAGAGCTGACGAGAGGAAGAGCTAATATCCTACTTTGATAGGATATAGGCTTCAGATTCTTGTTCCCTTTGAGAAACAAGAATTCTTATTGCGACCTGACTCTCTTGTTGTGCTGCCGAAGTGCTGCCGAAATTTCCGCTGCGCGCATCACTAAGAGTGACTGAATGATTGGAATGTTTTAATATAGCTCTCACGGTTTTGTGCTCAATTCTAGGTTGGGTTATCAAAAAAAATTAATGAAAGGTACTGTTTTTGCCTCATTTGTTGCAGGGTTTCTATCTTTAGTAGTAGGTAGCTAATGGCCCATGGACAGTTCATATTAGAACATAAACTGGTGATACACCATTATTTATCTTAGTACTTATTATGTGTTGCTTCTTCATCATGGATACATACTCGACTACTAATTATTTTCTACAGTCAACTTGCATAAATAATTTTATGCATGTGTTTTCTAGGAGGCTTAAACAGAGGTGCCAGAACTGAGCATTGGTTGTAGCAGAGGCACCAAAAAAAATATGAAGAAGAGTGGTAATAAGAAAAATTAGAAACCAACTCCTCCTCAAATTATTTTTTAACTAAATCAGTATAATTTTGGACCACCAAACTAAACTGGTTTAAAGGCTAGATTTTGAACTAAAAGAATCTGGTCCAATTCTAAAATGTAATTTTAGCAGTTAACCATATTAGTTTCATTGACCTGGTCAGCGAGAGAGTTGTGAAACAGGCCCAAAATGTTCAAGTTTAAAGAACTTAATGTTGAAGTCTCGAGTTCGAAATGTTTTTTAGTATGAATCTAATCTTACATTCACTATTGCTTATCATGCTACCTTTTGTTTCTGCTTTATCTTACATGTCCATATTTTATGATCCAGTGCATTCCCTTTGCTTTGTTACGTCTTGTAATCTGTGACAAATGACGATGAAGCTAGCTCTCACATCTCCATGACTTTATGACCATGAAATTGTCACTGGTAAATTAGGCATGCAATTCAATAGTATCTCAGTGAAAGGAGTTACACAGGAGATTATCATTTGCTTATTTGTTTATGGCCCCCCAATCCAACCCCCCAAAGTTTAGGGATTATTAGAAAACTCCATTCAACTTTAAGATTTTATCAAAAAAAAACCCTTACTTTTCAGTGTATTTTTGATAAAATCTCAAATTTAACGGAGGATTTCCTGATAAAATCTTAAAGTTAAAGGGAAGTTTATGATAATCCCTATACTTAAGAGGGGTTTTATGATATTTTCAAAGTTATAGGGGGGTTGTCTAATGATCTTCCAAATTTAAGGGGATTTTTCTGACATTTAGCCTAAAATATGTTGTGAAAAAGGTAAAATAGTGAGAATCAATCTGTGAGACAAGTAATGCAAAAGGCCCTCGCACGCTTTGCAAAAGAAACATCCTTTGCTTGTCCTTTGGTTTTTCCTTTTCTATTTTCTTCATTTTTTACCTTTTCTTTTCCCTTATATATCACTGCACAAAAGTGAATCCCCCTCCTATGGCTAGGTCCATCGCACATCACCGGTGATACATGGATCACAGACCAGCGATGCATGAACGATGATTACCGTGGGACAAATTTCACAAAACGCCACTGAAATTTATAAATCAGAGGTGTTATGGTGTTTTTAGTCGTTAAATTGTGGCTCTTTGTCAGTAATGAACAGGTGTCCCCTAACATGCACCGTTCAAATCGAATTGATGATCAGAACTATCTAGATTTTGACTTAGCCGACTCGTTGAGTCGCCGTCTCCTTGGGTCGACTCGAAGGGCGGTATTTGTCGGTCCTATTATCGAAGACAGCTCGCTGCGAGTCCACTCGATCAATTATTCGACATCTCGCGAGGTCGACTCGAAAGGTGTTACTTCTCAACACTCTTCGTTACAAGCCATAAGACAACTTTAACCTCGAACCCCCCTGCTGACAACGCTTCGACGTCACATTAAATCCATAGTAGGCGCCATCATTTCTCCACCCCGACACTACTTATGACATATCGGACCACACCGGCTTCGTACGCCGCCCATCGCATCTCATTAATGACGAAATGACAGCGCCCATCCTGTGGTCGATCCACGACCAACACATGTAAAATAGACGCTGACTCAGCCGTCAGCTCAGGCTCGGCCAAAAAAACTAGATTACCCCTCTTACATGGCTATAAAAAGGAAAATTATTTTAAATACAAATGTAAGCAATTTCTCAGCATTTTTCTCCATTTTGTTGCATTTTCTCATATTCTCACTCAAGCACCTAGCTGACTTGATCGTCAGAGGAACAATGGGGGAGCCAGTCCTCGTCCTCTTAAGAGTTGTTACACGTGCAGAGACGAAGAACTCAACTCCAAATTGAATATTCGGAAAAGCGATCAACCCCTATATCAATCCAGTCCCTATTACCTTTTTTTTAACTGATTTAAACCATCAACAGTTTGGTGCCTATCGTGGGGACACTTTTTTTCAAACAAATATGTCAGGTTCTGAGCATAGGTCTGATCAGTCCATCCCTGGAGGACCATACCAGAGCTATGTTACTAAAGTCTAGCTTGAGGAAATGGCTCAGAAGATCTCTCAATCCCACCAATAGCAGCTCACTACCTTCACTAGCAAGCTCCTCAGCTAGTTTTCACAGTCGCAGCAAGCCACTTTCACAGTCCCTCCGCCTTTTGGAGACCAATGATCGGGGACTCACCCCCTTCTGGAGCCTGGCGTATAGTTCTGCTGTGGACTCCTCATGCTATTGCCATGCAGTGTAGAGATCGCGTCGAGCATACGATCCCACCACCACACCGGTCGACTCGCCCCAAGGAACATCACCGACGCCTCCTCCCTGATCCTGAAGCCACCGGCGAGAGTCTCGACCCTAGTTGCACTAGAGATCACACTAGGGGAACAGTTTCTAAGACTCTCCCCCACCACCGTGCCTCTCCAGCCTTCCTGCCACCCTGGCGGCCTCTGGATATGATCGGGTGTACAGACCAATTTCAGAACTATCACGCCCTAGGCCCGTTGGTGTATGTAAGTCACGGGACCCACTGAGAGCAACTTGATCTTGGCTAAAGTACACTGCCAAAATGCTAGCACTAGTTGTTTTTTAGCCTTGAGCTTCTCTATTTAAGCTACTAACATTTCTTCATACTAGTCCATATGAGACTAAAGTGAGGGTATCACAAGCATCCCACTTTACAAAGACGACATCTTCGTCGTCACGACATGACAATTGGCACATTTCAGTATCACTGCAGGTGATGTGGACTCTAGAGGTGGCTCTTACGGGTTCTAGATGTGGCTTTCACCACATCCACACGGTATAGCACTTAGCCCTATATAGCAATTAACTCTACACTTCCGGCTAGCAACTATTCTGAAACCATTTGTCACGCCCGGGGCCCACGGGCCCATTGGCGCGTGCAAGCCATAGAACCCACTGAGAGCAACTCGATGTTAGCTTAAATCAACCGCCAAAATGCTAGCACTAGTTGTCCTTGGACCTTGGGCTTTTCTCTATTTAAACCACTAACATTTTTTCACACTAGTCCATGTGGGACTAAAGTGAGGGTGTCACAAGAACCCATCAGGGGGAACACCCCCTTTCTGATGACCTCATGAACACCCTGTGTGAAAAGTTAAAGATGCCTTACGTGGAGAAGTATAAGGGCGAAGGAGACCCCTCCGAGCATATCTAGAACTATTATGATGTAATGATCATGTTCCAAGCTTCGGAAGATGTTATTTGTTGATGCTTCCCCATCACTTTGTTAGGGAGCGATAAGCTCTAGTGGAACGCCCTTGAAAAAAAGTCCATCAGCAGCTTCCAGCAACTTAGCCGGAAGTTTATTCACCACTTCTTGGCTGACACCAAACAGAAGTTGCCCCCCTCGTGTGTTGATCCAAATGAGGTAAGTGCTCAAAGAGAGTCTTTGAGCCTACTTCAAGAGGTTCCAGGCAAAGAGAATGAAGGTTAATGACCCAAGGAGTGCGGTTGTCATGTCTGCTCTTGTGGCCGGCTTGCAAAACAACGAATTGGCTGACGGCCGGCTTGCAAAACAACGAAATGGTTGACTCACTTGGTAAGAAGCCAGTCGCCAATTATGAACAGTCAGGGCCACAGAAACCTCCACGAATACAACCTCAGCATCAGCAGCAGTAGCGCAAGCAACAGCAACACTACCTGCACCACCGGCACCCGCAGCAGTATTGTAAAACCCCGAAATTTTTTATAAGGAATAGGTGTGAATTATTAGTAATAAATAATTCATTTATGATAAATAATCATATATATTAGATGAATGTGACTATCAGTGTTTGGTAACCCAAGAAGTGTTTATATGTGAGAGAAATTGAGTGGTTTGAGCATCATGTGATAAATTAATCTAGGCTGGCATTTTTCTTCTGAGCGGTCGACCGCAGTGGACACGGCGGTCGACCGCACATCAGTCTCGTACTCAGAAAATCTTTTTCCTATTGTACGGTCGACCGCACTGGGCGCGGCGGTCGACCACCCAACAGGCAGAGAGTTTTATGAGTTCGGGTCTAAATGAGTTTTGGGTCGGGTTGTGGGGTTAGTATATATGCTAATGAACCCAAGAGAACCTCTTTTCATCTGAAATCAGAAACCCTAGCCCCCCTATCTCCCCTCAAACTCTAGTTCTCACTTCTTGGTGATTTGGGAGGAGCTTTGAAGGGTTTTTTAGCAGATTTTTGGTGGATTCAGCGAGAGGGATCATCTTCCTTCAGATCTAGGGCTTTGTTCTCATCAGAGGCGAGTAACATCTTGCCCAACTTCTTCCCTTTTTATGTTTCATGTTTTATTTTGTAGTTTAATCTGGTTTTATTGAGCCAAAACTGTATTTTTTGTAGATACAATAGATCCTTATGACATATGATATGATAATCAAATGTTTCAGATTTTAAAAGATACAATAGATCCTTATGACATATGATATGATAATCAAATGTTTCAGATTTTAAAAGCACACCAACGAACTGTATTAAAGAGAATAATCAAATGTTTCAGATTTTAAAAGCACACCAACGAACTGTATTAAAGAGATCTAGATCTGAAAATGATTTTAAAAAGAGTAAATTTCTGTTTTTTATTGAATAAACAATTTTTAAACCATGTTTATATACGTTTGGGGTCTTGATGATAGATTTTAAATGTCTAAATTCGTTGTCTTCTGTTCTATGACTTTGTATAAATATTAGATTTTCATTAATATAGAAATCATCGAGTTTGATTGTGATTTGAAGCCGATAGAAACCCTAACTAGGCTTCTGTCTGCTTCGTGGTCAACCACGGTGGACGCGGCGGTCGACCGCTCTGATATGTTTCCAGCAGAAAAGTTTCTGCTCTTTGAGCGGTCGACCGGCATGACCTCAGCGGTCGACCGCCGCTCAGTTTTGAGCTCAGTAAATCTCGGCTCTGTGAGCGGTCGATCGGAGTGGTCTCTGCGGTCGACCGCCGCACAGTTTTGTGCATGTTAACTTTTTGTTACCCTTTTCGCGTGTTCGAGAGATCACCTCGTTTATCTCCCACTAGTTTGTGATGTTAGTGATTTATCTACACATGGGGTTTGACTTTTGACACAAATTTAGACCCACACATCGAAACACGTGTAAGATTTGGGATATGTATATCTTTCCACATATACTAGTGACAATTTCGCCTCTTTGTTCATAGTCCATGTGTTGTGCATACATTATTATTAATCCATGTGTTGGATACTTATCATCTCAGTCCATGTGTTGGACATGCATTTTATTCAGTCCATGAGTTGGACAAGCATTACCTTTAGTCCATGTGTTGGATATTTTTGCTAAACCTTGAGCATGTTTCACATTTGAGTTTTGAGCACGACATATTGATAGAGTTTGGACATGATAGCTACCTGGGCTGGGCATAACACTTATTGTAACTTTGCACCTTTGACATAACTGTGATTATTGGTAGAGATGAGATTGTTGTCTTTTCTTTATTGTTCATGTATTAGACTCCGGGTTTGGTACTTAAGGATTTTCAATTTGAGATACAAGGTATATACATGAGGGTTTCCTTGTTTGGATTATTTCGCTCGACGTACCTATGCTCGTGTTAAAATTTCCTAAGTATTATATATATATATGTTTTGTGATAACTGTATTTTTTTCATATACAACGAGCCCTCTCCCCTGGGGTTGGTTGTGATATTGTTCGCTAGCGTTTTGACGCTCATTGTCCCTCCACCTTTCAGGTAACGAGCTAGGAGCCTTGAGAGTCGCAGGTTGATGGCGACACACTTTAGTGTTCAGCTATCTATTTTAGCTATGTTTTATTTTGGATCTCCATTGTAGTTGTTGTTAGACATTTGAGGACTATTTTCTAGATGTTGTAAAGGCTGTATGCCTTATTTCCTTTACTCAGACATTTTGTATTTAGGACTTGTCGAGGATTTCAGTTTATCTACTTCAGTCATTGACTATGTATTTCTGTATGTTGAATGATGAGATATCTATGTGGTTATTATCATTTCATCAGTCATCACTTGTATTACCTTTTACTTGCTTTTGTACCTACACCTGTTGTTGACTCTACTAGAGATATGTTAATTGTGATGGTGAAACAAGTTATTGCACGGTGTGGTGCATGGCAGGTTTGACATTCTTGGTTTCACCTTGGACTGCAGCCTTATGTGAACCCAAGGACATCACAAGTACTGGTGGTACCGTCAATATCAGAGTCAGCAAGAGTGGCTGAGAGACCCCCCTAGAGCTGAGTCCCGCTCCAACCGGTCTGATAGAAGGGACCGATGGAGGGACCCGGCACCTAGACCCACACTCATTGTCTTCAACACCTCCATCGTGGAAGCTCTTTCCATGGTCCAAAAGGAGAGGCACCTTAATGAGCCTGCTCCCAAGATAAGGTCTAACCCACAGAGTCGAAATACTCGACAGTATTGCCGCTATCATAGAGATCACAATCACCTCGCTAATGATTACCACATCCTGAAGAGGGACTTTGAGGACCTGATCCAGAAAGGGTACCTAAAGAAACTTGTCTCTCAGAGAGACAAGAGAGAAGCTGTCCCATCTAAGACCGACAGGAGATCTCGCTCGCGGTCGCTTCATCCTCGACAGCGCCAGGATAGTCGACCCCCAGAGCCCAATCATAAGAGGATCATCAACATGATCAATGACGACCCCACCGCTGGAGGGTTGTCCAACAATGGCTGGAGGAGATATGCTACGAGGGTGTTGCAAGTCGACCAATGTGATAAAAGGCCAAGAGCGGAGGAGCCCGTCTCTTTTGGATACGTCGACCTGAAGGACGTCGAGATGCCTCATGATGACCCCATCATCATAACAGCCAGAATTGATGGCTTCTAGGTGAAGAGGATTATGGTCGACACTAAAATCTCGATGGACATCCTGTATATCGACCCCTTCAACCAAATGGGCATCAACAAATCTCGGCTACTTCCCTATAAGGGCCCCCTCATCATATTCATTGTTCATTTTCTCCTGCCCGAAGGGATGATCACCCTCCCCTCGATGGTCGGAGAGTACCCTAGGCAATTCACCATCCAAGTCTAATTTCTGGTGATCAATCTTAAGTCGGCCCATAATATCATCTTAGGCCGAACTGCCCTACATCTTTTGTAGGCCATCCCTTTGACCTACCACCAGATGCTAAAGTTCCTAACTTCTAACGGAGTCGGGGTCGCCAGGAGCAACCAGCAAGAGGCCAGGTCCTGTTACCTACTGTCGACCAAGGGCAAAGGTGTGCAAGAGGCCCTGCCTATTGAGAAGTCATGCCTCCAGATGGAGAATGCAATGGAGCGACAGAGGATGACATCGGTAGAAGAGCTCCAGGAGATATCAATTGACCGGGAAGGGCAAAGGACGATCAAGAATGGATCTAGCCTAGTGAGCTCTTATGGGGAGTGTTAACAGACTTCTTGCATGCAAACACTAATGTATTCGCCTGGAGGCCCGAAGATATTCCTAGGATCCCCCCTGAAGTGATAAGCCACGAGCTGGCTATCGACCCCGTACACTTTGACTGTGCGACAAAAGAAGAGGCATCTCGGCTCTGAAAGACAGAAGGTGGCCGCTGATGAAGTTGAACGACTCCTTACACAGAATGGCTGGCTAATGTAGTGTTGGTAAAGAAGGTGGCCGCTGATGAAGAATGTGTGTGAACTTCACCGACATCAACAAAGTTTGTCCCAAAGATAGCTATCCCTGCCTCAAATCGATCACCTGGTCTATGAGAGTGCGGGGCATAAATTACTTAGCTTCATGGACACTTTCTTCGGCTACAACCAAATTTTTATGGCAGAGCATGACCAAGAGAAGACTTCTTTTATCACCGATCAGGGGACCTATTGCTAAAAAATGATGCTATTCGGACTAAAGAATGCTGAGGCCACTTATCAGAGACTTGTCAACAAGGTCTTTTAAGCACTAGACCGGCTGCAATTTGGAAACCTATATAGACGACCTACTGGTAAAGTTAAAACAAGCGTCGGCTCATATATCAGACCTGGAGGAGACCTTCTCTACTCTCTGACACTACTACATAAAGCTCAAACCAGACAAGTGTGCCTTTGGGGTGCAATTGGGAAAGTTCTTGGGGTTCATGATCACATAGAGAGGTATTGAGATTAACCCGAAAAAAGATAGCCGCCATAGAGTGACTACCCAAACCACGCATCTTGAAGGACGTCTAGAAGCTGAATGGAAAGTTAGCAGCGCTGGGTCGATTCCTCTCCAAATCTGCTGAGTGGAGCCTCCCGTTCTTCAAAACATTAAGGGGAAACAAGAAACTGAAGGAGAGCATGACTTGGACGGCTAAATATAGTGCAGCTTTTCAAGACCTCAAGGCCTACTTCAGAACCAAACCATTGTTAAGTTAACCCATAGAGGGGAGACTTTGTACCTATATATAGTCATCTCCCCTAAATCCATGATCTCCGCCCTTGTCTGAGAAGAGGAGAATGTCCAGAAGATCATGTACTAGTGAGCTAAATTCTGAAAGCGGGCGAGCTCTACTACCCCCTCATAGAAAAGACTATTTTCATCCTTATCACCTCCACGATGAGACTCTGCCCTTACTTCCAAGCCCTACTATAATTGTGCGGACAAGTCTACCTTTGAAGAAAGTGCTGGGCAACCCCACAACCTCTGGGAGAATGGTCGCATGGGCAGTCAAACTCAACGAATATGACGTACAGTTTGAGCCTAAAATGATGATCAAAGCCCAAGCATTGGCAGACTTTCTTATCGAGTCGACCTCATCAGGCAACAAGCAAGGCACGCCCCCGCCGTCAACTCAGCAAGAACCTCCAACACCCCCAATGATCTAGGCACTTGCCCTACAGATTCATCGCGCCTTGGAATATAATTTGCCTGAGTTTACTTCATGGTGGTTGTTGAAGGTAGACAGATCCTCTGGAGAAGCCGGTAGTAGAGCAGGAGTAGTCCTACGCAGTCGTGACAGGTTGACGCACGAGCACTTTATTTCTTTTAATTTCTCAGCCTTAAAAAACAAAGTCGAATATGAAGCTCTTCTTGCTGGCCTATGAGCGACGCAAGTGATGAAGGCAGAACACCTCTACATATTGGTCAACTCACAATTGGTCGTACATCAGGTGAACGAGCAATGTGCAGCTAAAGACCCGAGGATGGCCTTGTGCCTCAAAGCGGTTATGGAGTTGTTAGCAAGCTTTGTAGATTTCAAAGTAGACCAGGTTCCCCGCACTCTCAATACTCGGGCGGATGCCCTCTCCAAGCTCGGGTCAACAAGCTCAAAAAATAGCTCATGGCCCGTTTACACCGACACCCTCGAGTGCCCTAGCATTTCTAAGTCATCGGAGACTGTCATGTAAACCGAGACACCCGTGGTGCCCTGTTGGCAAGATCCTATTACCCTCTACCTGACGCAGGGCACCTTGCCTGAGAATCCGGCATCTACAAAGGAACTCTCGCCGCTATCTCATGATCGATGAATAACTTTATCGGATGTCACACTCTAATAGTAATGTGGTACCCTATCTTCAGCCATCAGAGGCTATCTATGTTCTCAAGGAGATCCATGAGGGGACATGCGAAAACCATCCCGGGGCCAGAACCCTCGTGCAAAAAGTCATCTGCCAAGGATACTACTGGCCTACCATATTAGTTGAGTCAAGGCGACTCGTCTCTCTGTATAAGAAGTGACAATTTTTCTCATCCATACCACGAGCAGTGGCCAGCAAATTAACATCCATCCTGAGTCCCGTACCTTTTGCTCAATAGGGATTGGATTTGTTGGGTCCTCTCCCCATAGCTTCAAGATAGAGAAAGTTTCTCATTGTGGCGATCGACTACTTCACCAAATGTATTGAAGCTGAATCCCAGGCCAAAATTAGTGAGAGCAATGTCACAAATTTTGTGGAAGTTCTTCGTCTGCCGCTTTGGTGTGCCCCTTTTCTTCGTAACCGACAGTGGCACCCAGTTCGACAATGGAGGCTTCTGAAGCTTTTGTGAAGAATATAACATTCGTCTTAAGTTATCCTTAGTCGCCCACCCCAAATCCAACGGATTGGCTGAAGCCACCAACAAATGCATCCTCCAAGCGTTGAAGAAGAAGGTGGACGCGACGGTAGGTAACTAGGTTGAAGAAATGCCAGGTATCCTTTTGTCTTACCGCACAACCCATAAGAATTCCACCGAGGAGACTCCCTTCAAACTAGCCTATGGCACTGAGGCGATTACTCCAGTCAAAGTAGGCATACCGACTATCCGACTGTAGCACTTTCACAAGAACTTGAACTCAGAAGGACTTCGATCAGGCTCGATCTCCTGGATGAAATTTGAGAGAGCACTTCGGACCCAGTTTATCAATCAGCAACAAATCGCCCATTACTACAACAACAATGTTCGACCAAGGATATTTAGCGCCAGTGACCTCATCCTCCGCAAAGCCACTTTTGACAAAGATACCAGAAGAGACAAGCTAGCTCCCAATTGGGAAGGTATGTACACAATCCTTGAGAAGTTACAAGCAGGCATATATCGACTAAGGGCCTTGAACAGAAGAATCCTACAACACCCCCAGAACATTGAGCATCTTAAGAAATATTTTCAACAATCTTGTACAAAACTTCATTTGTTATGAAACAAATCATTTTGAGTCTAACTCGTGTCGCACTCTCGAAGTGCCAAACATGTACAGGAACTCCGAGCCCTTGGTGCCCCTCTTAGAATAAACCCAAGGCACACCCTCCACGCAGTCGTCTGTCACACGACTCAATCTTCGGGTTGTCATTTTACCGAAAAGACTTAGGCGTCCTCATTAAGACCTAGGAACCCAACCTTTGGGTTATCATTTTACCGAAGAGACCTAGGCGTCCTCATTAAGACCTAGGCATTCCAACCTGCCGATCGTTCTTGACAAAAAGACCAAGACATCTCACCAACGAGAGACGTAAAAAGAGACGATCGCCTTGACCCCTCGACACTCGGGTCACCCAAGCATGACCGACTCATGACTATCAACACTTAATCTCTTAATTAGATTAGAATTGCAAACAACCAAAGCAAAAGTAAGGAATAATTGAAGGCAAATTTCAGAATGTGAGCAAAGTCTAAATCTTTATTCTAAACTTCGAACAAATTTTATTACTAACTTTATTACATTATCCATGGCGATATTTACAAAAAAGACAAAGAGAAAAGATATAAGTCCTCAGGCCTCTCGGCCAGGTCCGAGAGTAGGGCTTGGGGGATCCTCTGTGGAGGTTGCAGAGGTGGGATCAGCAGAAGAGGAAGTGGGAGTGACTTCTCCGAGGTCATCTGTTGATTCGTCATCATTGTCGTCACCCAACGCCAGTTCTAGCCCCCTCCACCCGCCTCGATCTCCTTTAGGAGGTTGAGGCAGCAAGAGACTTGGGGAGGGTAAAGGTAGTCAGTCATAGGGCAAGAGGCGAGAGGGAGCAACAAAGCTATGTAATTGACCCCAGCCTTACAAGCTAAGGCCACCTCGATTTTTCTTAAGGGGCCCTGACATCAGTCGTCGACCACTTTCACCTTGTACTGCTCCGAGTCCAAGTGAGTAAGCCAATCCTCCAGGCCTTTGATGATCACGACGGATGTCTGGTGGGTCGACTGCTCCTCCTCAAGGTCCTGCTTCAGGTACTCAACCGAGAGATGGTTCAACCGAGCATCCTCCTAAGCCGCCACCTTGAGATGCCTCTCAGGCTCAACTTCCCCCTCCAAGGAAGATAGGCGACCGTCCCGCTCGGAGAATCCTTACTAGAGATGGCCAACCTCAGCTAGACTACCTCGCCTTGGCGCTTCTTAATGGAGCCCGTCTACTTAGTGTCATAAAATCTATACCCATTGATAAGTTTTTCCCTCGCATCTAGCTCCTGGTGCAAGCTGTCCTTGTTGCTGTTTAGCTCGACCTCCAAGCCAGCGACCCTCTTTTCCGCCTCCTCCCTAGTCGACTTCTCCTCAGTCAGGCCCGCCTCCAACTCAGGAGGGGAGATGTACATGTAGGAAAGTCGGCTAAACAGCTTTGCCTCCAGCAGTGCCCCCTGAACCAAGTAGCTATTGAGGGCCAAGTGCAAACCAATGCTCGACATCTCCTACAAGAACTCCTCGTCCTTCAAAAGGGTGAACTGTTGGATAACTCGGCCTTGGGTAGTCGTTGACCCTAAGACCGAACTCTCTCTGTCGAGAGGCGCCTCGACGACAAACTTGTTGCTATCTAGGAATTCCCTCCTAGGCGAATATGGGCACTGTGACACTCCCATCAACATGGCCTTGGACTTCTCCCAGACTTGAGAGTCAAGCTCTAAAACCTAATGGCAGAAAGGCTAGTAGAAGTTGTCCCCTTGCTCCTCGTCGGCCTTGCCCGCCAAAGATTCTAGAAGGGGCGCTGCTTGCTCTTTGGCACCTCCCGAAGTCCCGATGGAGATGCTTTTTAGGCCTTGCTTATGGTCCTTTCTGGGGGTCGCCAAAGGAGCAGGAGGCTCTATCGCCACTTCTGCTATCCCTAGGATAAGAGCCGAAGCCATCTCTTGATCCTTGGCAGAGGGAGGCACAATAGATATATTAGTCACCCATAAGACCGAGTTGTCAAGCATGTGCTATACTCGGCAAGAGCCGGCATACGCCTTGAATTGGTCCAGCACATCTCTATCGGCGTCAAGCAGGTCTCAGGCCATTAATGTTTCCCTCTTTATCTCTGGCCAGTTCGAGCAGCCCAGATCTAAGTCGTCCCCACTGTAGGCATCGAAAATTGCCTATAGGTCTCCATGAACAGCTTAGTATTAAGGAACGATGATGAACGTCACTATCCGGTTTACAGGAGTTCGATTGATGTCGGTGAACGCTTGAAGTGAATCGACGAACTACGTGAACTAACAAAATTTCAGAATAACGAAGATGATCCAACCATCGGAGATGATAGAACTCCTCGTCGGCTTTCCAACGCACTTTGAACCACTCAAATCCGAGTTCGGACGAAGAATCTACAGTGAAAACGGACAAATAGGCACTACGGTGTGTCTCGGACCAACGAGACACCCTACGGTGTCTCGGCTAAGGCCGAGACACCCCGAACCACTCAAATCCGAGTTCAGACGAAGAATCTACAGTGGAAACGGACAAATAGGCACTACGGTGTGTCTCGGACCAACGAGACACCCTAGGGTGTCTCGGCTCAGGTTGAGACACCCTGGGGTGTCTCCAACGCAGAAAAAGTCCGTTATGCAGTTTTAACCGCCCGAAACCTCCTGGAGCCTATAAATACAGCCCCGGATCCTCACTTTTTTCGGATCTGGAATTCTCGTGCCTCGGCGAAGCCCTGCCGGATTGTAGACTTAAAGTGCACGGATTTCAGAGAGGAGGAGGAGAGATCTGATCGAGTTCTTCAACACAAGAGAGAGAGATTCTTCAGATCTGCAGTTCCCCGGGTTCGTTCCTTAGGATTATCCCGTTGTGGTAATCTTAAGAAGAGTAATTAATTTGCTTCGCCGAGATAAGAGCTACAGTTTCTCGATCCCTTCATGGATAGACAAAGCTCTGCCTAATTTTTTAGCAATCAGATCTGATCGACGGTGGTCCACGGATAAACCCCGACACAGGCAAAGATCCCACGCAAGCAGAAGACCGATAAACGATCTCTGCGTTTGTTTGATAAAGTTGTAAACTTTTTATTTTCATTGTGTAAGGAGATCTTATATAAAGATCAACTTTTTTATTTTATTCGAGTTTAGTGTAACGACTAAAGTTGTAATAGATTCGATAACAATGGAAATATCAACTTTCACCGCAAACAAACTGGCGACCACAGTGGGAGCCAATAGCTTCGCTGCCGAAGTTGTCGTGCCGCAGCCGACGATCAAGATCCCCGTGGCTGAAGAGGTCGTGTACGAATTTGACCAACAGAAATTTGAAGAATACATCTCCTCCTCCTCCTCCAGATCTGCCTCTCCTTGCAGGTGCAGGAAGGCCTCCTCCTCCCAAGAATACATCTCCTCCTCCTCCTCCAGATCTGCCTCTCCTTGCAGGTGCAGGAAGGCCTCCTCCTCCCGGAAGATCCGTCGGTCTCCAGATCTGAAGATCCAAGAAATCGATCTCCCCGTAGCCGATGCTATAGTCGTACCTTGCAACGGTCCGCCGGCATCCAATGAGACCAGATCTGCAGATCTGAACTCCTTCACGATTAAGGAGTCGACTGTTGAAGGCGCGCCAACTCTATCAAAGAGAGCACGTCAAAGGAAATGCCAACGCCTCGCACGCCAATTCGCCAAGGCTTTGGATCAGATGGATGGACTCCATTACCAAGCAAATCTGGAGCTCAGAAAGCGCCAAGTGGCTAATCTGTCGCCACGACCAGCTTCGGAATCCTCCTCTCGATCTCCAATTAACGAATGGGTTCGTGTCCAAAGAACCCGCTCTACTTTCGAGGAGCGAATCCAGAAGCGCCGCGCCTTGCTTATGCATGCACGGACTCTTGTGTGAAAAGCACAGGAAATGCAAAAGGAAGAGGCAGTTAAAAGATCGCCGAGATCCAAACAAGTTTGGGCGTCAAAAGCCAAATCAGCGCCTAAGGCAAAAGCATCCGAAGCTGCCTTCCGGCCTTTGTCAACTCCAGATCCCGCTCCTATTGCTCCCGCACTTCCGGTGAAGCCCTATGACAGCGTGGGTCTCTCCAAATCTAGAATCCCATTGAAGGATCATGTCGATGCCCTACCCGAGAATCGAGGAAAAGCGCTTGTTAAGGAAAACTGGAGACCGTTAAAGGAGCTTCGAGCAGACATCCGGACTGGGGGTCGTACGCGACCTCCTAACAAATTAATTTCTACAACAACCCGCTTGGAGGTACGTGCAGAAAACCAGGAGCCCGTTAAGGTTTCACTCTCACAAGGGTGTGATTCCAAAATTGTCCAAAACAGGATATAGATGAGGACGAAAAGATGAAGGATCTCAAGAGCAAAATTAATGCTTTAATGTCTGCTCAAAAGGTAAAGAAGACCGGCATTCCATGTCCTTATCCAAAAAAATGGGAATCGATTTCGTATCCGGCGAAGTTCAACCTGATCAACTTCACGCCGTTCGACGGGAAGGGTTCCCCCACTCAGCACCTGATCTACTTCAAGTCCCATTTGGGAGTGATCTCTGGCAATGAGCCTCTGATGATCCGGTCATTTGTTGGCACCCTTTGCGGGCCCGTCTTCGATTGGTACCGCCGCCTCAAGCCCGAAAGCATCAACAGCTAGGAGGACCTAGAAAGCATGTTCCTAGCTCATTTCTTCGATAATGACGCCAAAGTGTCGATCAGGACACTCTTCGATGAGAAACAAAAAGACGGAGAGTCGGTGGATACCTTCATCAAACGCTTTCGCAATCAGGCAATGAACTGCAAGGATCCCGTCACGAAGGAATTCGTCTTGCAAACCTGTCATAACAACTTGTCCATTAACATCTTGGACGTTATGGGAGTAGAGCCACTCAATACCTGGAGAGAGTTGAAGGCGCGCGGAGAGCAGGCCGAACGATTCCTTAGAAGGAGGAATGTTGAAAGATGCCAACCGATGACTAACCCTCTAAATCCGGGTCTCGTTTCCCATAATGAAAGGAAGACACCTACAACAGTTGTTGATGTTAATCAGACGTCGCAACAACAGTCCCGAAGACAGCAGAATAGTTCGGATCCGATGCTCCAAAAAGAGTACTCATTCAAGGACGAAGACGTTCCAGCCATCTTCGAGACCCTTCTTGAAAACAACAAGATCAAACTACCGCCCATCACAAATCAGGAGGAAGCGGACGATACTGCAGATCCGAAGTACTGCGCGTACCACAGGAGGATCCTTCATCCCACTAAGGCTTGCTTTACTTTAAAGAATAGCATCCAAACATTGGTTGAAGCCGGCGTCATAACGCTAGGATAAGCCAAATAAGAACGGCAATACTCCGAAGAGTATACGAGTATAAACTGCTTCTCAATCCTCCAATCGGTATATGAGGTTAAACTGCTCCCTGATACTCCAATAGGTATATGAGTCTAAACTGTTTCCTACCGTTGATGGGAAGTTCCTGGAGAATGTTATGCTAATATTCTTAAGGATAACCCGGACATGTAACGGAGTATAAAGTCAGACCCAGTTCCAAGAAAGAAGCTAGGGGTGGATGATTCATGTAATGGGAAGTTCCCAGAAAAACGCTATATGTAATTTTCTTAGGGATAACCCGATAATTACAAACAAAGTGATAAACACTAAACCCCCACTATGATTTGTACTCCCACTCTCACTTTCTACCTGGTCAAACCTTCCTATAGTTAGGACCACAACCAAAGTCTCATCTCGATTCCTTCCATGAACGAGAGGTCCACTTTCAAA
Source organism: Asparagus officinalis (assembly GCF_001876935.1). Classification (NCBI taxonomy): domain Eukaryota; kingdom Viridiplantae; phylum Streptophyta; class Magnoliopsida; order Asparagales; family Asparagaceae; genus Asparagus; species Asparagus officinalis. Next base: position 8,841,828 of record NC_033799.1, on the reverse strand, counting down.
TTGAACGATCAAGCCTATAAAAGGTAAGATAGTCTCAAAACTCCCACTTCCACTGCTTCCTTGGTCAAACCTATAAAAGTTAGGGCCACAACCAGATTCTCCTCTCGATTCCTTTCATGAACGAGAGGTCCACTTTCATTGATCAATCAAACCTATAAAAGTTAGGATTGTCTCCAACTTCACTTAGTCAAACCTGCAGATAGTTAGGACTAAGATTGAGTTATCCCTTTCGATAAACGAAAGACTTTCATCTTTTCCTTTTTCAGCCAAACCTATAAAAGTTAGGGTCGAAATCGGAATTTCCCCTTAATAAATGAGGGGCTCTTTTTGGATCGAATGACCAATCCTATAAAAGTTAGGGTCGTTTGAATCTTTCCGATTCTCGGAGTGGAGATCTCACTCTTAGTCTCATCTTTCTGGATTCTGGGGGTGGAGATTCCACTTCGAGTTTCCTTTCCAACTGAAGATAGAATATAAAATTCTTCCTCTTCGGTGCCGGGAGATAGAATATAAAATTCTTCCTCTTCCATTTTGGGTTCGTCTTTACCCTGAGAAAAGACACAATTTTCAACTTTAAATCCGTACATTCCATGCACGGGGAATTTTATCTCAACTCCTAAATAGAGATAAGCCTACGCCTAACATGCGTTGCCGGTTTAGTCTTTCACCGATTAAAAAGGATGAGTCAACGCCTAATACGCGTTGCCGGATGCCATATTCCCGTAAGAAATGGCGAAGTCTATGTATTCAAAATCATAGCATTAAGTCTAAGAGAAGTAATTCTCTTAGCACAACGTTACATGTAAAACGGGTTTTAATAATTCACATGCTAGCCCGATTCAAATGGTAATCGGTAAATGTACATCAAACCCGTTGATGGCTAGGGGTTTGCCAAAAATCCCAAAGTCTATGTCTAACACGCATTGCCGGTTAGTCTCTGACCGTAAAAAGGACAAAAGACCACATATTCAACATTGTGGCAGGTTGTTATTAATAACACCATAATCCGTGCCTCACACGCATGGGGAATTTTATCCCGAAGCCTAAGCAGGGATAAGCCAACGCCTAACACGCGTTGCCGGTTTAGTCTTTCACCATCCGAATCTGGGGACTTTTATCCTGAATCCTAAGTAAGGATAAGTCAGCGCCTAACACGCGTTGCCGGATAGCATGTTCCTGTAACAATGGCGAAGTCTACGTATTCGAAGTCGTAGCATCAAGTCTAAGGGAGTTCATTCCTTTAGCACAACGTCACATGCAGTACGGATCTAAACAATCTGCTTGCTAGACCTACTCAAACGGTAGTCGGTAAAGGCACATCAAATCCGTTGAGGGCTGAGGATTTGCCAAAAATCCTAAGCCTACGTCTAACACACGTTGCCGGGTAGTCTATTCCCGTGAGAAAGACGAAGTCTACGTATTCCATATCGTAGCACTAAAAGGGTTAACTATTTTAGCTTAACATCACATGTGGAACGGACTTAAATAATCTGCATGCTTGCCCGACTCAAACGGTAGTAGGTAAAGGCTCATCAAACCCGTTGTTGATGCATCAGCTCTGTTAGTTGGTCTCGTGACTCGATTATCCAACAACATTAAGATAAGATCCACAAATGCAGTTGAATCAGCTTTAACAGGTGGTCCTGCAGCCTCGACACTTGGGATCGCCGTGCTCCAATACCTTAAGAGCTTAAACTGTGTATACTCCAGTAAACGTACGAATAGAAACTGTGTCAACGTCGGGCGGTCTGAAACCCTAAGGTCAACGCCGGTCAACGCGTAACCCTAGGTCAACGCCAGTCAACGCGTTGCGACCAAAAAGTTAACATTCGACGTTCGAAACCCTAGGGTCAACGCCGGTCAACTCGTAACCCTAGGTCAACGCCAGTCAACGCGTTGCGACTAAAAAGTCAACATTCGACGTTCGAAACCCTAGGGTCAACGCCAGTCAACGCGTAACCCTAGGTCAACGCCAGTCAACGCGTTACGATAAAAAAGTCAACTCAATAACACGAGCCAAACTCAACTCATCAGTTGTAACGTCGGGCGGTCTGAAACCCCTAGGTCAACGCCGGTCAACGCGTAACCCTAGGTCAATGCCAGTCAACGCGTTGCGACCAAAAAGTCAACATTCGACGTTCGAAACCCTAGGGTTAACGCCGGTCAACGTGTAACCCTAGGTCAACGCCATTTAATGCGTTGCAATCAAAAAGTCAACTCAATGACATGAGCCAAACTCAACTCATCAGTTGTAGATTTGAGACTTCGACGACGGCCAGACGATGAACGCAGCGCTGGAAGAATTTTAGCTATTCACCAAAACATCGAGTAGACTGAAAATCGAAGGAGTCAAGAATCGAAGCTAACGACGGGTTCCTTACGCCGACTGAAGGCTGGACCAATCACATCCAAAGTATTCCAGCCTCTTCTATAAAAGAAACGAGTCTGGAACGCTTTAGAGGGGGTATTTGTAGGCATCGAAAATTGCCTATAGGTCTCCACGAACAACTCAGTGTTAAGGAACGATGATGAACGTCACTATCTGGTTCACAGGAGTTCGATTGATGTCGGTGAACGATTGAAGTGAATCGACAAACTACGTGAACTAACAGAATTTCGGAATAACGAAGATGATCCAACCATCGGAGCTGATAGAACTCCTCGTCGGCTTTCCAACACACTTTGAACCACTCAAATCCGAGTTCAGACGAAGAATCTACAGTGGAAACGGACAAATAGGCACTACGGTGTGTCTCGGACCAACGAGACACCCTAAGGTGTCTCGGCTGAGGCCGAGACACCCCTCAGGTTAAGACACCCTGGGGTGTCTCCAACGCAGAAAAAGTCCGTTATGCGGTTTTAACCGCCCGAAACCTCCGGGAGCCTATAAATACAGCCCCGGATCCTCACTTTTTTTGGATCTGGAATTCTCGTGCCTCGGCGAAGCCCTACTGGATTGAAAACTTAAAGTGCACGGATTTCAGAGAGGAGGAGGAGAGATCGGATCGAGTTCTTCAACACAAGAGAGAGAGATTCTTCAGATCTGTAGTTCCCCGGGTTCGTTCCTTAGGATTATCCTGTTGTGGTAATCTTAAGAAGAGTAATTATCTCGCTTCGCCGAGATAAGAGCTACAGTTTCTCGATCCCTTCACTGATAGACGAAGCTCTGCCCAATTTTTCAGCAATCAGATCCCACGCAAGCAGAAGACCGATAAACGATCTCTGCGTTTGTTTGATAAAGTTGTAAACTTTTTATTTTCATTGTGTAAGGAGATCTTATAAAAAGATCAACTTTTTTATTTTATTCGAGTTTATTGTAACGACTAAAGTTGTAATAGATTCGATAACAATGGAAACATCAACTTTCACCGCAAACACCCACGACCCAAACGAACTTCTCATTCCAGTCCTTGTTCGAGTTGGGAAGACCAGTGATGAGCTTGTACTTCCCCACCATCTGGAAATAGAAATGGGGCTCGGTCTGGTTCACTTTAATGTTCACCAGACGACCCAAGATTCACAGAGATGACTTTATTACCAACCAATGATAGATCACCACGAACCCTACCAGGATCACGATGGCGTTCTGCTTCATCTTGACCGGCGACACCCCTAGAGCCATGAAAACTTATTGAAGAAAAGGGTGCAAGGACATCCGCAAAGACAAACTCCAAGTGCCTCAAGCAAAGTGGAGCCCGATCTGGTCTATGGTCATAGACTGCTTCCAACCTCATCGGGGCCATCAACTCATACTCTCGGGGGATACTAAATCTCCCATGGAGCGTCCTCATCTGTGCTTGGGTCACCTTGGAGTGGAACTCGGCCAGAAGAGCTTGTCGATCTATGAGATCTGATGCCATTGTAGAAGGGAGAGTAATCGCCGGAAAAGATAGACGGGAAGGATCTCGAGTTCTCAAAAGGGAATTTTAAAAAACAATAATCGTCATTCCCCTGGCCCTGGCTTTATATATAGGCAGCTGAATCCGCAACTGCCGGAATTTGAACGGTCGGACCAGGATTTGGCTAATGGCCAAGATTAATTCTCAGAATTCAAAGCGACATCTTAGGGATCGAGGCACAACCCACTAACCTTGAACAACCCGCAACCTGGCACGAAAAGCGGAGTTGTGACAGTCAAAAAGAATGTGTGGTGATGTCAGCCACGTGAAATCTAAAAACACTTTTCAGTTTCCTCATTTAATGCATGCCCATGGCCGTCCAGAGCTGTTCTCATTTCACTCAGACCCGGCCCAAGCCGATTCCAAGTGAAAGGGCCAACTGTTATGGTGTTTTCAGTCGCTAAATTGTGACCCTTTTCCAGTAACGGACAGGTGTTCCCCGACATGCACTGTTTAAATCGAATTGACGATTAGGACTACCAGGATCCCGACTTAGCTAACTCCCCGAGTCGCCGTCTCCTTGGGTCGACTCGAAGGGCCGTACTTGTTGGTCCTCTTATCGAAGACGGCTCGCTTTGAGTCCACTCGACCAGTTATTCGACACTTCGCGGGGTCGACTTGAAAGACATTACTTCTCAACACCATTCATTATAAGCTAAAAGACGACTTCAACCTCGAACCCCCTCGGTGACAACGCGTCGACGTCACATTAAATGCTTGGCAGACACCATCATTTCTCCATCCTCGATACTATTTATGACACATAGGACTACGCCGGCTTCGTGCGCCCCCATCACATCTCATTAATGACGAAATGATAGCGGCCATCCCATGGCCGATCCACGACCGACACCTGTAAAGTAGACGCTGACTCATCTGTCAGCTCAGGCTCGGTGAAAAAGACTAGACTACCCCTCTTGCATGACTTTAAAAAAGAAAACTATGTCAAATACGAAGGTAAGCAATTTATCAGTATTTTCCTCCATTCTATTGTATTTTTTCATATTCTCACTCAAGCACCTAGTTGACTTGATCGTCAGAGGAACAACGGGGGAGCCAGTGCTCGTCCTCTTATGAGTTGTTACACGTGCAAAGACGAACAACCCAACTCCAAATCAAATATTCGAAAAAACGAACAGCCTCTATATCAACTCAATCCCTATTACCTTCTTTTTTGAACTGTGCAATTTAAACCATGAACAAGAGGAAACTCTCTCTAGCTTTCAGAACTCTACGAACCCCTTTAAACTATTGAAAAATCTCATAAACAACGCTAGTAGAGAAAGTAATAGCTTGAATTACAACAAATCAAAGCTTGTGATGAAAATTTTAAATCACAAGAATTATATGAGAGAACAAGGCGAACAATCAAGTCGCGTTCTTAAACTTTTTACTCTACCAATGTTATGAGACTTTGACTTTCCAATAGTTTTGGGAGGATTTAGTATAATTTAAACGTCCATGAAGAGACTTGTCTAATTTATAAAGATCAGATCGATTTGTGCAAAACTCCCTAAGCTAAGGGGGTGTTGTGAGATTTACCTTTTGACTTTCGCCCCTTGGTTCGTAGAATATAAAGTGTTACTAGCACTTCTTTTATTTCTATCTTTTCTACTCCAAAAGAGAAGAGTTACTCATCAAGACATCAACCAATTAGCTGCTAAGGCATTAATTTATTGGATCTAATCTGAAAATAAAACAGCATAAAAGATTTGTGCGCTGAATATGCAAAAATTACACTGTAAAACTCTTTCTTTTTTAAATATTAGAGACAATGGGCAATAAGCCGAAGTTATCCCTTCTCCATTCATAATCTCCAAAATTACAGGAAAATGATAAGGACACATCCCTAACCATACCTCCAACCACACACCCCTCTTTCATTTGTTACAGTCCCTCATGAGATTTTTAAAATTTTAAAATCTCATGTGGGGACCGATGTACTGTAGTAAATGAGAGAGAGTTTATGATTAGAGGTGTCGTTAAGGATGTGTCCTAGTGCCCCCCAAATTTCAATGTATTATATTTGGATTAACATCAACGCAATATTATGTAGGACCAACCACAAATGGTCACACGTGATCCAGAGAAATCTCGATAAATCTCTTTACAAAGATGGGGCCCATAAAACAAATGACGTGTCCTTCTTCCGTCCACTTTTAACTGTGTATGCTGTTCGTGCTGAGACAGAAACAATTGCCCAGCGGCCATTAGGGCGACCTTGTGAAACACCGCCTCTTCAACCGTGTTTCCATCTCTTGAGTTTTTAACACATTAGTCCCTTATAAGTTTCTTAATTATAAATTAAATTGTTAAAATTGTTAGTTCGTCCTTCAAATCCTATAAATTACTCCAAATTAGTCCCGAATGTAAAATTTCATTTCTACTGTTAAGGGTCCCGGATGTAAATTTTCATTTCTATTGTTTTGCATATATCACTAGCACTATGATTTAACATAATTGTCTAGCTGCACTCTCCAACTTCAAACCCCAATGGATTAAACTCAAATAAAGAATCTCTTCCTTGAAAATCAACATCTAAATCCATCTTAAGCCCAAAACACAACCCAAAGCTACTTATATAATCGCTACCATCGAAAACATCAATGATAAGACGAAAGAGAGAAAATAAATTAATAGCAATGGTAATTATAACGATAACTTTTGTACTATTTAGGTACAACCACAAACAAAAAATGAGATTCATAGTGACTAACAGTCTTTTTGGACAATTCACATTTTCAAGTGATAGCACAAAAGTAATATACAATGCGAGTATGATTAAAAAGTCAATTTTAGATGTTGGACTAGTCACTAACCCAACTAACACTAAAAAATTAAAACAGAAAATGTAAGAGCGACCAACTTGGGGTGATTACTAACATTTTTAGGACTAAATGTGAATATCAAAGATATGAGGGACTAGTTTAAACATACACGAAAGATACAAGCAACCACTCTTCAGGAGAACCCTTCTTTATTTTTTCCCCTCTTCCTCTATTGAAGAGTCACCAAACTCTCAAGGCCGCGGAAGAAGAAACAAGGATGAGGGTCTTCGTGAAAACTCTCAAAGGCACCAATTTTGAGATCCATGTCGAACCCCAGCACGCGGTAACTCATCTCTCGATCCATCTCGATTTCATCTGTGATCAAAACTGGATTCAATTATCGCTTAATTCTGTGGGATTTTGGTTAAAGTTTGATTCTTTTATATATTTAACTGAATTTTTTTTGCGACTTGGGGTTTTGTGGATTAGTTTTGGGTTAAAAAGTTTAGGTTGGATTTTAAAGGAGGAATAAGATTTGAATTGAGTTGTGGGATAATTTATTGGGTTAAACTGGTAATTGGAGCCCTTGGTTTAACAATAAAATTTTTAGCACTTTTCTTAAGATTCTCAGAATATATTGTTACTTTGATCAAGCAAAACCTATTTTGTACTGAAGTGATAGTTTCATTCCGAGAGATCTTTGTTGTTTATTTTTTTTCGTCAAATTTAGTGGGTTAAAGAGAAGGGAAATTGCTAATCTTAATGCGGACATGGTAGTATACCGATGGATATTTATTAGAGAGTGAATTTCTCCAAGTACCAATGACTGGAGATGGTAGAAAAATTACTAATGAAGCATGGTGTTATGGTGGATATGATTAGTTTCATGATCTCATAATTCAACTTTTCCTCCAAAACCCACGAGAAGGGCGATGTCAATGTGATTATTGTCTTAAATTTAGCATTTTAAGGCATAATTGGTGAAAACACAGTGCTAAAGGGAAGTTTGAAAATAAGGAGAATGGAGGTAGTAATCGAATATGCAAAGTTCTTCAAGAGTAGTTGGAAACTGTATCTAAAAAAATGCATTTAATTTATTCCCTCCATATTTATAAAATATCTATATTTGTAAAGGTAACAAATATGAGTGGCATAGTATCTATATCCTCTGTTTGTGCTTTTATCCATATGATAATTTTTGTGACCATTGTAGGAGTCTAAATATAGATGAAAGTTATGGTATTGTTCACTTGCCTGGAAATCAAGATGTACATGAGAATGGAAAACTGTCGATAGCAAATCTCTACCTTGTTATAGATGACTGTTTTCACCTGAATATGCTAGTTAACTATACAAGCGGACATGTTTTTTTTATTTTTGATGGCGACCAGAAAAATGTGATCGCATGGGTTTCTTTCGGCTTAAAACCACATCCCAGACTTGAATCATCCTGCACATATGGAACTTTCTCAACATGCCTTTGTTTCTCTACTTGACAATATACTGAAGTGTAGTTTAAAAATGTCAATGAAAACCAACTTTTTTATTTACAAAATCAGTCAACTTTGGGCCAATTCAGCTGCATGGTAAAAGTTAGTTGATTTTTTATTCTTTAGCTGTTTAAATTGTGCCAGAGTTTGGAAACCTCGAGTTTATTTAACACAAATAATCTATACAAAGGATTTTTAGGAAGCCAGTGCGGACAAGGATGCCAACCTCAGGTCCAAGTTATTTTAAAAATTAGAACCTGGGTTTAAAACCATCTTCTTATAGTTTATTTTAAGTTCCTACTGTCTTCTTTAACCTCCTGTCAAATTCTCAACTCCATTCACTATCATTTCTGTCGTTGCTGTCCTTGGTTAGAAAAAATCTCTCTCTGCCCCTTGCTGCCCTTTACTGCTTATTTTCAAACTCTTTCATATTTTGTATAGACATATTGAACAGGATGTTATATGTTATATTAAATATACTATCAATTAGAGTTTCTTTGCTTGTTTTTTTCCTCCTTTTTGATCTTCATTGCAAAGTTATCTTTGTTTGCATCTTTTTTTAAATTTGCATCTTCTTTACATACTTGGTTTATTTGGAAGACATGATTAAGGCAGTCATTGTTATAGGTGCTACTTTTTAGTTAATTTTCTGTTAATGATTTATTGTTTTCCTGTTCTATTTAAATCATGCCAATTTGTACCAATTTTCTAATTCTGTGCAGATTGCGGATGTGAAAAAGAATATAGAGACTGTCCAAGGGAAAAATGTCTATCCAGCTGAACAGCAGCTGCTTATACATCAAGGGAAGGTTTTGAAAGATGATACAACGCTAAGTGATAATCAAGTTTCTGAGGATAGTTTTCTTGTCATAATGTTGACCAAGGTATAATTGCTATCCCCTAAGATTAGATCCTTGATTTTTAGAACTTGTACCATTGTGTGTCCATTATTCATGAAACATTTTTGTAAATAATGTACATTACAACTGAAAACATAGCAATTTAGATGTTTTTACTATTACATATAGGTAATGTATGAAACCCATTTACTACAATATCAGCAATGTCCCAGTCTTAGCGAAAATAGTGTGATATATTGGGGATAGGTAAATGGAAATATGCATGGAGGTTACATATACTTTGGTTGGACTGTTGGATAAAGTAAAACATTGAATGATGTGGGTTGATAAAATCTGTATGCCCCAGTTCACTTGAGGAGAGGCATATTGAGAGTAGCTATTACTTGAGCGAACAGAAAGGTTTTTCTATGATGTTGGTCCAATTGGAAGATGAGAACGTTGTATGACAGAAGGTTTCAGTGGAGAATACACAAGAACTAAAGCAAAGAGTGTCATGGGAGTTTATCTCAGAGAGCATTTTGTAATTGCGAGGTTCCAATGAAACCTGAGTCCAGAAAAGTGTTTCAAACACAACATTTTCTCCAGACTGGTATTATTGAGCATTTGATAAAAAATTGTAGGCTTCAAGGCACTTGCAGATGGTATATTAAGCAGTTAATACTTGACTGAATAGAAAGAACTTTGACTTTCTAAGAGCAATGCATGTCCAATACGAATGTGTGGATCTAGGCTTGAGTAGATAACGTACGCGATTCAATGGGAAGATAGTGTTGGAAGAGTTTGCTCAAAAGAGCATTTGCTAATGGATGTGAGCCTGTGAAACTTAGGACAGGGAAATGATGTTGATCACAACATTAATTACTGGATAGTTCCAAAAACTGCGATCAGCAGAAATGGAATATTTTTTCCAGATTTTTTTACTCAAGAGTATCCTTAACACCAATACAGTATCGGACCTTAGCACCAATATATCATTGATCCAGAGCAATGTGCCTTCATTCATTTGAGTAATGAACCTTAGTACATACTTTATTTTATCATTTTGAATATAGACAAGTAGCATTGTAAGTATATATTCTAGTTCGTGCCTGGTGGGATGTTCACTCTAGCTTCTTCAGAAATTTGAACTTGGATTTTACAGAGCTTTCTTCATATACAACTTGGCGGTTTACGGATGTCTGATACATTGGACCTTTTGTTTGAATTTGCTATTTATGAAAACTTTTCATTAGTTTACCTTTCCTCAGCTACATTGTTCTGGCAGTTGATAGCAAATCCCAACTTCTTATTAAGAGAACATGACTTATTATATCTATTTAAATGTATGATTCTTTTTGCATTGACGATGATTCCATTGCATGACATGTATGCTCCTTTCACTAGAATAAAGCTTCATCAAGTGGAGCTTCAAGTACCAAAGTGGCACCTGCAAACCAGGTAAGCTGACAATTCACTTAAACTTAATGAGTATCCATTGCCTCTTATGTGCTTTAATTTTTAAATTGTTGCACATGTTTTGTATTCACATCTTGGTGATTCTATGTTATATATATATATATATATATATATATATATAAAGTGGCACCTGCAAACCAGGTAAGCTGACAATTCACTTAAACTTAATGAGTATCCATTGCCTCTTATGTGCTTTAATTTTTAAATTGTTGCACATGTTTTGTATTCACATCTTGGTGATTCTATGTTATATATATATATATATATATATATATATATAGAGGTTCTTTTGTTGCTTCTTAACGGAAGAATGATCTTTTTCTTAAAATCCTACAAGAAAGGATTAGATACACAGCAAGTAGTGTACTAGGAAGCACACATATCATAGAAGTTAGAAGAGAAAAAGAATAAAAAAGAATCAACTCTTTTCTTTGTGCTCGATTAATTGTGCATAAAATGGCTTCATTTATGAATTGACATGAGATTTTTTTATATTTATTTACCTGTTGTGAATATTACAATATAGTTTGTAACTGGCAGTGGAGTAGATTCTTTGTGTGGGTTCACTTCAACATGTTGAAGAAAGTAGATCGCGTGTATGTTTTTGTTTGGGCTATTGGTCCTTGGATTAAGTTAGTTAGATAGGAGTTGAGATGAAAGTGGTGTGGGTTGGTTAAGGAGGTATAACTTGAAGGTGACCTCAGTCTGTTAATGGTAATGTTATGTTCTCTATATGTATAGGCAGGTGACCAGAATGGTGGGATATATATAATTTGGGGGACTAAATTGCAGATTTAAAGGTATGAGGACTAATATAAAAAACTAAATTTAGTAGTAATGGCCTTTGTTTAGAACTTTATACTTTGGTTTCTCAAGGGAAGAATCATTCGGTTCCCTTTCTCAGAATCCTGCCGAATATAGGAGGAGTTGGCATATCATAGGAATTAGTTTCTTAAAAGAGAAAAGAATCAGCACTCTTTGTGTGTGTGTAGTTTGTGATAAGATGGCTTTATGCCTTTATCTATGATTTGCTATGAGAATATTATGTTTTCTTGAGATACTAGAATGTAGGTTATACTACTGAATTCTAACATCTTTAATTTTCAAAATCTACTTTGGAGAAACAAGCATATATAAATGGTTGTATTTTGTCGCCCTCTTATGGAGATATCTAAATGGAAATAACGTTCCCTACTATTATTTTGATTTTACTTGTGCTCTGCTTGAGTAAGACCTTTTATATCCAGGCCCCACCTACAACTCCTGTGCCTGCTAACCCTTCGACTCCAGCATCGGTCCCACCACAAGCTCCTCCAGCTTCACAGGCCCCGTGAGTTTTGTTTATCATATTGATATTTCTCATTTTTTTCTTCTTAATTAATTTTTTCATTTGAAATTAAGTGATAATTCTTTGTTGGTGGTACATGCCACATTTATTAGGGCACCTGCAAGTGCACCTGCTCCCACAGCCACAGCCACTGCTGCACCAGCACCGGCAGTAACTGTATCGTAAGTTGCCTCTCAAATCATTTGAAAGCACTATTACTCACAAATTACCTGATTTTTGAGTTTATGCTTAATATTTGCTAATAATTGATAATGCCTTATGTTTTTATGCAAAAACATTTATTTATTGTTTATGTTTCTAAAAGCATGTTATTGGGTCTGAATGGTATCATTTCTCGACAGCTTCATCAGTGTGAAAAGCTGGACTTCCTTTCAAATTGTTTTGACATTGTATTCTCTGGGCATTAACTTGATGGTTCCTAAATAAAACTTCGGTAACTATGTTGTAGTGTTGACAAGTTATGTTGGTTTTGCATATTAAATTTATTTCATGAATGGTTATCACAGTTATTAAATTGAACGGAAGGTAAACTATGATGGCTTATGTGGTCTTTCTGTAACTTGTACACCATCGAATACCTCTTAGGATTCTGAATCAAACTTAGTGACACTGAATCGTATACTGTTTATGTAATCAAGTTGGGCAGTCATCAAGAATGAAGTTAAGGCTTTGCTATTGGTGCAAAGTAGCAGACATATTAGAATAATTGACCTCGCAGACTTAAAACACAAATCTTGAAAATATAACAAAATCTATGGAGAGAAAAGCAGAAGAAACACTAAAATCTTGAGATGTTGAGTATCCCAGATTCCAAATATTTCTTGTACAGATTCCTCAATCACATAAGAGTGCACTTGCTACGCATGCATTCATATAACCTATATTGCTTTTTTCTGTGTCTGCCACTATTCTAGTACTAAGCAAATGGTAGTAGCTTTGTGCATTTATTTGTGGTTTCCCATGATGTGTGCATATTTTCCTTTATTCTTTTCTGTTTTCTTTTCTTTGTGTATTGATCTCCTCTCAGTTTCTTAACCAAGCACATAGTGTTTAAGGATACATTCAGAGGATAGAAACAGCTGCATCAAAAATAAGGGCAACACAAATTTTGATTTTTCTTTGGAATAGTGGTTCAAATTGCTTAATGATTTTATATATATATATATATATAGAGGTTCTTTTGTTGCTTCTTAACGGAAGAATGATCTTTTTCTTAAAATCCTACAAGAAAGGATTAGATACACAGCAAGTAGTGTACTAGGAAGCACACATATCATAGAAGTTAGAAGAGAAAAAGAATAAAAAAGAATCAACTCTTTTCTTTGTGCTCGATTAATTGTGCATAAAATGGCTTCATTTATGAATTGACATGAGATTTTTTTATATTTATTTACCTGTTGTGAATATTACAATATAGTTTGTAACTGGCAGTGGAGTAGATTCTTTGTGTGGGTTCACTTCAACATGTTGAAGAAAGTAGATCGCGTGTATGTTTTTGTTTGGGCTATTGGTCCTTGGATTAAGTTAGTTAGATAGGAGTTGAGATGAAAGTGGTGTGGGTTGGTTAAGGAGGTATAACTTGAAGGTGACCTCAGTCTGTTAATGGTAATGTTATGTTCTCTATATGTATAGGCAGGTGACCAGAATGGTGGGATATATATAATTTGGGGGACTAAATTGCAGATTTAAAGGTATGAGGACTAATATAAAAAACTAAATTTAGTAGTAATGGCCTTTGTTTAGAACTTTATACTTTGGTTTCTCAAGGGAAGAATCATTCGGTTCCCTTTCTCAGAATCCTGCCGAATATAGGAGGAGTTGGCATATCATAGGAATTAGTTTCTTAAAAGAGAAAAGAATCAGCACTCTTTGTGTGTGTGTAGTTTGTGATAAGATGGCTTTATGCCTTTATCTATGATTTGCTATGAGAATATTATGTTTTCTTGAGATACTAGAATGTAGGTTATACTACTGAATTCTAACATCTTTAATTTTCAAAATCTACTTTGGAGAAACAAGCATATATAAATGGTTGTATTTTGTCGCCCTCTTATGGAGATATCTAAATGGAAATAACGTTCCCTACTATTATTTTGATTTTACTTGTGCTCTGCTTGAGTAAGACCTTTTATATCCAGGCCCCACCTACAACTCCTGTGCCTGCTAACCCTTCGACTCCAGCATCGGTCCCACCACAAGCTCCTCCAGCTTCACAGGCCCCGTGAGTTTTGTTTATCATATTGATATTTCTCATTTTTTTCTTCTTAATTAATTTTTTCATTTGAAATTAAGTGATAATTCTTTGTTGGTGGTACATGCCACATTTATTAGGGCACCTGCAAGTGCACCTGCTCCCACAGCCACAGCCACTGCTGCACCAGCACCGGCAGTAACTGTATCGTAAGTTGCCTCTCAAATCATTTGAAAGCACTATTACTCACAAATTACCTGATTTTTGAGTTTATGCTTAATATTTGCTAATAATTGATAATGCCTTATGTTTTTATGCAAAAACATTTATTTATTGTTTATGTTTCTAAAAGCATGTTATTGGGTCTGAATGGTATCATTTCTCGACAGCTTCATCAGTGTGAAAAGCTGGACTTCCTTTCAAATTGTTTTGACATTGTATTCTCTGGGCATTAACTTGATGGTTCCTAAATAAAACTTCGGTAACTATGTTGTAGTGTTGACAAGTTATGTTGGTTTTGCATATTAAATTTATTTCATGAATGGTTATCACAGTTATTAAATTGAACGGAAGGTAAACTATGATGGCTTATGTGGTCTTTCTGTAACTTGTACACCATCGAATACCTCTTAGGATTCTGAATCAAACTTAGTGACACTGAATCGTATACTGTTTATGTAATCAAGTTGGGCAGTCATCAAGAATGAAGTTAAGGCTTTGCTATTGGTGCAAAGTAGCAGACATATTAGAATAATTGACCTCGCAGACTTAAAACACAAATCTTGAAAATATAACAAAATCTATGGAGAGAAAAGCAGAAGAAACACTAAAATCTTGAGATGTTGAGTATCCCAGATTCCAAATATTTCTTGTACAGATTCCTCAATCACATAAGAGTGCACTTGCTACGCATGCATTCATATAACCTATATTGCTTTTTTCTGTGTCTGCCACTATTCTAGTACTAAGCAAATGGTAGTAGCTTTGTGCATTTATTTGTGGTTTCCCATGATGTGTGCATATTTTCCTTTATTCTTTTCTGTTTTCTTTTCTTTGTGTATTGATCTCCTCTCAGTTTCTTAACCAAGCACATAGTGTTTAAGGATACATTCAGAGGATAGAAACAGCTGCATCAAAAATAAGGGCAACACAAATTTTGATTTTTCTTTGGAATAGTGGTTCAAATTGCTTAATGATTTTCTCAGTTATATCAGTTTTCCTTGTATGTTTTATTTCTGTTTTCTATTTAGACAATATTTTTTCCACTAGCTGTTAATTCCTTTTCAGTTTCTAGCTTAATATTTTCTTCAGTTCTATGCGGGTTTCCCCCTCATAATGCTTATTGTATGTTCCTGTAATATCTTTTGATAATTTTTAAGGAGGCATGCTTCTTAATTCTACAGCTGATAATGTTTTATGGCACCTTTTTACTTATTCAGCTCTGAAGCAGATACATATGGGCAGGCAGCATCGAACCTTGTTGCAGGAAATAATTTTGAGCAAGCTGTTCAGGGTATTCTTGATATGGGTGGAGGGACTTGGGATCGAGACACTGTTGTCCGTGCTTTACGTGCTGCGTATAACAATCCTGAGAGGGCCGTTGATTATTTATACAGTGTAATATTATTTTTCTTGAATGTGCTTTATTTATCATCTTTCCGAAATAGCTCAAAAACTCTTCACCGTCATGCAGATGGGTCTATTTCGAAGTACACATCATCTATTGTGTATTCTCATCTATGTTTTATTGTAATTCTTCATTCTGAAACGTCACAAGAGCGTCATGCGCATTAGGGAGTGTTGATGAATATTTTGAGTGTTTATCAAGTGTTATGGAAACATAATTTGCATAACTTGAGGACAATCTCCTCATTAAGTTTAACATCCATTGTATTGCCTCTATAAGCTAGTTTTTCAAGTGTCAACACCTTGGTTCCATATGATAGAATTTATTACTATTTCTAAGAAGGAGCTTTGTTACGTATGCTATAAAGAGAAGGACATCGGTAGATATCATTTATGCATAGACAAACTTGTCCCTGTGTCTGCTTTATTGTGGAATTTGCTTTTCCCCATGCATGAGTCACGTTTGAGTCCGTAATTGTCGAGTTCTCTGAGTCCTGGATGGAAGTCCATACATGCAGTTATATTTGATAATTTAATTTGTGTATAAAACTACGCACATCCTTGTAGTTACATTTTAGGAGTTAATGACATCTTCCTATCTCAGGGAATCCCCGAGAATGCAGAAGCACCACCTGTCGCGCGAACACCAACGGCTAAGCTGTTAATCCCCCAACCCAGGCTTCACAACCAGCAGCTCCCACAGTTCCATCGGGTGGTGGTCCGAATGCTAATCCCTTGGACCTTTTCCCTCAGGTATATGTTCTTTTGTTCAATAACATTGCGAACTATTTAAGAACAATATATGCAAACATATGCAAAAAAACGAGTATAGCAGAAATGAGAATATTATGATGGACTTGTGTATATATCCCGTAGAGATTCATATAAGAAACGAGTGCATTCATAGGAAGCTAGATGTTGCTCGTATTGAGGATAAAATAAGAGAATCAATTGAGATGAATTTTTTTGTCATGTGCGACGGAGGCCACTAAATCCACCAGTAGGAGAACTGATAAGATCGTAGTTAATAGGAGCAAGGAGGACTAGAGGTAGGCCTATCCGAATTTGGTTGGAAGAAATTAAGAAAGATATGATAATAGTTTTGTAAATTTCACAAAACCCACAATAGTTTGGGTATTTTTCACTTAATCCTAAAAAGTTTGAAGACGTCACTTAACTCCTAATAAGTTTTGTCAGAAAACCCCCAAAACTAATATCATTAGTTTGAAGTGTCACATGCAAATCATGTGCTGTCAAAAGACCAAAATACTTCTTATTTTTTTAAAAACCCTTCATGTCTTGTAATTTTCACCCTGAAATCTCTTCTCCTTCTTTCTCCTCTCTGCTTGCATTCACTCCCAGTTTGGAGCTTCCAATCCCCAAAAGATATGTATATCATCTTGCAGAATCCTGAATTTATTGGGGGTTAGGTGAGATTTTCGAACTTGTTTAGGGTTAAGTGAAAAACGCCCAAAGTTATTGGGGGCTTTGCAAGATTTACCCTGATAGTTAATTTGATGATGGAGATGGCACTTACTGACTGGAAGAATATTATTTGCTTATCCGACCAAAAAGATTGGGATATAGACTTTGTTGTATACGTTCTTTGTATTTTCTTAACTTTTATATAGTTTGAAAGTGACAGTTTATTCTGCTATATCTTTAATAGGGTCTTCCAAGCATGGGTTCAAATGCTGGTGGTGGAAACCTTGACTTCTTGCGCAATAGCCCGCAGGTACTTTGAATTGAGTACGTGTGTGTGCAATGTTTAGATCACTGATTCAAACTATTGTCATTGTTCTCTTTTTACTTCTGCAGTTCCGAGCCTTGCAGGCTATGGTGCAGGCAAATCCTCAAATCCTTCAGGTCATTTTTCTTTCCACAAATTGAGTTTTTCCCCCAGAATTATTTCCCTTTCATTTCAAAATTCATGCTAGCCCTTTGTTTTCACAGCCAATGCTTCAAGAACTAGGAAAACAGAATCCTCAGATTATGAGACTCATTCAGGAGCATCAAGCTGATTTTCTTCGTCTAATGAATGAACCTGTTGAGGGAGCAGAGAGGTATGAAATGTTTGTTTTTACTATCTGTGTAGAAAATTTATTAAAAATATGTTTATGATGAGTTGTTTTTGTTTGTGTTTTTTTTGGGAAACCAGTGATCTACTGGGTCAATTAGGAGGTGCAGTGCCACAAACGGTGGAGGTTACTCCTGAAGAAGCTGAAGCAATTGAACGTGTAAGTCACATTGCCCATCATATTATCTCATGCAATTGAACGTTATATTTATTAAAAATATAACGTTTTATTCATACGTTAGGAAATATAGTATGCTTGTATTTAGGAGTTGTTTGGGTTGCTGCAAAAATTAATGGCAGCTGATGTTGCAGCAACAAATGTTGCATGTAGCATGTGTTGCAGGACTTCAAATTCTTTATTTGGATAGCTGCAATTATATTGTAGGAAATATTTCTAACACAAATTTAGTGTTTGGTCGAAGAACAATTAGTGGAAAAGCTGCATAATTTTAGCATATAAGGGAAGTATGGTGTGGATGGTTTTATTTATTCTTTTTTTTAAGGCTACAACTTTTCCTCCTACCAAATTTGCGGTAGCATTTTGCGTAAGTTTTTTCTACAAATGAAAGTCGATTTTCTTACCTAAACAAAGTTGCAAGCCAAATAATGCATTTATAAATTCGGTCGCTCTATTTACTTTTGCAACACCCTTTCCGTCCGACCAAACTGCCCCTTGATTACAAGTCTTTAAGATGCAAAATATTAACAGTATAAACACAAATTCAAAAATTAGAAGATTAATTGAAGTGGAAGGCAGTTAATAGATATCTCCAACTTTGTTAAGGTTAGTGGATGGAAATTTTGAATTAAGTGCTGTCTAGGTGCATCGATAATAATGGGATTATGCTGAGGCTGAGTGTAATTAGGTGCAGGTTAGGCAGGACGGATATGGACACGGACACAAATACAAACATGGACACAAATACAAACACAGATATGGACACGGACATGGATACAAACATGGATATGGACACGGGACATGACAAATTTGTAAAATGTAGGATACGGTGACACAAATACACACACATAATTTTACATACATGATCAAATATCGAATGAAAATACCAATAAAATTTGTATGTTCCTTTCTATTATCTATAACAATCAAGAATCTAGATAAATCAAACTAAGAATAAGGTTTAACAACAAAAGTTTAGTTTTGACTGCATGAGATACTATGATGGGTGTTTTTCAAATATTTAGATAATGAGTTTCAGTTTTCGGGTTAAAAAACCAATTGGTTTTGAACCTGATATTACCAGATAAACTAGTTTAGAGTATGTGTAATAGGGAAATTAGGTTTTTCTTTGAACATTGTGTCCATGGCGTGTCCGTGGAGAGTCCGTGTCCGACACGTGTCGGACGCGGACACGACACCCAAAACGCTATGTCAGTGTTATGTCGGGTACATGAAACATGTAGGGGTGCTAGAAATAAAAAAATGTAGCCTTGTGATACAGGATTACAAGGATCTGGATCTGAAATGGGAAGAGTTTTGAATTTTTATGTAATAGTAGTATTATTGC
>NC_033799.1:8811109-8822570 GCF_001876935.1 Asparagus officinalis | reverse complement strand
GAGGTTCAAGAAAAAAGAAGATAGGTAGAAGATGTAGTCTTTCTCAACCACATTTCATTCTTTTGACGTCCACTCTTTCTACAATAGGTTTCAATTCTTTATATAGGTATAAGATGATTAATCACTATACTCTTATTATTCCTTTAATCAACACCTATTAGTTTGTGCATTTCTCAGATAAACCCCCTTTTCATTCAAAATGTCAAAAAAACCCCTTAAGTTTTGCAAGAAAATCCCCAAATTAACTGTGTTACTTCTAACCTACCCCTCTCTCTCTCTCTCCTCTCTCTCTCTTCTCTCTGTGTGTGTTTATTTTGTTTTTGTTCTGTGATTTTTTTGGGGTTGGGGCTATGTTGTGAAGCCCCCTCAAGTGTGGGCATTTCAGAGATAACTCCCTGAACTTTCAAAACATCAAAAACCCCCTTTAAGGTTTGACACCCCACCACCACCCCCTTTCTAAAAAAAACTAAGCAAAAAAATTGAAGGGGTTTTTCTAAGAACCTAAAAACTTAACAGAGATTTTGAAAGTTGAGGGCGGTTATCTGGGAAATGCCGGGGTCTTTTTTTGTCGGGGGGGGGTTGAAATTCACCCGTAATTTACACAATCATGATCATGACAGTTATTTGTTATTTTTTAGAATTTCACAATGCTAGTTTTGCATAGAAAAATGAATAGAGATTATAATTATTTTCATCAAGTATGAAAATTTGGACATGCATGATACAATATTCTTAAATGATTGGATCTCTTTACACCCACACCCAAAAAATAAAACACACAAACACACTCTTCATCTTCCGTTGGCAATAAAAAGTAGGATAGGGTACATTTTTGAGAATTTTAGAATGACATTGTACAGAAAGATATTTATACTCGAGTTCAAAAATGAGTTCTATGAGAAGTAATTTTGATGATGAATAAAACATACAACCACCACCACCACCAAGCCTTTATCACAAATGTTTGGGGTTGGCTACATGAATCTTATTTTTTCATTTTATTCTGTTGTGGGTCATTTCCTCTGTTACGTTAGTCTTAAACATATCATTCTTAATTGTTTCTGACCAATTCATTCTAGGTCAACATCTAGATTTTCTAACCTCATTAACTCTAATATTATTACTTTTCCTAATTGGTGCACTAAGGAGTCTCCTTTGTACATAAGCAAACCATCTTAATCTATTCTCTTTCATTTTATCCTCAATAGACGTAACCTCTAATTTACTACAGATGCATTCATTTCTTATCCTATCTTTTAAGGTGTACCTACAAAATCATCGTAATATTCTCATTTCTGCTATACTTATTTTTTGAACATGTTTTTTAATTACCTAACATTCAGACCCATAAAGCATAGTTGGTCTTATAACCGTCCTATAATTCTTTAGTTTTATTGGTATTCTACGATCACATAAGACTCCGAAGCACTCCTCCATTTCACCCATCCTAATTTTATTCGATGCACGACATCATCCTCTATCTCATCATCATGCCTAATGATAGATCCTAAATAGCGAAAATGATGAATAAAACATGATATACCAAATTGGTTTTGCCCTCTCCTTTTATATTTCGCAGAATATAATTATTGCATGAATTGTTTGAGTAGCAGTGATAAAATTTCTGGCTATCCTTGCATCTACTTGAGATTGCTTGAATTCCCACTTCCATAAATAAAGGAGGATGACGAATGGTTTTGTCTCAATGTTGAGTTAGGAGGGCACTGAAAATTGAACCCTAATAAAGGGCCTCCAATTTTTTTTTCTTCAGATTTTAGGGCATTGAAGACAATTAAAGACTACCTCATCCAAGTACTTAAGGGTAGGTCAGAGACTATAATGACTTCCAGAAGTTCTCATTTATGGTGTGTTTGGGAGTTTACTTAGGAAAGGGAAGGAAGGGAAAAAATTCCCCTTCCTTCCCTTCCCCTCCATTACATCCCAATTTGGGGTGTAAGAATTTGGGCCAAATTTCTCATCCATTCCCCTCCTCTACCCTCCTAAATGAAACTCTCAAACAAGGTTAAAATAAAATTTCCCTTCCCTCCCCCCTCTCTACTCTCCATCCAAACAGGCCATTAAATAATCAGGGCAATTTGTACGGGTTAGGGTCAGAAGTTCTCATTTAAGTAATCAGGGTAATTTGATGGATAATCTAGTGACGATGTTAAAATTTTTTCTTGATTTTCTTGATTATCCGAGTAGTCAAGGACCTGGTAAAACGTTTTTTTTTCCGGACGATTGCTATATAATTACGATATTGGTATTGGTAGCTGTAGAATTTACTAATTTCCCTAGCATTTCTTGTGTCAGCTTGAGGCGATGGGATTTGATCGGGCGCTCGTCTTGGAGGTGTTCTTTGCTTGCAACAAAAATGAGGAGATGACAGCAAATTACCTCTTGGATCATATGCATGAGTTTGAAGAGTGACGGTCATGTTAAAAAACTGAACTGCATCTGGACCATATGATTTCTCAGCCTGCAGCAAAAAAGGCAGTATCACATACCGTTCTGAGAAGTGAAAGTACTTGACAGTTATTTCAGTTGTTTATTTTATTTTTTTAAACTTTGCTTTTTTACTGTTAATATTTGCTTGAAGTTGTGCTATCTTTTGGAAGTTCAAATAGAGAACAAGCTGCATAATGGGCATGCCTGCTGATGTTTAGAGTTTTTCTCTATAATTGTGTCCAAAATCTTTGTGGTCGGTCATAAGAGCTCCTCCCCGTTTTTTTTTTTAAAACTGGCATTTAAACTTACAAGGCCATTTATTTAAAATGCGCATTGTCATCTCATGCATTTTGTTTTGTATGCAGCTATTCATTTCATCATATACTTAAATAAGTTGTTTGGAAATCATATGCGTTTAGAACCATGTTGCAATTCTCACGTTGGGAAAAGAGAGGAAATAGGACGCTTTAACCGGTGAAGATCGGGTGTTGGGTGCACTCTCGTGTTCATGCTTGTCGCTTGGCCGCTGCCGATTTTGACCGTTTCATTTGTTTTCTTCTTCCCATCGTTTATCGTTTGAAGACCGTTTCGTTAAAAATTAATGGGTTATTCTCCCCTTATCATGGGTATTTGTGATAATACTCTTCAAATCTTTAGTATTTGCAAAGATATACCTTAGGTCTTCAATTTTGAAAAAAATTATCCTAGAAGTACTTAATCGTCCACTTTAAAGAGCTAATTTTTAGCCCGATATAAAGATTATCAACTAAATAGTTAAAATTTTAGCGTCAACTTGATGTTTTGTTAATTTTAGGGGTATGATGATTTGATGGGTAGTTTTGTAAATACTAAGGTTTAGGGTATCTTTGTAAATATCCATAATTTGAGGGGTTGTATACGTAAATAATCCAAAATCAAAACATATTTCGTTTTAAGTGATAAAGATGTCGTTGTTTTTGGATTGACACTAATATTTTCACTATTATGTTATGTTAAGCAGACTCATACATTTTCTTTAAGGTCCGTTTGGTTGGTTTCCTAAAAACCAAGAAAAGAAAATTGGTATAAGAAAACTATTAAAATATTATTTTCATCCATTTTTATCTTTAAAAATCACCCACAACATGTAATAAAATATTATTTTCATCCAACAACTTATCTCATCTCATCTCCTTTCTTACTTTTAAAAATAAACCAAACACAAGAAATTGATCATATCATTCAACTCATCTCATTTCATCTTTAAAAATCACTCACATCATCCAATAATATGGTGACAACTCATCTCATCTCATTAACATTTTATTTTTATTCATTTCCTAAAAAAAGAAAATTGATTTCCTTAAGCATGCATTATATTATCCAATAATATAATGACAACTCATCTCATCCCATCTATTTTTTTATTTTTAAGAATTAACCAAACACAAGAAAAGAACCTAAACAAGAAAATAAGTTTCTTATAATTCATTTCTTTATTTTTTTTAGCCAACCAAACAACCTCAAAACATTTTTTATAATTTCTTTCTTTAAAAATCACTCATATCATCCAATAATACGGTGACAACTCATCTCATCTCATCTTTTTTTTTTATTTTTAAGAAGTGAATCAAACACAAAAAATCAACCTATTATAGAAAACATGTTTCCTTTATCTTTAATTTTCATGTTTTTTTTACCAACCGAACGGACCCTCATCCTCTTCTCTTCTGTTGAGATAATAGAAAGGAACCAAAACATAGTGGCTATTTATTGCAGCCGTGTCCAGGTGTCATGTGGTTGTCAGGGAGAGATAAAAGGGAAGAGATTTAGCTATGACTTTTGTTTGGGTAGAAACAGCTCGTGATAGAGTAGTTGTATATATGAAAGTGATTAAAGATATGCGGAACAACCAAATGGTGAGAACTAGGGGTGTTAACGGAGCGGATACGACTCGGATATGACACTTATCATATCTATATCCGTTTACCGATCTCAGATACGGATACGGATACAGATATACGTCGATAAGAAAAATTTATATCCATATCCACCAAAATCGGATACAGTTACAGATATAGATGCGGATATATAAACGTATATGTATCTGAATACAAAAAGGATATGAGAAAACTAGATAGTATTTAGAAAAATATAGTCATGTGATACAAAAGAGTTCGTTAATATGTTCGTTATGATTGAAAAGCTAATATTAGACATCTTGACCATCAAAATTAACCACAAATCCATAATCTAAGAATCGAAACTATCGTAAGAGTATGACCAATGTGTATTCGGATATTTCGGATACGGATACGAATATTTCACTACAAAACAATATCTGTAACCATATCCTATCGGTTATAGATTTGAGTAACCATATCTATTAGGATATGGTTACAGACATTTTCTCGGATACGGATACGGTTTAGCGCCCCTAGTGAGAACAGTTGGAGAAGAGGGGGAAAAAAATATCCTACTATTAGTTTCGCATAACTTGACCGTTTTACCCTCTGCATTAATTACGGATAAATTTCCATGGTACGTAAGAAAAGTATAAGCACGCGATGGTCGTCAGCTGGTCGATATCTGATCTAGAAGGGAAAGGGACAGGGACTTGCCATTTGGTCAGTCCGTCTTCATCCATGAATTGATCAATCCGTGTCCTCCGATACTTTTCCCTCAGCCATCCCATCACGCAAAACAGTAAGGGGGGAGGGGGGAAAGAAAAAGCTGATTCTATGATTGAGCTGTCCTTTTGCACTCACGGGACCATGGTTCTTTGACCTCATTTGGACAATTTGGTGAACTGAAGACGAATTGTCATCCAAAAGTTGGGGGGCTGGAACGGGAGGGAGAAAGGTAACACAAAAACTTCAAAAAAGTTTTGAACCAAAAGATTAAGTGGAAGTCACCATCAATATCCCTTTGGGTATTTCTTTCATGAATCTTGTATCAAAGTTGTTTTTGTTTTCATGAGGCGTGCTAGATGCTTAGTAGCCGAACCTTGTTAAAAAGGAGAGAGAGAGAGAGAGAGAGAGAGAGAGAGAGAGAGAGAGAGAGAAAAGAGAGAGAGAGAGAGAGAGAGAGAGAGAGAGAGAGAGAGAGAGAGATGTTGGTCATGTAAATGAAGAGAAACTTGAGTAGCTAAAAGTCTGTCAAAAGAATTATCACTTTCACTGAAGAAATGTATGGGAAGTATGTAGTTAACTTTTCAACCGAAAAAAAAATGCTGAATCTCTAATTAAGTAGTTGTGCTAGCAGAATGAAGTTTTTTTATATATAAATTAAGTTTGATATTTCAGATGGGATTGCATATTTGTGTTCTTTTTAATCGATGGGTGTGGATATTCATTTGGTCAATATAATGTGTATACTCGGATATACATGTTAGAATATAAAAGTATAACCTCAATTTTCACCAAAGAAAGCCATATTCAAATTCAATCTGTTATGGATCTAAAGCCGATATTAGAAAAAAGGGTATCCTTGTATGAAAATATTCCAGGTCTCAATTGTTGGGGTTGAACACAGCGGCAACACGTGCCCTTTCGGATCTTGTGTCGAAAGTAGGCAAGCAAGAAATCACAACAAATAAAAGAAAAAACTTGCAGGAAAGAATAAACAAAGAGAGAACATCAGATTTAACGAGGTTCGATCGGCAAACGTGTCTACGTCCTTGGGAGCCACACCAGAAAATTCCTTTAATATTGATGAAGATTACAATGCCTGCAAACAGCCACACACACTCTCTCTCTAAGATCTCTGATCTCAAAGTGTTCTCAAATCCCTCTTTTTTCCACGTACATTGGCCAAATCACCCCCCTACATCACGCCTCGAAGATGGAGCCTATTTTTAAAAGTAGGTGAGGCTCTCTCTTCGAGGCGTGATGTAGGGTGGGGATTTGGCCACCTCACTACCAAGTTCAATGGAGAAACTTGGTACCAAGTTTTTCCATATTTCTCTCTCTCTCTCTCTCTCTATATATATATATATATATATATAGGAAAAGTGAATCTAAGGTGACACCCTAGGCTCCAACCGAAGGACGCGGCCTAAAATCACATCATTCCATAACTTTTTTTGCGATCCTCTCCGTTGCACTTGATCTGCACGTTCTTAAACCCAAACACACCAATTTTAGGGTGAACTTGTCGTGTTTTGACCCTTTGTTGAGCCGTATAAAAAGTTCTATTCATTTGAAACCGTTAAATTTGCGGCGAGTGGATGAAGGGTCAAAACATGACGGGTTCACCCTAAAATTGGTGTGTTTGGGTTTAAGAACGTGCAGATCAAGTTCAACGGAGCGGATCGTAAAAAAAAAGGGAATGATGTGATATATATATATATATATAAACTCTAGCTCAAACAGGAGTCCAACCCGAACCAGGAAAGCGTATGACTCGACATCAGTCGATGTGCATCAATCGACTGGCCAGAACTATGTTTTCTACAAGGTTGCTCGTGCACGAACCAGTTGACTGGTTGCGTTGTGTCGGTCGACTTACCAGAGCGTGATTTCCAGCTTCGTTTCCTACAGTCGCATCAGTCGACTGGGGTTCTTCCATCAGTTGACTGATGGTTTGGTTTTCTGCTACTTGTTGATTTTTGATTCCAGGTTTCGGTCTACACATCCAAGACCAACAATCTCCTACTTGTAGATGAAACCATCATCAACGAGTTCTCATGAACTTCCTTCATCTTCGCAAGCATCTTCTCCTACCTCGAAAAAGTTTTATTCTTCAATCAATATCAATCTTGGTGATCCCACCTCCTCCTAGTGTGGCTTCGCCCTCATCTCCTACGCGTGAATGCCAACTGAAGTTGTGCACAACTTCAGTTTGTCAATGATCACTGCTTTCGTTAACATATCTGCAGGATTTTAGCTCCCCAAAATCTTCTCCAACTGTAACTTTTCATCATCTATCAACGAGCATATGAAATGGTAATGTACGTCGATGTGCTTCGTTCTGGTATGATATACTAGATTCTTGGCAAGGTGTATAGTACTCTGGCTATCATAATAAAAAACTATGTTCCCTCGCTTCAAACCCAACTCTTCCAGGCACTCGGTTAACCAAATCATCTCCTTGCTGGCTTCAGTTATTGCGGCATACTCTGTCTCAGTTGTGGACAATGTTATTATCTTTTGTAAACGTGAGACCCAACTTACTGCTGTCGATGCTAAAGTATAAACATACCTCGTGATACTTCACCTCGTATCATGATCATCGGCAAAGTCTGCATTCACGTATCCTTGCAGTGCCAACTTCTTCCTCCTAAAATACAGTGGTATATCCGCAGTCTCTCTTAAGTATCATGATATCCACTTTACAGCCTCCCAATGTTGTTTCCCTGAATTGCTTGCAAACCTGCTCACAATTCTCACTGCATGGGCGATATCCGACCTCATGCAAACCATCGCGTACATAAGACTACCAATGACTGATGAATAAGTCACTCTGCTCATGTGCTCCATCTCTGCATTTATCTTGGGTGATTGCTCCTTAGATAACCTAAATTGACTTCCAAGGGGCGTGCCAACGGGCTTAGCATTCTCCATGTTGAATCTCTGAAGTACTTTCTCAATGTATTCAGCCAGACTCAACCTCAACGTCCCTTCAGTCACATCCTAACTGATTCACATCCTAAGAATTTGTTTTGTTGCACCCAGATCCTTCATAGCAAACTCTTTCGCCAACTGCTTCTTCAATTTATTTATCTCCTCTAAACGCGGTCCTACAACTAACATGTAATCAACATACAATAATAATATGATATAGTTGGATTCAAACCTCTCGAAGTAGCAACAATGATTTGAATTGTATATTCCATAGCCATTGCTCTGCATGAAGTTATCAAACTTCTTGTACCATTATCTTGGAGCTTGTGTCAAACCGTACAAGCTCTTCTTAAGCCTACACACCATCTCTTTCTTTCATTCCTCAATGAAGCTAACATGTTACTTTATGTAGATTTCTTCATCCAAGTCACCATGAAGAAAGACAATCTTCACATCCAACTACTCAAGGTAGAGATTTTCAGCAGTTACTAAGCTTAACACCACTCTGATGGTTGTAAGCTTCACGACGGGGGAAAATATCTCCATATAATCCACTCCTTCCCGTTGTTGGAATCCTTTTACAACTAATCTGACCTTATATCTTTTGTTGTCATCACTCTCCTGCTTGACTCGGTAGACCCACTTATTATGTAGGGCTTTCTTCTGTGCAGGTAGTTGGGCTATCTCATGTCTCGTTCGAGTGTAGAGAATCCATCTCTTCTTGCATTACATGCTCCCACTGTTGTGATTCACTAACTTGCATAGCCTCCTCATAGCACTCTCGTTCTCCGCTATCTGTCAAAAGCATGTATTCAAGTGATAAAAGACATCTGAGATTTGGTTTGGGTACCCTGGATGACCTCCTAAGCTCCATGCCCTGGGTAGTCGTCTCTGCATCTGGAGTCGTCTCTGTTCTTCGATCAGAATTAATATTGTCTCGCCTATCTGGAAGTTCCTCCAAATCCATGTACTCGGATCCACCTGTATCCTTAGTACTGCTCCCACTGTTTTGGCTATTCATGTCATTGTCCATGTCCTTGTACATCACCTCCTTATTGAATATGACGTCTCTGCTCCTGATGATTTTCCTATTCTTCTCATCCCACAGACGATACCCGAACTCATCAATGTCGTATCCAGTAAATGTATATTTCTGTAACTTAGCATCTAGCTTGTCCTTGACATGGTCACCGATATGAATATATGCCACACAACCAAATACTCGCAAGTGTGAGAGATTTACAGTCTTGCCACTCCAAACCACTTTTAGAATCCCAAAGTTCAATGAAACTGATGGCCCATGATTAATTAAATAAGCTGTTGTATGCACAGCGTCCACCCAAAACATCATAGGTAGACCTGCATGTAAGCGCATGCTCCTCGCACGCTCTGTCAATGTCCTGTTCATCCTCTCTGTAATGTCATTCTGTTGCGGTGTCCCTGGAGTAGTTCTCTCCAAACGAATCTCATTCAGAGCACATAACTTCTTGAACTCCTCCAGCTCGTATTCTTCACTATTGTCCTATCTTAGACACTTCACCTTTAGATCTATCTCGTTCTCTACCATGGCTTTCCACTTCTTGAAGATCCCAAACACCTTTGACTTGTGCTTCATGAAGTATACCCACACCTTCCTCGAGTGATCATCGATAAAGGTGACATAATACGTCGATCCGCCAAGAGAAGACACGCTTGTTGGACCCCAAACATCTGTATGAACAAGCTCTAGCTTCTGAGCTTTAGGTGGTCTTCCACTCTTCTGAAAGCTGGCTCTCTTCTATTTTCCATAGATGCAATCTTCACAGACACCAACTTTAACTAAATCGATACCAGATAGCTTTCCTTGAGAGTGTAGAATCTTCATACATTTCTAACTCATATGTCCCAACTTATTATACCACAGAGCTGCACTCTTCTTGCCAGCTGCAATTGCGAGGGTGTCAGTTGCATGTGAAGTAAGGTAGAGAATTCATGTTTTGCTACCGCGGGCAACCACCATAGTACCGTTGGAGATCTTCCACGAATCCCCGGTGAATGTTAAAACATAGCCTTCAGCTCCAAGCTGGCTAACTAAAACAAGATTCTTTTTCAGATTCGGTACATGTCCGACGTTCTTTAGATTCTACTTGGATCCCTTCATCTGAATCTGCATGTCACCTTTTGCAAAAGTACTGCATGGATTGTTGTCCCCGAAGAATACTTTCTCAAAGTCCCCTACTACATAGTTCTGGAGAAGCTTTCTATTAGCAGTGGTATGGAATGAGGCTCCTAAATCAATAACCCATGAATCAGAATCGTTGTTTATAGCAAGGATTAAGGCATCTTGCATGATATGAGCCTCCTGTTCATTCGCATCATTCTTTACCGCCTTGTAGGCTGAAGACATATGGCCCTTCTAGCCGTAGTTCCAACACTTTCCTTTGATAGGCCTCACCTTCGAGTTTAACCTCTTTTTCTTTGACTTTGATCGATTTCTGTTCTGGTTACCCTTCTTCTGGCTTCAGCCTCTCTGCTTAAGATTTAGGGCTGAACCTGAACCTTCTGATTCAAATGATTTTTTCTAGCCTCCTCGGATAGAATCATGCTAACAACATCGCTCATCTTTAACTTCTCCTTCCCCGCCGAGTTGTTAATTATGGTCATGCAACCTGCCCAACTATACGACAACTGCGATAGAATTAATAGGGCATGCACTTCGTCATCAAACATGATGTCCATGGAGATAAGTTGATCAACGATCTTGTTGAACTCGCTAAAATACAATGCGAAGGAGTATCCTTTTGCCATCTTGAGGTTGAAGAGTGTCTTGACGAGATGCATCTTGTTTGTGGCTGACAGTTGCTCGTACATCTTCGCGAATGCTTCCATAAATCTCACTGTCGTCTTCTCCTTCAATATATTGTGGGTAACTGATTTGGTAAGTGACAAACGAATCTACCATAGAGCCTTCCGATCCAGTATTTCCCAGTCCTTGTTTGATTTATCCTTCTACTTTCCCTTGGCTTTGCCCATCAACAGACAGTAAAGATCATTCTGGTACAGATAGTCCTCTATTTGTGACTTCTAGTAGGCGAAGCTTGATCCGTCAAACTTCTCAATCTTCGATTTGCTTTCTTCTGCTATAGCTCTCGTACAAATCTTTACCAAACGAAGCTCTGATACTAGTTGTTAGGGTTGAACACAGCGACAACCCGTGCTATTCCAGATCTTGTGTCGAAAGTAGGCAAGCAAGAAATCACAGCAAATAAAAGAAAAAACTTACAGGAAAGAATAAACAAAGAGAGAATACCAGATTTAACGAGGTTTGGCAAATGTGCCTACGTCCTCGATAGCCACACTAGAAAATTCCTTTAATATTGATGAAGATTACAATGCCTGCAAACGACCACTATCTCTCTGAGATCTCTGATCTCAAAGTGTTCTCAAAATCCTTTTTTCGTGTACAATCCTTCAAAAGAACACCCAAATAT
>NC_033799.1:8771779-8811049 GCF_001876935.1 Asparagus officinalis | reverse complement strand
GTTGCCTTGTGTCGGTCGACTTACCAGAGCGTGATTTCTAGCTTTGTTTCCTATAGTCGCATCAGTCGACTGGGGTTCTTCCATCAGTCGACTGATGGTTGGGTTTTCTGCTACTTGTTGATTTTTGATTCCAGGTTTCGGTCTACACATCCAAGACCAACATCAATATGAAAAAAGATCGCTCAATCTGAGAAGACATGTTAGAGTATACAACCTTATAAACCACAGTCCTCACCATAACTTCAGTGATAAATAGGGGAAAGGACTTTAAGAATATTGGGGAATTTCAGTCTCCCCACCTACTACAATATGTGCAACTCGGAAGCCGGCCACAATCAAAAAAATAGAAAATAACTACAATCAACCAAGAAGAAAGAACATCGGGATTTACGTGGTTCGGTCGACCAACTTCGACCTACGTCCACGGGCAATAATACAAGTAATTCACTATGTATCAGGAAGAACTACAAGAGGAACCACTCAACTCTCGTCTCTTAATCTCTCAACCTCACATACATAATCAACTCTCATATTTTCTCCAAAGCTTACTCATTGTAATCTTTTGCATGGATAAAGATCACGAAACCCTCGCCTCTCGCATAATATTTTTGAATCAGACTACGCCCTCTGCTAACCCTAGATTACAAGAATATTGGCTCTCTCTCTCTCTCTCTCTCTCTCTCTCTCTCTCTCTCTCTCTCTCTCTCTCTCTCTCTCTCTCTCTCTTTACTACATCTTCTCTCTACACTCTTCTTCTTTTCCTCCACCAATACACGAATATATATAAGGAAACCAAACCATATCTCTAGCCTAACTTCCTAATTAGAATAGAATTAAAACTCCTAATCATGATAAAACCCAAACTCCTAATCATGATAGAACCCAAACTCCTAATCATGATAGATTTCTAATCCTATCTAATTCTCATGAAGTTATACAAAGAATCAAAGACAAAATCCCAACAATCTCCACCTTGGATTTGATTCCCAAACTCCCTTGAAGATATACCATCGTCGTCTTGAAACTTTGCCTCTCCCGCTAGAGTCTTTTATTTCTTTCGCACTTCAAATCGAAGCAGCCACACTCCTAATCAGAACACCTGCACTCCAACTGGTTGTCTCGTGACATTCACTATCATCTGCTTCGCCGTGGCGCCTCCACCTCTCTTGTGTACACCAAAAGATCTTCGCCACCTCTAACATTAGAAGTAAATCAACCATGCTTCTCCTCCCAAACTAAACTTGACAGTAGCCTTCCCCCACTTGTTGTCCTCGTAGTCCACCTGCATTGCTCGTCTCGAATCATATCAGTGCATCTCTCTTACTCCATACTACGAGCCGGATGCTTCTATCTCCTCCATCACTTGGCTTGGACCAAATATGAGCGCTCATCGTTTTCAAGTCCAATGCCACCATCTCCATTACCCTGTGTGTCACTCGGTCGTGCCCGCTTGCAAGCTCCACCTAATCTGACACTGTCCTCCTTGAGTCTGCACACCAACCAACTCCTGCTCCTTATCTACCATCAGATTTATCTTGCCGTTAAATAGCAGAATATCAAACTTCAGACACGAAGAAGTCATCATTCTCTAACCAAAATTCAAATTAGTCACTGTAGAGTTTGAATTTGATGAAACCGATGCCAAAAATGAATTCAGCACGTCGAAAATCCCTAGGAACGACTCCTGGATCACCAAAATCCACCTCCAAATCATCGATCAAAAGACAAGTCAATCTCAACCGTCGGATCTACATGAACAGTGACCACCACGTCTCTGCTACAGTATCCCGCTACAGTTCTCGACCGCTCTAGTATGCCGCTTCTACAGTAATTTTTTCTTTTTCTTTTTCTTTTCATCTTGATTTTTGTAACGCTGATATTCAATCTTGCACGACGTCATCTTCTATCTTACGAATTCGCTCCCGGGTCCATCATCATCGCTCTGATACCACTATTGGGGAATTTCAGTCTCCCCACCTACTACAATATGTGCAACTCGGAAGCCGGTCACAATCAACAAAATAGAAAATAACTACAATCAACCAAGAAGAAAGAACATCGGGATTTACGTGGTTCGGTCGACCAACTTCGACCTACGTCCACGGGCAATAATACGAGAAATTCACTATGTATCAGGGAGAACTACAAGAGGAACCACTCAACTCTCGTCTCTTAATCTATAAACCTCACATACATAATCAACTCTCATATTTTCTCCAAAGCTCACTCATTGTAATCTTTTGCATGGATAAAGATCACGAAACCCTCGCCTCTCGCACAATATTTTTGAATCAGGCTACGCCCTCTGCTAACCCTAGATTATAAGAATATTGACTCTCTCTCTACTACATCTTCTCTCTACCCTCTTCTTCTTTTTCTCCACCAATACAAGAATATATATAGGGAAACCAAACCCTATCTCTAGCCTAACTTCCTAATTAGAATAAAATTAAAACTCCTAATCATGATGAAACTCAAACTCCTCATCATGATAGAACTCAAACTCCTAATCATGATAGATCTCTAATCCTATCTAATTCTCATGAAGTTATACAAAGAATCAAAGACAAAATCTCAACAAAGAATAGACAGTTACTCATTCACATACTAAATTAATTAGCTTTTGCATACAATAACATTAGAAGAGTCCATCACTTACAAGAAACGAAACCTACCTCTTTGATCCCCTTTTAGCGCGTGCAGGGAGACCTGCCTCCCATGCGCGGATCTACTCTCATTAAAGGAGGGAGTTCAATTTATTGACCAACCCGACGCACATAAGACCAAGTATGTATCCTTCTTCTCGACATGACCACAATCAAGATTAATGTTCCTCTTCATTAATTAGATCTCCATCAAATTATACGACAAGGGCACGTGAGAAATTTTTCATAAGAAAATTAATTACCATTTGAAGTTTTAAAATAGATGGATAAAAGCATTTTTAAGCTTTTCAAAATCTACAATATCCACGAATTATTTGGTGAGAAGTCTCACATCCCCACCCATGTACAATAACTTGCTAGTTATGATGGAAATTGAGGATTATAATTTTATACCCTAACATGTCTCGCAAATTGAAGGCTCGTTAATGGGCAAAAAGTTTGATTCATTGGTTTCTTTTTCTAGATCCATTTTAAATTTATAGCCATTAAAAATTGAATCTAGATAGTTTTAATATCATGTCAAAGAACTCATTGCATCAAAACTTCGAAGCTATGGTGGAAGTTAAGGACTATAACTCTATACTTTTAAACAAGCAAATACAAGAGCATATTACAGATGAATAACGATCATATCGTATTATTAGATGATTATGATTGAAAAAATAGCCTATTTATAATGATCGATGACAATAAAAAGGATCTAAATCTATGTAGAAACAACAATACACAACGATAACCATAGAAGTGGAACTTCACAAAATATTAAAAAAATATTAAGATTATCTTAATCAATCAGCGAAAAAGTTCTAAATATATCAGAATAATCTTTTCCAGTTAAGAGTATACAACCAATTGTGCACATCCCTCACCTATTCGTTATTAGCCTCTATTTAAATTGGGTCAAAGGTCTGAAAATTGTCCAAATAACTGTGTAAACTATTTTGTCTTCAAGAATTGCTTATGTATTTTCCCACCTTTTATTATTATTATTAATCCCTCTTGTCTTCATCCACTCACGTAAAAATGTTTGTGACTAACTGCGCTTGATACTGATACACAACTAATGTAGGCCACATTTATGCGCTACGTATCAAGAACTATAGCGGTAGTTAAATTAATGCAGATTTGTGTTCAAAAATGAATTGACAACCTAACTTTTGCTTCAAAAGTTTCTAAATGTACCATAATAATAGAGGCAAAAATCATCTGCTTTTCTATTCTCTTTTGTGTTTAACTCATTTATTTTCTATAATATAGGGGGAGGAATGAAGAAGAAATGTTGTAAAATTCACCCAAAAATTTACCCATTAACTTTTATCGTGTAAATCAAGATGTGCATCCGTCATGAGTGACGGCATATGTGATCAAGTGGCTATGATTCACATCTTTACCTAGATGTTGGGGGACGTTAATAATAATGCTTTATTCATAATATTTTTTTTCATCTTTGTTTCTTAGTTTATTTAGTCATATGTTAAGAATCTAAATTTGTAGACGCGTCTTAAAAGAAGACGAAGAGGGAAAGAAAAGGACAAACTAGAATTGTTTGCTGTCCCTCTCCTACGAACTCCAATAAATCTAGAATGTACATTTTGATTCTTTAAATTTGATAAGGTTAAATGTTAGAAAACCACCTTAACTTTGAACGATTATCAGATAATCTCTGTAAGTTTCAAAATATAAAAAAAACCCATTAAGCAGGGGTTATCAAAAAACACCCTTAAACTTTAAAATACCGTTTGACAAAGGGTTAAGTGAGGAGTTAAGGAGACTTAACATTTTCTTAACCCGTCAAATACAAAAAATCTATACAAAGGTTAAAGTGAGTTAACCCTTCATAATTTGCCAAACATAAAAAATATGGAAGGGTTAACCTAACCCCTCTAGAGGGATTCCTATTTAGAAGGATTAAAAGTTAACCATTCTAATTATAAAGAAAATAGTCAAAATTATTGTTATTCCCAAACACTAAAACTGATCACAAGGGTTAAAATAAAACTTATTTAACTGGTTAATAATTTAGTCATTCAGATTATCGAATGAGCTAAGTATATTAATCCTTCTCTTTAACCCTTTTTACTTAACCCTTTGTCAAACTGGGCCTAAGATTTTATCAGAAAGGCCTCCTAAAAGTGCGAAGTACGGTTCTTACTAGGGGAAAAGACCTCTGTGTAATTTTGCCCACCCAAATGAAAAATTACGGTTAATGCTCTAGGAGTTTTTTTATTAAAAAATTTTATAGTTAAAGGGATTTCCTGATATTAATTAGCCAATTGGTATTCAGAGGTAGACCGAAGTGATACTAAATTTTCTCTTAAACACGATCCTTTTTGTTAGCATTATTGGTACAATCAGTTTCCTTTTTATAATTGCCGTAGGCAATCAACACTCTGTAGCGGGACCATATGCGGTAGGTGGTAGCGATTATCCAAATCTTTTTTACATGTCAAAATCAAGCAGTTTTGGCTTGAGCATTCATTAAAAGTAAGCGGTGATGTGAATCAAAACGAGTATATCCATTTTTTTTTTCATTTTTTTTGTTTGTTCATTAAAAGATAATATACATAACTCCTATTATTCTCTTTTTTTAGCCGTGCTTTCATATAGTAGATATATAGAATGTACAAAGGAAAGCCCCTACTGGAGTATATGACTCATACGTAACCAAAGGTGCTACAAAAGTAGGGAGATAGTCTTCACCTCTATCATAAGGGAGTGTTTGATTAGGGTATTTTATAGAAAAGTTTTGAGAAAAGTTCTGTTAGTGACAGTTTTGTAATAAAAATTTTCTTACTATTTTCATAAACTGTGTTTTGGTTCAACCTTTAATTTATAGAAAACTTTTCTGTAAAATACAGAATACTGTACAATTTTATAGAAAATGTTTACCACTAAAAAAGAGTGGAAAACACCAATACATCTGACACACACATTATAATATCATTTAACTTACCCCTACTCACATTTCCACCCCCAATTGAGCGGAAAACATTTCTTTTCGCCGCCATAAGTCGGAAAAATCCTAGGGCATCCTCATTCGTTCCCGCCCCTAAACCCATTCTCCCGCTCTCGTCGTTAATTATTCCCGCCCCCAAACCGCTTCATCTCTTCGTTCGTCGGCGTTCTAGGGCTTCGCCCTTCGTTCCCGCCCCCAAACCAGTCTTGAGCGGTCGAGGTTTTCTTACATTGAGCTCTCGTCGTCGATTATCCCCACCCTCAAACCCCTTCCTTCCTTCTTCGTTCGTCGTCGGCGTTCTAGGGCTTTGCCCTTCGTTCCCGCCCCCAAACTAGATTCTAGGGCTCGAAATTTCCTTACCTCGAGCTCTTGTCCTTGGTGTTCTTGTGACTACTTTGGGTTCCTCGGCGTTCCTCGATTATTTCGAGGCTATTGAGGTATAAAAATAAACCTCTAAACCCCCTTTTTTATCCTTGATTATTTTGTTAAATTTTCAATTGTGGAATTTGATTCTTTAGTCAATTATCATATCTTAATTAACTATCGAAATTATTACTGTTGTGGCTTAGCATGTTGAAATCATCAATCATTTGAGCATTTGAAAAGAAAATTCTTTGGTAATAGCTACTGTTGCGGCTAATGTTGTTACTGTTGCGGCTAATTTGGTAATAGCCACTGTTGAGACTATGTTCTATTATTGCATAAACATTTTAAAATATATTTTCTTTGTAATTAATGTAGATGGATGTTGTAGATGAAGAACAATAAAGAAGATGTGTGCTAATATGGCTCTATCTTCCATGGTTACAATAGCAGCTTGTTTATTAAGATTGTGTGCTAGGCGCAAATCAATTTGTAGCACTTCAAGGAGGATAAGATGAGAATTTTTTTATAGAAACGCTCATTTCAAGCGTGTAATTAAAGGGTATAGTGATAGTTGTAGGTCTTACATTAGAATGAGGCCTAAAGCATTTTTCAAACTTGCGGATATTTTGCGAATTAATGGTTCTTTAAAGGACACAAGACACCTTCAAGCTGAGGAACAACTCACTATGTTCATGAGCATAGTGGGTTATAAAATAAAAAATAGAGTAATAATGACCGAAGTCATAAGATCGGGTGAAATGGTTAGTAGGTACTTCAATAAAGTTATACATGCTATGAACGGTCTTCGCGGTCGATACATAAAGCAAACACCCACTAAGATTCCACCGGAGATTGCCAACAATCCAAATTATTTTCCTTACTTCAAGGTAAGAGAGAAATAAATTGTTATCGTTAGTGAATTGCATAATTTAGTAAATATAAGAAACTAATTGTTATAGTAATTCACCATCTAAAAACAAAGATATCGAGAAACTGTCTTCATAGAGCCAAAAGAGCTATGGCCCAAACCAGCTTAGCGGCCCAAAGCCCAGCTAAGAATGAATCTATCGACCCGTCGGGCGACGAATCATCTTTACCGACATGAAGTGCGGGATCAGTCGACCCTTCATAAATCATGACGACTCCTTAAATAGTCAGCTCGACCATCTACTTGGTTGTCTCCTCGGCCAGAAGCTCACTCGACTATCTAGTCGGCAAGTCATAAGGACGACTTGAAAACCAACACGTTTATATTAAGGGGATAAGATCCAACTCAGCTCCCTTCAAATATACATCAATCGACACTACAACATTGATCAATCCCATCAAGATCTCAACTCCAACAAGTCTCAGGCATAAACAGCTCACTCCGCCACAAGTAACTTCCCAGATATCACTAAAATATCCTCCCCTGTGCTCGAATGACTTCACTTCCAATCGTCAGCCGATATCTGTAAAGCAAAAAATAACTAAGCAGCCAGCCTATCTTCCGCCATGTCTCATCGGTCAAAATCCGGGATATGTTAGAGATATCCTCTCTTATGCTCAAATGACTTCCCTTCCGGTCACCAACCAACATCTGTAAAGCTGAGGATGACTCAGCATCCTGTCTGCTTATCCCACCAGCGGCCTCCTATGCATAGTCAAAGCCAAGGGTTAGAATCTCAAGGCGGAGGACTATAAAAGGAAGGTAAGGTGCAAAGGGGAGGGTTTTTTTTTCTCTTCTTCTTTTAATCTTGACTCGACAAAGAGGCTGGACATTCATTGAATTCGAGGGATCATTTTCTCTCTCTTGATCAACTTTCTTTTTAATAATAACTCACAAAGAGTACCCCCTGAAAAAGACCTCAATGGTCCCGGAACTCTCCCTCAAAGCCTACTCAAGCTCATTAGCTGACTTAACCGTCGGAGGTACCACGGAGGAAACTAGCCCCGCTCTCTTACAGGTTCGTTCTTCTTGTTTATGTAGAAAAATCAGGAATTCTAGTCCAAGGATCGGGCATAAAGTCAGAAGAGGAGTCGGCCCCATCTCTCATCCTCTCACTCTTCATCATCCGCGGACAGCTCTCATCGACTGTGTGATCTCGGACATCAACACTAATATTTATAACATTGTACTGTTTTTATAGGATTGCATTGGTATGATAAATAGAACACACATTGACGCAACATTACCCTCTAACCTAGTTGCACGCTTTAGAGGACATAAAGGTGTAATACAAAACGTTTTAGCCGCTTGCACTCCAAATAAAAATTTCACATATGTCCCAGCTGGGTGGGAAGCTGCGGTAAATGACTATAGATTTTTCAAGACGCGTTGTCCAGACCACAACCTTACGGTTTGAGAGTATATGATGATAATCTTCCAACTCATTTAATAAATAGTCAACTAAATAATATGATCGAGTTGATCACATTTTTTTTATAATATAGGCAAATATTACATTTGTGATGCTGGATACACTATCATGCTCGGCTTTATCTCTCCGTACCGTGGTGTACGTTATTATTTAAAGGAACACACTGATAGGACACCCAAAAATAGTAGGAAGTTATTCAATTTGAGACACTCTTCTTTACGGTCTAAAATTGAATCAACCATTGGTATGTTGAAAATTCATTTCAAAATTCTTTCGGCGAAGCCTACCATTCCCTATACAAGTGGGCATCGTCTTAGCATGTACTATATTGCATAATTTTATTGTAATTGAAGATCCACAAGATGACATTTTGAATGAGCATGTTGAATTTGTGAGGAGAATGAGGAGGTGACAAATGAAGACGACACAAACATAGTTGACTACACTCAATCTAGGACAATAAGAGAAGATCATGATGAAAGAAATGAATGGAAGGACCTTAGGGACAAACTTGCTTGGGCAATGTGGGTTGATTATTGCACAAAGTATAAAGATGGTGATACCACAGAAATTGGCTTGTAGTTTTATTGTTTTCGCATATTCTATTGTGTAAACTACTATTTTATAATTGTGTTTGTATGGACAATGTAATTTAGCATTTCTCATTTGCAACTATGTAGTTCTTAATTAACTATCTTAGCTTGTGTTACATATTCATGGTTCTTTGTTATTATTGTATATAGGTATGTCTAACAAAGAGGGAGGAAAGACCAACTTGCCCGCTTCACCACATGCACCCCAAATGAATTAGGAGGTATTAATATCAACTTTACACCATACCCAAATCAACCATTCATTCCGCCACAGACAATGACAAATTCTTTCCCACAATTCCCACCATTTGAAGGCAACTATAGCGGAATGAGCTAACATATGTCGTATACTAACATGTTGAACAGTTCTCAAGGATTGTATATCTCATCGATGAGTTCTCAAGGCATCAGTCCAGAACAAATATCACCAACCACTGGTGAATTTGGTGGACATCAAGCCAATGTTGTTGATGGGAGTCAAGAGGTATCACCCTCCAAAAAAAAATTGGCTCACAAGAGGAAAGTGCCCGTAACAAGAGGAGCTACTACCCTCAACTCGAAGGGGTTTCCAACATGTGGTGGCTCCCTGAGCATGATGCGGAGCTCATACCATGTCTTGCAGAGCTCACTGATTCCAGAATGAAGGTTGATAAAAACTTCAAACCTGAAACTTACAAAATAGCAGCTATGAAGATGAACATGAAATTCAAAACCTAGTACACCCTCCTTCATGTGATTAATCACATGAAAACTTGAAAAACCAAATTTGAGCTTATGAAAGCTTGCACCAACATAAGTGGTGCAGGTTGGGATGAGGATAAATGCATGATAACCCTAGATGAGGATGAAATTNAAATTACCCTAGGGGGGGGGGGGGGGGGATAGGGTATATGCCAATTTAATCCGATATTAATACCAAACTAAAACTTATTAACAATATCCTAGCAAGTATGATACACAACGAGATATATGCAAGGATAACAAATAAACAAATGATGATATAAACTATGAGACAATGACGATATAGAAATATGATAAGCAATGAGCACAAGAATAATATGCCAAGTCAAACACAAACACACAATATGATCACAGAGTTCCGGTCACCCTCGATCTACATCTCCGCTCCTCACTCTCAAGGAGAAAACTTTACTATAACAACTGGATTTCAACGTTCACCGAAAATATTTACAACTCACACAATCGGTTTTCTAGCTCACCAAAAACCTTCACAACTCTTACAAATGCAATCACACAATACACCCTCTAAGTATTGGCCTCTCACGTATCACCTTCCTCAAGTGCTCGGATTTACCACCACTCCCTAGGCTTTACTACCGACGTCACTCCTCTTAGAATTAACCCCGTCTCTCACCACACACTCCTCTCGGTGTCCTTATATATTACAATGTGATCTCACAATAAAGCTCAAGTACAAAGTTTGTCTCTAAAATAATGTGAGAATGAAATTGAGTCCACACTCAATAAATCACTCACCACAACCCGATTATACAATGTATGAAATACTAAAAGCTCAATAGGTGGTGTGTGTGATCAATGAGCAATAATCAAAGCTAAATTTAATATAAAATCTAGCTTAATGAAAAAGATAATCAACAAACAAATATAAATACAAGCTAGAAATTAAGTTTAGTAAAACTTCTCTGAAAACAAGAGTGAGAGAGATGAAATTGAAGCCCAAACACGAAATTGATAATCTCTTCTTCCTCTTGTGAAAACCACTTCACATAAACACTTGTAAAACACTTTGAAACACTAAGCAAACTTGTCCAAAACTTAGTATTTTGTTTTTCTTAGTTAGTTCAGAAGTTTGTGGGTAAGGGGGTATATATAGGATCACAAAACAAAACCCAAAAACTAAGAAAATCCAAGTAAAAAGATAAAAATCCAAAAAATCAGCAAACTGGAAAAACTAGCCGTTACAGGCCATCAATCGACAGATATTGTTCATCAGTTGACTGATAAGCTGACCGTTACAGGCTGCTCATCCGCTATCGGTCGACTGATGAACTCATCAGTCGACTGATAACCTGCATTGGTTGACTGATGGTTCATTAGTCGACTGAACAGAAACTAAATTATTATTCCAGCGTGTTTTATCGGTCAACTGATATTGTTCATCAGCCGATTGATAACGTGCACATGGCATATAATAAACAGTAAAAATAAAATTTGAACCCCTTTAAAAAATAACAAATAAATTTCAAAAATTATAAAACTTTGAGAAATGTTTATAAACATATTACAAAAATAATTTTTAAATTATATTTCCTATTTATGAAAACTCATCATTTTGTAAAATAGTCCAAAACATGATAACTTAATATTTCAAGTGTATCGAGTCTTTAATCCATAAACACATAATTTTACAAATAAACATGATTTCATTAATTTTAAACTTGTTAATTAATGAAATCATTTTAAGCACATATAAACATAAAATGAATGTGTTTATATAATTATATACATATGTTTTATATTTATATAGCTAAACACATTATTTTCCAAAATAAAATCAATAAATAAAAACTAGTATATATGTATATGTATATAACTATTAGTTTCATATTTATACGATTTAAACTCACAAGTTATAAAATGAAAATATGTATGTGTATAATATTTGAGCTTTAAGTATCAACACACAAAGTATAAACCTAAAATATTATACCCAAGTTTTTGATCTTCAATAAAGCTCGTCTTGGTTGCGGATGAAGCTTGATCTTGAATTTAACTTTCAATAGAAAATGAATTCATTCTGATATTCTGCCAACCTCCATTGAATGTCATCGTTAAGGCGCAATCCATCCAACCTCTAACAGAGCATCTTTGTGTAGAATACCTAATAAGCAAATATGAACACTCGACAAACGTTGTTAGGAATTGTTTGTTAATCATCAAAACTAGGTTAGATAGTAGGCTCATAAACTTAATACCTAACAATCTCTCTCTTTTGTTAGGAATTGTTTGTTAATCATCAAAACTAGGTTAGATAGTAGGCTCATAAACTTAATACCTAACAATCTCTCTCTTTTTGATGATGACAAACAATCTACATAAAGAGATATAAGACATGCAGGATATTAAATAAATATATAATTTTTAACCCATGCATGAAGACAAAATACTCACAATCTACTTGGTTCTCCCCCTTTATCAACATCAAAATGAGAAAAACAATAAGAATGAAGAAAACGAAAGCTCCCCCTATAAATAAGCATGTGTGAGTATAAAACAAATATAAGGAAAAAACTCTTCATATCAAAATACCACATAGAATGTATAAAATAAAATACTAAGGCAAACATATGTGAGCAAGCATAGATATGGAACATGCTAATCACAACTCACATTTAAAAAGACCAAGTAAACACTTATATATGTATCATTAAGACAAAGTGTTACAAGGATCTTAAACATAAATAAAAAATATTTCAAAGATGAAAATCAAATAATCAAAAATCAAAAAATTTAAATGTTTGATCAATATATCCAAAAGTTCATAAATCATTAAACATAAATCATGATTGATTGAGCACACATATAGATATATTATCATGAAAATTGTGTCTCAATGCACAAATATATATAGATTTGTGTAATCAAATGACTGGAAAAACATGAGAATCATGAAAAATATTTTTAAATGAAAACAAATCATGAGAACCATAAAAAATCATAACAATTATGAAAGTCTAAATAAAAATCAAATCAATCAAATAAAATCATAAATCAAAATCTAAGCCATAATAACATAAAAACATGCTTAATCTACAAATCATTATTTTTGAAGAACAAGTGATTAAGCAACTAGTAATGTCAAAATATTTATATATTTTATCCACAAAGATCGAAAGAATTATGCTTATGACAAAACAAATAAATATCAATAATATCATTTTGACACGAAAAACTAGATAAACAATCATGCTAAGCTCTTGGAGCTTGTTTCAACCCTTATGGAAACTTTTAGCACCCGGTAAACATGATATGAAAAAATAAATAAATAAATCTGGGGGTTGCTCAAACATAAACCTCAAAACAAATTTTTGAGAAACTAGAAAAAGTTTTAGAAAAATAATCATACAAATGAAAATATTTCCCTTTAAAAAAATCATCAACACTTTGTTTTTAAAAAATCATCTTTTATAGAAAATGAAAAACTAAAACTCTAAAAGTTTGTTCTTTAAAATCAAAAACATTTTGGTACCCAAACACTCTTAGTACCGAAAAGTTTAGGGACATGACCCCTATCAATAAAATCTAAGGCCCATTGGTTATGAACCCATTTGGGCGCATTTTGTGCACATAATTGGTCATAACAATAATCTTGTAAATGACCCATTCTATTATAATAAGTGCAATGACATGGATGCATTTATTTTTGTTGACCATTTATTTGTGCATGAGAACTATTTGCAAACAAAGATGGCCTTTTAAAATTATTTTATAAATATGAAAATTTTCTCAAATCAAAAAAATTTTTGGTCAAATG
Source organism: Asparagus officinalis (assembly GCF_001876935.1). NCBI lineage: Eukaryota > Viridiplantae > Streptophyta > Magnoliopsida > Asparagales > Asparagaceae > Asparagus > Asparagus officinalis. Next base: position 8,797,592 of record NC_033799.1, on the reverse strand, counting down.
ACCAAAACAACTATAATAATTATACTTGAAAACATAAGCATGCTTATGATGAACAATAGGTGCATGTGTATGTGTGTGTGATGAAAAAAGTTTATGAGATGCATAAGGGGTATTAATATTAGCATTTTTGGGTTTTTGTGCATCATAGCAAAACTTAGCTAAATGGGCATTTCGGCCGCAAATATAACACTTATAAATTTTGCTATATATGTGTGCATAATGAGTGGATAATTTTGACTTATTTGTATTAGACTTAGCACACATATTTATTAGTTTCTTATTATTATCAATGCATTTAGTTAGGGTTGAATCTAGAGAAGATATATGATTTTTCCATAAGATTCAATTCATTATTAAGCACAATAACATTGATATTAGATGTAGAACAAACATGATCAATTTTTAAAAAATTAAATTCATGTCTAATTGTTTCTACTTCTTGCATGGCATCATTTTAATCATGAGTCAAACTAGCAATATCCATTTTTAATTTATCATTTTCCAAATTTAATTTGTCAATGTTTTCTTTAAGAGATACAATTTTCTTTATCAATGATATTAAATTTGGATACTAGTGCCATATGATCGGATTTCAAATTTACATGCTTGCTTTTCATATCAATAAAATTATGATGTAACTTGTTGTAGGCATGCATTAATCTATCATATGCACATGTGAGTTCACTAATAGATAGTTCATCATCGGAATCGGATTCGCATACCTCACTAGGGCTATCGCCTAGTGTGGCCGTATGCATGATGAAGCTCCATTCTTACTTGAAGTGGAATGTAGGCGTCTAAAAATACCTATAGGTATCCATGTACAGCTCGAGACAGAGAGAAGGCGATGAATGCCACTATCTAAGTCTAAGAGGATTATCCGACGCCGATGAACACATGAAGCGAAACGGCGAACCGAATAGCCTATACACTCACCGGCCACCTCCAAATGGCCCGTGTACTCGCCAGCTACCAAATCGGCAAACCAAGTGGCCTGTGTGCTAATCGACCACCTCCAAGCGGCCTGTGCCCCCCCCAGCCACCAAATCGGTGAACCAAGTGGCCCGTATGCTCATCGGCCACCGACAAGCTATCCATGCATTCGCGAAACGAATCGGGAAAGCGTACAAGTCAACGAAATGACAAAATACGCGTAACGACGGAACAAGTCAAAACCCGAAAAACAGATAAAGCCCCTGGCGGCCGAGTCGTGCCAAAGCGACCCGGCCAGACCAGTGGCTCCGCCACGGGCCGAGCCACCAAATGGTGGCTCGGTCAAGGCCGAGCCACCAAATGCTGGCTCGGCCAAGGCTGAGCCACCAAACGCTAGCTCGGCCAAGGCCGATCTTTTATGGATTCTTTCAGGATTTGGGGTTCCAACTGCTCTGATATTGTTGTTAGACAACTTCTAACTGAAGATAGAGAGGATCCCTCATTTTGAGCTGAAGAAACCAAAAAAAAAGCCTATAAATAAAAGGCTCGGGTGTTCATTTTAGGGAGGAGAGATCAAGAGGACGAAGTACTGCCGAATTGGAGAGTGGAGCCACAAATTTACAGCAAGGGTTAGCAGATCTTGGCGATCTCCTGCGCATAAAGAGTGGAGTTCGAGAGATCTGAGACCCGTCCCCTATTCCTCCGGATTTAAGCTTGGTCTTAAATCCCGAGAAGAGCCGTGATTTTGCTTAGTCAAAATCGCCGCTACTGCAATTACTTCCTTCGTGAAGTGAGAGCATTGATTATCCAACTTCTGCTAACCGGATCTGATCCGTGGCGGTCCACGGATATTGACGTCCCTGGCACAGGCAAAGAACCCATACAAGCAGAAGACCGATAAACGATCTCCTTGCGTTTGTTTGATAAAGTTGTAAACTTGTTTTATTTTCATTGTGTAAGGAGATCTTATAAAAAGATCAACTTTTTATTTTATTCGAGTTTATTATAATGACTAAAGTTGTAATAGATTCGATAGCAATGAAAACAGTAATTTTCGACGCAAACAAGCTGGCGACCACAGTGGGAGCCAACAGCTTCGCTGCCGAAGCTGTCGTGCCGCAACCACGGATCCAGATCCCGGTTTACGAAGAGGTCGAGTACGAGTTCGACCAACTAAAATTCGAGGAGTATCTGTTGTCCTCCTCCTCCGGATCCTCCACCCCTTGAAAGCGCAGGAGAATCAAGGCCCCCGTTATCGCTGCAACCCCGCCTTGTAATGCCCCTCTAGTCTCTAATGAGCCCGGATCTACAGATCTGGACCTTTCCATCACCAAGGAATTAATTACAGAAGGCATGCCAACCCTATCAAAGTGGGCACGCCAAAGACAGCGCCAACGACTTGCGCGTCAACTCGGTAAGGCTTTGGAGCCGGTTGACGGGATTCGCTATGAAGCGGATCTGAAGTCCAGAAGGTGCAAACCCCTTCAGCAGCAAATGAATGGTGTATCCTCCAAGCCAACAGCGAATAAATGGATCCAAGTCAAACGGACCCGCTCAACCCTCGAGAAGCGTATTTAGAAGTGTCATGCCTTGATTGCGCACGCACGGATCCCCATGCGAGAAGCGCAAAAACTAAAGCAGAAAGTGGTGGTCAAGAAACCACCAAGATCACGCCGAGTCTGGAGGCCAAAGTCCAAACCGGCATCAAAAATAACCCAAACGGTGCCCGAAGGCGTCAGAGAAACCAGAAGACCAAATGGTGGCTCGGCCAAGTTCAAACCACCAAATGGTGGCTCGACCAAGTTCAAACCACCAAATGGTGGCTCGGACAAGTTCAAACCACCAAATGGTGGCTCGGCCAAATTCAAACCACCAAATGGTGGCTCGACCAAGTTCAAACCACCAAATGGTGGCTCGACCAAGTTCAAACCACCAAATGGTGGCTCGGCCAAAGTCAAACCACCAAATGGTGGTTTGAGCAAAACTCAGACTGGTTTGGTCCATTTTATTACTGATTCACTTCCTACAGTCCCGTCTGAGTTTCCGACGGCCCTTATTCCTGTCCCGATGAATTATACACTCCCGGTGATGCCTCACGACCACGGAGACTTATCCTGTTTCAAGATGAGGATGACGGATCGCCTGGGTTCCTTGTACGAGGATCGAGGTAAAGTTCTGATCAAAGAACACTTGGGTCCGGTGACTGAATCCCAAGCAATCACTCGAGCTGGGGGTCGCACACGCCCTCGCAACAAGTCAGGGCCTTCCTATAATGGGAAAACCCCTGCGATTGATCGCCTCGGACGGCGAATTAAAGTCCAAGAGCCCGTCAAGAGTTCGCGTCCCCAAAAGCGCCGCTCTAAACGCGTGACTCTTGAGGACGCAAACAAGGCATCGAGTCCTCGGAAGGAGACGTATTCGTCAGACGATAACGTTATACCTGATGAGTCATGCCAACAAACGATAGGTTGCTCCGGTCTTCAGACCGATGAGTTGTACTATCGGGCTAGGGGTACGAACAGATTTCAAAAGAGAGGTACCCAAGAAACGGACTCTCATTGTCCGTGCACAAACATTGTCAGGGCAGTATTATCAGCGTGTAGCTGTCCCAAGACCGCTCCGCAGAGGGTCTCGGTATTTGAGAGGATCTCTAACGGAGCGACTAAGTCCAAGCCAAGACGTTTCCACAAGAAACGATCGGCCGTTCAAGGTGACGAACTTTCGGAAGTCACAATAAATATGGCTGATAAGGAAAAATCGATTCGACCTTCTAGTTCTGACCCGCTTGTATCGCATCGTCTAACTCGGTTACGATCAGGAACTATTAGACAAAGAGACTATCAGAGAATGCAGAGAGGGTTATCCTCAGATGATGAAGCATCGGATGCTAACTCGGCCATCGCTTCTGATAATATGGTATCCAGTCCGGGACAATCCCGCGAAGTATTTATGATTAACACCGAGGAAGTAGCCAAAATGGTTGAGGATGCCTTGGCCAAGCAGAAAGAGGCATTCAAGATCGAAATGGAAACGACTATGCTATGAATGAGGAAAGAGCATGACCAATAAATTCGGGCTCTATCCAATCAGTTCGGTGAATCTAGCCACCGTAACCTTGCTCACCAAGTAGGTAGCGATTCAGATATGGATGAACGTCTCAATACTGAGAACCCTCCCCTTGACCAAAACACTAGGGGTAGCCCTACCAATAATGACAACACCGGGGGTGGCCCCGTTATTCCTCTTAACAATCATCCAAGCCCCGATACGAGCGAGGATGAGAAAATAAAAGATCTCGAGAGCAAAATCAATGCTCTGATGTCTGCTCGAGAGGTGAAAAGGACTGGTATTCCGTGTCCATATCCGAGAGAGTGGGATTCGATCCCGTATCCAGCGAAGTTCAACCTGATCAACTTCACACCGTTTGATGGGAATGGTTCGCCCACTCAGCATTTGATCTACTTCAAGTCCCACTTGGGCATGATCTCCGGCAATGAAGCTTTGATGGTTCGGTCATTCGTTGGTACCCTTCGCGGGCCGGCCTTCGATTGGTACCGTCATCTCAAGCCCGGAAGTATTAACAACTGGGACGATATGGAGAGTTCATTCCTCGGTAATTTCTTTGACGACGATGACGAAGTATCCATCAGGACACTTTTCGATAAGAAACAAGAAGATGATGAGACAGTCGACGACTTCGTCAAGCGCTTCCGGAATAAAGCAATGAACTGCCGAGATCCAATCACAGAGGACTTCATCCTCCAGACATGTCATAACAACCTATCTATTGAGATATTGGAAGTTATGAGAGTCGCACCGTCCAATACTTGGAAAGAGTTGAAGATGCGTGGAGAGCGGGCCGAACGCTTCCTCCGAAGGAAGAAGGCCGAGAGGAGCCAACCGACGGCTAATCCTACAAACTCGAACTTCGCCTCCCGTGGTAAGGGCAAGGCACCTGCAGCTGCTGTTGGTGCTAATCAAATGTCGCAATAACAACCCCGAAGGCAGCAAAAGACTTCGGATCCGAAACTCCAAAAAGAATATTCCTTCAAGGACGAAGACATTCCAGCCATCTTCGAATCCCTCCTTGAACCTTCAAGGACGAAGACATTCCAGCCATCTTCGAATCCCTCCTTGAAAACAACAAGATCAAGCTACCACTTATCGCAAATCAGGAGGAAGCTGACGATACTGCGGATCCAAAGTACTGTGCGTACCACAGGAGGGTCCTTCATCCCACTAAGGATTTCTTTGCTCTCAAGAATAGTATCCAAACCTTGGTTGAAGCCGGCATTATATCGCTCAATTAAGCCAAATGAAGACTCCGATAAGTATAAGAGTATAAACTGCTCCTTCCTACACTCCAAAAAGTATACGAGTATAAACTGCTTCTCGGTCATCCAACTAAGTACAATGTTAAACCCGATTTCGCAAAAGAAGCTGGGGGTGGATGATTTATGTAGCGGGAAGTTCCTAGAGAATCTTATATTCTTAAGGATAACCCAAACATGTATCCGAGGATAACGTACTCCTCGTTACACCCAGTTTTGCAAAGAAAGCTGGGGGTGGATAATTCGTGTAACGGGAAGTTTCCGGAAGAATGTTAAATATAATATTCTTAGGGATAACCCGATCATTATGAACAAAGTGATAAACACTAAACTCCTATTATGATTTTTGAACACTCTTTTGCTGAGATAAGATTCGATCAATTCATTGAATCAATTTTTCCTCACAAAACTCTCATTGGTGTTTGACGACTCATAGTCTCCCACCACAGAATTCCCCACCGATCAGACTAATTGATGGTGGGACCATCAAAATTCTTTTCTGTTTAATCCATTCAAACTTCCGCTATGTTCGTGCCCTCAACACTTTCATGGTTAGAGTCCGGATATAATGCTTAGAAGTTTGATCTATCAATCCTTGGCGAATTGTCAAACCCCTTCATGTTAAATCCTTATCACTTAACACCAGGAACCCCCTTTGAGTGATTTGTACAAATCAACACTCCTACAGTTATTTGTACTCCCACTCTCACTTTTCACTTGGTCAAACCTTCCTACAGTTAGGACCACAATCAAAATCACCTCTCGATTCCTTCAATGAACGAGAAGTCCACAAATCGAGTGATCAAACCTATAAAAGTTAGGGTCATCCCTTCAATGAACGAGAAGTCCACAAATCGAGTGATCAAACCTATAAAAGTTAGGGTCATCTCACACTCCCACTCTCACTTGGTCAAAAGGGTCATCTCACACTCCCACTCTCACTTGGTCAAACCTTCCTACAGTTAGGACCACATTCAAAATCCCTTCTCGATTCCTTCAATGAACGAGAGGTTCATTTTTAAATCGAGCGATCAAACCTTCCTACAAAGAAGATCATCTCAAACCTCCCATTCGGTCAAACCTTTCTATGGTTAGGGCCAAAACCAAAATCCCCTTTCGATTCCTCCAATGAACGAGAGGTCCACTTTCAAACCAGATGTCAAACCTTCCTACAGTTAGGGTCACCTCAAACTCTCGCTTGGTCAAACCTTCCTACAGTTAGGGCCAAAACCACAATTCATCCTCGATAAACGAGGAACCCACCTTTAGTTTGATAATCAAACCTTTCGACAGTTAGGGTTATCCGAATCTTTTTGATTCTTGGAGTAGAGATCCCACTCTTAGTTTCGCCTTTCCGGATTCTTAAAGTGGAGATCCCACTTGGAGTTTCCTTTTTCAACTGGAGATAGAATATAAAATTCTTCCTCTTCAGCTTTGGGAAAGAGAATATAAAATTCTTCCTCTCCCACATCGGGTTCGTCTTTGTCTTCCTCTTCAGCTTTGGGAAAGAGAATATAAAATTCTTCCTCTCCCACATCGGGTTCGTCTTTGCCCTAAGAAGAAGACATCATTTTTTTAAACTCCTAAAATCCGTGCTTCGCACGTACGGGGAATTTTATCCCGAATCCTGAGTAGGGATAAGTCAATGCCTAACACGCGTTGCCGGTTTAGTCTTTCACCGATTGAAAAAGATATCAGAATCCAGTCTGGGGTATTTTATCCCAAAGCCTAAGTAGAGATAAGTCAACGCCTAACCCGCGTTGCTGGGTGGTTCGTTCCCGTAAAAACGACCAAGCCTACGTATTCAGCATCGTAGCAACAAAAATCCATGCCTTTTATGCATGGGGAATTTTATCCCGAATACTGAGTAGGAATAAGTCAACGCCTAACACGCGTTGCCGGTTTAGTCTTTCACTGATTAAAAAAGATACCAGAATCCAGTTTGGGGTATTTTATCCCGAAGTCTAAGTAGGGATAAGTCAACGCCTAACCCGCGTTACTGGGTGGTTCGTTCCTGTAAAAACAACCAAGTCTACGTATTCAGTATCGTAGCAGTAAAAATCCATGCCTTTTATGCATGGGGAATTTTATCCTGAAGCCTAAGCAGGGATAAGCCAACGCCTAACACGCATTGCCAGTTTAGTCTTTTACCAATTGAAGAAGATACCAGAATCCGAGTCTGGGGACTTTTATCCTGAATCCTAAGTAAGGATAAGTCGGCGCCTAACAAGCGTTACCGGGTAGCCTGTTCCCATAACAATGACGAAGTCTACGTATTCGAAGTCGTAGCATCAAGTCTAAGGGAGTTCATTCCTTTAGCACAACGTCACATTCAGAACGGGTTTTAACAATCCGCTTGCTAGCCCGACTCAAACGGTAGTCGGTAAAGGCATATCAAATCCGTTGATGGCTGAGGATTTGCCAAAAATCCTAAGTCTACGTCTGATACACGTTGCTGTTTAGTCTTTTTACAGGAGAAAGACGAAGTCTACGTATTCAATATCGTAGCACTAAAAGATAACGTTACATGCAGAACGGACCATAAACAATCTGCATGCTAGCCCGACTCAAACGGTAATCGGTAAAGGCTTATCAAACCCGTTGATGGCTGAGAATTTACCAAAAATTCTATAAATACGAGTCATTGACGCATCAGCTTCATTAGTTGGTCTCGTGATTTAAGCATACAATGACTTCGAGATAAAATCCATATCTGCAGACGAAACAACTTTAATAGTTGGTCCTGCAGCCTAAAATTTGGAATTGTGAGATAAAATCCATATCTGCAGACGAAACAACTTTAATAGTTGGTCCTGCAGCCTAAAATTTGGAATTGTCATGCTCCAATACCTTAAGAGCTTAAACTGTGTATACTCCAGCAAACGTACGAGTATAAACTGTGTTAATGCCAATCAACACATTGCGATGAAAGTTAACGCTAATCAATACAAAACCCTAAGGCCAACGCCAAGCAACGCGTAGCCCTAGGTCAACGCCGGTCAACGCGTTGCGACAAAGATAATCAGTTCAAAGTCAACTCAATAACACGAGCCAAAACTAACTCACCAATTTCGATTCAAGACTTCGACAACGGTCAGACGATAAACGCAGCGCCGGAAGAACTTCATCTATTCGACAAAGCATTGGATAGACTGAAGGCTGAGGAAGTCAAGAATTAAAACAATTCAAAGGTCCTTTGACACCGACTAAAGGCGGGGGACTATCATATCCAAAGCATTCCAGACTCCTGCATAAAAGAATGAGTCTGAAATACTTTGGAGGGGGTATCTGTAGGCGTCTAAAAATGCCTATAAGTATCCATGTACAGCTCGAGACAAAGAGAATGTGATGAACGCCACTATCTAAGTCTAAGAGGATTATCCGACGTCGATGAACACATGAAGCGAAATGGCGAACCGAATAGCCTATACACTCACCGGCCACCTCCAAATGGCCCGTGTACTCGCCAGCTACCAAATCGGCAAACCAAGTGGCCTGCGTGCTAATCGGCCACCTCCAAGCGGCCTGTGTACCCACCAGCCACCAAATCGGCGAACCAAGTGGCCCGCACGCTCATCGGACACCGCCATTTGGTGGCCCAGCCAAGGCCGAGCCACGGGTGACTGTTCGGCAAAAAGTTAGTTTTTTCGGTTCTTTTATGGATTCTTTCGGGATTTGGGGTTCCAACTGCTCTGATATTGTTGTTAGACATCTTCTAACTGAAGATAGAGAGGATCCCTCATTTTGAGCTGAAGAAACCATCAATCAAGCCTATAAATAAAAGGCGCGGGTGTTCATTTTGGGGAGGAGAGATCAAGAGGATGAAGTGCTGCCGAATTGGAGAGTGGAGCCACAAATTTACAGCAAGGATTAGCAGATCTTGGCGATCTCCTGCGCATAAAGAGTGGAGTTCGAGAGATCTGAGACCCGTCCCCTATTCCTCCGGATTTAAGCTTGGTCTTAAATCCCGAGAAGAGCCGTGATTTTGCTTAGTCAAAATCGCCGCTACTGCAATTACTTCCTTCGTGAAGTGAGAGCATTGATTATCCAACTTCTGCTAACCGGATCTGATCTACGACAGTCCACGGATATTGACGTCCCCGGCACAGGCAAAGAACCCACACAAGCATAAGACTGAAAAACGATCTCCCTGCGTTTGTTTGATAAAGTTGTAAACTTGTTTTATTTTTATTGTGTAAGGAGATCTTATAAAAAGATCAACTTTTTATTTTATTCGAGTTTATTGTAATGACTAAAGTTGTAATATATTCGATAGCAATGAAAACAGTAATTTTCGACGCAAACATGGAATCCTTCGGAACATGTCAGATTTCCCCCAAGTTGCATTGATGTGCCTCTATATATTTCCACAATAAATAGGCACTGTCGAAAGAAATAAGTTTGTTAGAAGTATATGAGTCAAAAGCATTAAGCAAGAATTCTAACACTAACTTGTTCATAGTATAAATCTTTTTATCATGATTACTCCACTTGAATTTCTTCAAAGTTGGCACAACATAGGCACAATCAACGACTTCCCACAAATCGATATTTTTAGATCTAATAAATATTTTAAATCTAAAACACCATTGAGTAAAGGGGAAAGCATTGGATTTAGGAGCAATATTAATATCATAGCCTAAACTAGGTGCACCATGTATATTCATAATTACAAATGCAAGCAAGATAAAAATAATCTCAAAACTAAATTTGCAAAGCCAGGATCTTTGACTCTAGGCAGTTAAACCTCAAATCAAAGAGTATCAAGCTCTAGTATCAAGCTCTGATACCAAATGAAATTACCTTAGAGGAGGGGTGAATATGGTATATGTTAATCTAATTCGATATTAATGCCAAATTAAAACTTATTAACAATATCCTAGCAAGTATGATATACAATAAGATATATGCAAGGATAACAAATAAACAAAGGGCGATATAAACTATGAGACAATGGCGATATAAAAATATGATAAGCAATAAGCACAAGAATAGTATGCCAAGTCAAACACAAATACATAATATGATCATGGAGTTCGGTCACCCCAACCTGCATCTCCGCTCCTCACTCTCGAGGAGAATACTCCACTATCACAACCGGTTTTCAACGTTCACTGAAAACGTTTACAACTCACATAATCGGTTTTCTAGCCCACCCAAAACTTTCACAACTCTCACAAATGTAATCACACAATACACCCTCTAAATATTGGCCTCTCGTGTGTCACATGCCTCAAGTCCTCGAATTTACCACCTCTCCATAGGCTTTACTACCGACGACACTCCTCTTAAAATTGACCCCGTCTCTCACCACACACTCTTCTCGATGTCCTTGTGTATTACAATGTGATCTCATAATAAAGCTCAAGTACAAAGAGTTTGTTTTCTAATACAATGTGAGAACGAAATTGAGCCTACACTCAATAAATCACTCACCACAACCCAATTATACAATGTATGAAATACTAAAAGCTCAATAGGTGGTGTGTGTGATCAATGAGCAATAATCAAAACTAAACTTAATATAAAATCTAGCTTAATAAAAAAGATAATCAACAAATAAATATAAATACAAGCTAGAAATTAAGTTTAGTAAAACTTCTCTGAAAATAAGAGTGAGAGAGATGAAATTGAAGCCCAAACACGAAATTGATAATCTCTTCTTCCTCTTGTGAAAACCACTTCACATAAACACTTGTAAAAAACTTTGAAACACTAAACAAACTTGCCCAAAACTTATATTTTGTTTTTCTTAGTTAGTTCAAAAGTTTGTGGGTAAGGGGGTATATATAGGATCACAAAACAAAGCCCAAAAACTGAGAAAATCCAAGCAAAAAGATAAAAACCTAAAAAATCAGCAAGCTAAAAAAACTAGTCGTTACAGACCATTAGTCGACTAATATTATTTATTAGTTGACTGATGAGCTGACCGTTACAGGCCGCTCATCCGCTATCGGTCGACTGATAAACTCGTCAGTCAACTGATAACCTACATCGGTCGACTGATGGTTCATCAGTTGACTGATTGTTCATCAGTCAACTGAGCAGAAACTAAACTATTATTCCAGCACGTTTCATCGGTCGATTGATACTGTTCATCAATCGACTAATTACATACACATGGGATATAATGAACAGTAAAAATAAACTTTGAACCCCTATAAAAAATAACAAATAAATTCTAAAAATTATAAAACTTCAAAAAATGTTTATAAACATGAAAATAAACATGTTACAAAAAGAATTTTTTAAATTGTTTTTTTCATTTGTGAAAACTCATCATTTTTCAAAATAGTCCAAAATATGAAAAACTTAATATTTTAAGTGTATTGAGTCTTTAATCCATAAACACATAATTTTACAAATAAACATGATTTAATTAATTTTAAACTTGTTAATTAATGAAATCATTTTAAGCGTATATAAACATGAAATGAATATGGCTTATATAATTATATACATATGTTTTATATTTATATAGCTAAACACATTATTTTCTAAAACAAAATCGATAAATAGAAAACTAGTATATATGTATATGTATATAACTATTAGTTTCATATTTATACGATTTAAACTCACAAGCTATAAAATGAAAATGTGTATGTGTGTATAATGTTTGAGCTTTAAGTATCAACACACAAAGTATAAACCTAAAACATTATACCCAAGTTATTGATCTTCAATAAAGCTCATCTTGGTTGCGGATGAAGCTTGATCTTAAATTTGACTTTGAATAGAAAATAACTTCATTCCGATATTCCGCCAACCTCCATTGAATGTCATTGTTAAGGTGCAATCCATCTAACCTCCAACAGAGGATCTTTGTGTAGAATACCTAACATGCAAGTATGAACACTCGACAAACATTATTAGGAATTGTTTCTTAATCATTAAAACTAGATTAGATAGTAGGCTCATAAACATAAGACCTAACAGAGAAGACCTTTAAAACATGGGCTAAGGTATTAATTCATATCATAACAATGAATTCCATTTAATTAAACGTGATGATATTATAATTTATTTCATACCACATTTGTAAGATATTGTAGGAAAATAGTAACTCTAAGCTAAGGGGATATATAAACAAGACTCTCCCTTTCTACAAACATTTACAGAAGATCATGAGTGATGATCATGCTAGGGGTGAGTTTGTTAAGCCAGTTTATAAAACAATTGGCGTTAACAATGTCATTCCTCTTGATGATGATGATGGAGGCATTCAACACGAGAGTGAGGCTGAGCCTCAATCTGATGCTAACAACACACCAAACTCCACTTCTGCAAAATCCCAGCATGAGTCTAACACAAGGCCTTCCTCAAGCAAAAAGGCTCGAAAATCTAATGATGATGAGTTGATACCTAGCTTTGTCAAGTTGATGTCGGAATCAATTCAAAATCAACACATCATACATTGGACTGAGCAATTAGCTTCAGCTTTGAGGTCTCATAGTGACACATATAGTGATGTATTCCTCGACATGGTATTAGATCACTTGTTATGAGTTTAAGAAAGAGTCAAGGAGGTTTTTTTTAATCAAAACTAAGGAGGTGCAGAAGAGGTATATTGAAAATCTAGCGGTGGTCTAAGGATGGGATACATCATTAGCTTGATGGATTCATGTGGTCTTGTGGGCTTGGTTATTTTGTGCACATGACACTCTATTTTGATCGTTGTTCGTATACTTTGCCTTCCTGTTGCTAATTACTAAACACGTACACATACTTATTTTTGTTAATTACAAACATTAGAAGTTGCAATGCATGTAGCTAATATTTGTTGTTGGTTTTATTCATGTTGCTAATTATTATTGTTGGTTATTTGTCCTTAGATTGAGCCAATTGTTGTCGGTGCATTGTGATATATAGTGCTCGGTATGATCTAAATAACACATGGCTTGGTACTCAATCCGGTATGTGACATTTCCATACTTGTTTATTTAGATGGACAATGATGATGATAACAAACTGAGAATGCAACCTATATTTAATGTGTAATGCTAAGGCGAGGCAATTTTGTTTGGACTACAACCTTCATTGATATTTCAATGTATGAGTGAGGCAAACCATCAAAATTGCAGCCAATGTTACATCATAAATGTTTAGGCGAGGCAATCTGTTATGACAAATATATTTATATCCTGAGCCTAGTAAGTATTCATTAATTTGATTTCGAGCTGTTGCGGCTGTTTTTTGGTTACAAATCTGATTTTGAGCTTGTTTAGCTCTATGTTATGGACTTTTGGGTTGATACTTATGCTCATTGTCGAGCTGTTGTGGCTGTTTTTTTTGTTACAAATCTGATTTTGAGCTTGTTTAGCTCTTTGTTGTGGACTTTTGGGTTGATACTTGTGCTCGTTATTGAGTTGTTATGGCTATTTTTTGCTTACAAATCTGATTTTGAGCTTGTTTAGCTCTATGTTGTGGATTTTTGGGTTGATATTTGTGCTTGTTGTCGAGCTGTTGCAGCTGTTTTTTGGTTACAAATCTTATTTTGAGCTTGTTTAGCTCTATGTTGTGGATTTTTAGGTTAATACTTGTGCTTGTTGTCAATCTGTTGCGGCTACTTTTTGGTTACAAATCTAATATTGAGCTTGTTTAGCTCTTTGTTGTGGACTTTTGGGTTGATACTTATGCTCGTTGTCGAGCTATTACGGCTATTTTTTGGTTACAAATATGATTTTGAGCTTGTTTAGCTCTATGTTGTGGACTTTTGGGTTGATACTTGTGCTCATTGTTGAGCTGTTACGGCTATTTTTTTAGTTATAAATATGATTTTGAGCTTGTTTAGCTCTATGTTGTGGACTTTTGGGTTGATACTTGTGTTCATTGTCGAGCTGTTGCGGCTATTTTTGGTTACAAATCTAATTTTGAGCTTATTTAGCTCTATGTTGTGGACTTTTGGGTTGATACTTGTATTCGTTGTCGAGCTGTTGCGGCTGTTTTTTGGTTACGAATCTGATTTTGAGCTTGTTTAGCTCTATGTTGTGGACTTTTGGGTTAATACTTATGCTCGTTGTCGACCTGTTGCGGCTGTTTTTTGGTTACAAATATGATTTTGAGCTTGTTTAGCTCTATGTTGTGGACTTTTGGGTTGATACTTGTGCTCGTATTCGAGCTGTTGCGGCTGTTTTTTTGTTACAAATCTGATTTTGAGCTTGTTTAGCTCTATGTTGTGGATTTTTGGGTTGATACTTGTGCTCGTATTCAAGCTGTTGCAGCTGTTTTTTGGTTACAAATCTGATTTTGAGCTTGTTATGTCTATGTTATGGAGTTCTTGATTTTGGCAATGATGATGGTCAATTAAATAAGATTGCAAACTAATTTATAATGTTCATAATAAGATAAGGCGTTCTTTACTACGTCATTGGAACGCAATCTATGTGAACTTGTATGTTTTAGTTGAGGCAATCAATTTTGATAAAAGACCATTAGCTTAGCCAAATTTATTCATGAAAATATCAAATTATGTGCACGAAATTGCCAAAGTGATATATATTTAGAACAGTGATTTCGATCTAACCAAAGTAAATAAATTTCTAGTCCATAATGCTGGCCAATCACTTCTTTACCCATGTTGGGTACAGACCCATTGTTATCAATATCGTGCATGTGAGTTAAGACATCATTCATATTCTAATCCGGGTAGGGGATATTATTGTAATAGGGATACCTCCACCACCCGTTTTGGTCTCTAACTTTCAAAACATTATCTCTTAGCATTATTATCACTTCTTCCATTATATCTCATATCTCATCACGCTCTCGATCTTCATCTGTATATGAAAATAATTCTTCATATGTTGGTTTCTACAGTATATTCCGAGCATGTTGATTACAAAAAAGAAAAAAATAGACTCTGGTCATTGTGAAAATGTTAATAGAATTTATAGTTTTTTCTAACCAAAATACATACATTTGTATTTGATGAACTTGATGAGTCACCACAGCCTCTAACACTCTTACTCATGCTTTTCAATTGTAAAAATTTTGTGATCATAGATAGTTGTGGGTAGAATGATTTTATAAGATTTCAGAATAAAAAACTAGCCATTAAAATAGTCGTTTTAAAGTGATATATATATGGTAGTTGACACTTTCTTATAAATTTGGCATATGTAACCAAATGAAAGAAAAAAAACTTGACATTTCTATAAAGTAATGGCCTCATTTTCTTGTTCTGAATCAAACAAGTAAAATACAAAAAATAAGAAAACTTGTACTTTTTGACTTTTCAAAACTTTTTATATAATCTTTTTAAGAAATACAAGGAATTCTATATTTTGGGTATTTTCCTTTTCCTATAATTTATAGAAATTAAACCAAACACCCCCTAACTCTCGCACATACAATCCAACCAGATAAGTCGTTGAGTTTCTCTAGGCAACTCCGATTGATGAAAGAAGTAGCAAGTTCCCCCAGAGAGTGACCATACTTGGGTAAAGAATCAGCAATAGCATCGCCTTTACGAAAACAGTGGGGGTACAATAATGACTTATAGATAATGATGCATCTCTTGCCAACAATGGTGCAGCTACCAAAACGGACGTTGCTTCCCAATCAAGGATACAAGAGTCCTAGAATCAGATTGAGCACTGGCAGGTTGAAGACTATTGGATTTTTTGGTCAAAACCGCTTTTAAAAATAATTTTTCAAACTATATATATATATATATATATATATTAACTACTAGTATTTTTCATAAATGCTTAGTAGCCTAGTGGAAAGTTAAAGTTTTGGCATTTCAAAATGTTCTCTGTTCGTGGCAGTAGGCATCAAAAATTACCTATAGGGTATCACACATAGCTCAAGATAAAGATAAGGCGATAAACATCATTATCTAAGTTATAAAGGATCATCCAAAGCTAAAGATCAATTAAGGAATGTACAAGAAGCGCATCACACAAGTTTTGAGGCACAAAACGTGTCTCAGAAACTATGAGAAGACTCATAGTTTCTGAGACAGTTGCGGCTGTCTCGAAAGCTATAAAGGCAAATCATAGTTTTCGAAACACTTGCGGTTGTCTCGGAAGCTATGAAGGCAAATCGTAATTTCTGAAATACTTGCGACTGTCTCAGAAGCTATGAAGGCAAATCATAGTTTCTGAAACACTTGTGACTGTCTCAAAAACTAGAGTGGATTTGGTGACGGTTTTCTCTAGTTTTGGGCAATCCATGTGGCTTCATAACTGCTGGGAACCATCCATAATCGTGGGGAAGATGTTACAAGCAAAAATCACGTCCATAACTGCTGGAATAATATCAATTAAATGTGGTTAAAGCAGTTACAAAACTACCAGAAATGAGCCATGTTTCTGAGACAGCTGCGAGTATCTCGGAAATAGAGGTTTTTCGACACAGTTTCTTGTCAACTTTAGACTTCAGTTACAATTCTTATGGGTTATAAATACCTTCCTAGGACCATTACTGAGGAGGGACGAAGCATTATTGAGTAGAATAGAGCAGAGATTTGAGCGTTCTAATTAAGGGAGAAAGAGAATCTTCATCACGTGCAAGGCTTTCAGAGCTCTTGCGATTCCTTGAGATCTAAGCTTTGACTTAATCTCGAGAAGAGTGTTTTATCTTATTTTGCTAAGATATTCACTTCTGTATTTGTTTCTAAAAAGAAACATTAACTTTAAGCCTTCTTCACGGTTCAACTTGGATCTGTGATTCGGTCGTTCACGGGCTAAAGCACCCCCGGCACAGGAAAAGATCTCACGCAAGCAACGAATGATAAATGCTCCTGCGTGTGTTTCTAGAATGTTGTTTGTTTGTAACGAGAAGTCTTATAAAAGATTTATTTCTCAGAATTCATTGTATTCGATAAACGAGTTGTAATGAGTTTAATAAATAAACTAATTTCTGACGCAAACACGCTGGAGACTTGCTAACGACAAGCCGAGAAGTGTTTTATTTTAATTAATCCCTCATAAGTTCTAGTCGGTCGTGGGTCGTGGGCTGTGGGCCGTGGGCTAGTGAGCTTGTGGGTCGTGGGTCGTAAGCCAATGGGCTGGGGATCGGGGCTAATCAGGTTGAGGCGCTAAGTCACGCTTTGTTAGGCATACTTTACACTTCGCACAGAGGCATCGGGGCTAAGAGGCACCCTTTGTCGCCACGTTGGCTGCCACTATGGTCACCACGATGGTTGCCTTGCAAGCTGCTTCGTAGCATGCAGACGAGCTACGCATTCGTACGAGGGTGTGACCCTAGCGTTCTCGAGATCAGATAATGCTCCTCTGTTTGACGAGGTTCACCTGTTTGACGAGGTTCGCCTATTTGATGAGGTTCGCTCATTTGATGATGTTCACCTATTTGATGAGGTTTGCTCGTTTGACGAGGTTCTCCCTTTTGAAGAGGTTCACCCGTTCGACAAGGTTCGTCCTACAGACGATGTTCTTCTTATTTGCTAAGACGTGACCCTCGCATTTCATATTAACGTGTCTATTTATTGCCTTATATTTAGGAGTTAATACATGTAGCAGTTATGAAAACATTACATCAATTTAATGGATTGTTGTTATAATTATAATTACCATTATGATTTGTAACAACCACATTAATTGAGGATGACTCTTGAGATGGCCTTAGAGGCCTATAAATTGTGCCCCTTGGGCAGCTCTTGGTGAGAACATGAAAAACGAACATCGGATCGAGGATATCTTGACGTTGTTATTGTTGTTGCAGAAACTATGCCCGAAGAAACTTGCCCTGAAACCGAAATATTTTGAACCGAAAGGTTCTGAGATCGAGGAGATCTTTGCCTTGACCAAAATGTCTTATAGATCAAGGAGATCTTAACATTACTGGGTTGGTACACACCAGAGTACTGTACTGCTGTTTCCGGAAATAGTTTGGTCTTAGGATCCTTGTACTGGAGTAGGCCAAATATTATTTTAAGCACAGCGTTTCATAAACGCACAACAATTAACTTAAAAAAGTTTAAATTTATAGTACATTAACTTTTATTGTTTTATTTTAGATTTAACCATAATATCCAACAATCTTAAAATAATATTTCTGATCTACTAACGGATTCTGCGAGGACTCTTGGAGTGGATTGTCTAAAGTTAGAGAACTTTTATGGATCCAACTTCAACGCATAGCGTCGAAAAGTAATCTTCGAGATGCAACTCTTAAAGATCTACTATGTGGTTTCTGAGGAGAAACCCAACTTTAAAGAAGACTCTGAGTCTGAAGCCTATTGAGCTAAAAATGATCATTTCTGTAGGAGTTATCTTCTTAACTGTCTGGCCGATTATCTGATAGATGCTTACACCAACAAGCCCTCTGCGAAGGAAATCTAGAATGCTCTAGTGAACCAATACAAGGATGAGGAGAAATTGTCCAAGTCTCACAAGTTTCTGGACTTTAAATTTAAAGATGACACTGAGGTTTTGCCTCAAGTTAAAGAGCTTGAAAAGCTTGTTATGAAGCTGAAGGATGAAAAGATCAATCTTTATAAAACCTTTATTTCTGATGCAATTGTTAACAAGCTTCCTCCATCTTGAATGTCATTCTCCACGGATATTCAAAGAAGAAAAACACAGGTGACTCTATCTGATTTGAAGAGGTTCATTCGGGCCAAGGACGAGATTCGAACTCACACGAAGGATGAACTCCTTGCTAATTGTATGGTGTAAATTTTAATTTCCTGAAATAGGGGTCACATTTGTATTGATAAGAACAGCTTATTACAAACTAATAAATCAAAATTACAATAGAAGCGGAGGGAATGCCTCCTTGTTTAACGTGGGGACTTTGGCAGCAATAGGACGCCTCGCTCGGTTCTCACACCGAGTTTGCTTCCCTTGGATGATCTGAGCGAAGTTGCGGGCGAGCTTCAGTACGCAGTACAAACTCGTGTTGATCGAGTTTGAGTTCCCGAGCTTAATGGCTATCAAGACCGAAAGCTGGAAGAAGATGCTACAGTGCAAGAACAATGCAAAGAGCCAAGCTCGATTCTCTTAGATCTTAAGAGAACTAATTGCCAAGGAGCCAAATAGGTTCGATCTTGATCAAGAGTTTAGGACCTCTCTTTTGATAGTCATCATTGGCTATTTATAGTGGAAGAGAAGCATGGCTACTCCCTCAAATTGTGGGTTTGTGGTTGAGGGGGACCATAACTCCATCCCTTAAATCTTAGGATGTGATCATTAGAGGTGAGGAGAACCATACTTCATCCCTTAGATCATAGAGAGTGGGTGTACCCACTGTTTGTGTTAAAAATCGTTGTTTTTATTGTGATTGAATCTATTACAACTTTAATCGTTTACAATAAACTCAAATAAAAAAGTTGATCTTTTTATAAGATCTCCTTATATAATGAAAATACAAAAGATACGACTCTTGTCAAACAGCTTTTTATAAGATCTCCTTATATAATGAAAATACAAAAGATACGACTCTTGTCAAACAGCGTAACAGACGTTTATCACCCGTTGCTTGAGTGAGAACTTTGCCTGTTTTGGGGACGTTAATATCCGTAGACCGTCGCGAATCAGATCCGATTGACAGATAAATGATCAAAGCTCTCACTTCATGAGAGAGAATGGCTCTTAAGCCTTAATTAGTTCAAAGCATTTTGGATGCGGGATGTTTGATAGGAAACATGCTTAAAGAACTCACCTATGCATGGGTGGAGATTTGACCATCTCTTATGGTATCTTGTGAAAAAATACCTAAAGACCTAGCAGAAATCAGGACATGCACAGGGCCATAAATGTGCAAGGCAAAGACAAAGGTAAGTGTGGTTCAAAGTGAAAGCTACCACATATAAGTTTGATCTTGTGTGATCGCTGGATTTTAGACATGTGCTGGTTTAAGTCTCTGCGACACCATGCATCTATCTTTTATTTAGTTGGTCTAAGGGGGATTCAAGTCCTTGTGATATCTACCTTATGCACAACGATTGAAACAATGGTACCATTACATGACACTAGTTTAAAAACTTGTGGGGGGTTGTTGGATTTTTTTGGTCAAAACCGCTTTCCAAAATAAGTTTTAAAACTATATATATTAACTACTAGTACTTTTTATAAATGCTTAGTAGCCTAGTGAAAAGTTAAAGTTTTAGTGTTTTAAAAGGTCCTCTGTTCGAGGTTTGCCAATGGCAAGCCAAAAAGTATTTTGTTTTAATTAATCCCTCATAAGTTCTAGTGGGTCGTAGATCGTGGGTCGTGGGCTATGGGCCGTGAGCTCATGGGCCGTGAGACGTCGGCCAATGGGCCGGGGATCGGGGCTAATCGGGCTGAGGCACTAAGCAACGCTTTGTTAGGCACACTTTGCACTTCGTACGGAGGCATCGGGGCTAGGAGGTGCCACATTGGCTGCCATTATAGTCGCCATGAAGATTGCCTCACAGGCTGCTTCGCAGCATGTAGACGACCTATGCATTTGTATAAGGGTGTGACCCTAGCGTTCTTGAGATCAGACGATGCTCTTCTGTTTGACGTGGTTCGCTTGTTCGACGAGGTTCGCCTATTTGATGAGGTTCGCTTGTTCGATGAGGTTCGTCTGTTTGATGAGGTTCGCTCGTTCAACGAGGTTTGTCCTACAGACGATGTTCGTCTGATTTGCTGAGACGTAACCCTCATATTTTGTATTAACGCATCCATTGATTACCTCGTATTCAGGAGTTAATGCATACAGCAGTTACGATAGTATTTACAGCAATGTAATGGATTGTTGTTACAATCATAATTACCATTATGATTTGTAACAGCCACATTAATTGAGGATGACTCTTGAGCTAACCTTAGAGGCCTATAAATAGCGCCCCTTGGGCAGTTCTTGGTGAGAACTAAAAAACGAACGTCAGATCAACGAGATCTTAACGTTGTTGCTGCTATTGTAATGTTGTTGTAGAAACTATGCCTGAAGGAACTTGCCTTGAAACCGAAAGGTTTTGAACCGAAAGGTTTTGAACCGAAAGGTTTTGAACCGAAAGGTTCTGAGATCGAGGAGATCTTTGCCTTGACTGAAATATCTTATAGATCGAGGAGATCTTGGCAGTACTGGGTTGGTGAACACTAGATTACTGTATTGTTGTTCCTGAAAGCAGTTTGGCATTGGGATCATTGCACCGAAGTAGGCCAAATATTGCTTTAAGCACAGTGTTTCACAAACGCACAGCAGTTAACTTGAAAAGGTTTAAAATTATAGCACATCAACTTTTACTGTTTTATTCGAGATTTAACCATAATATCCAACAAAGACCAATCTCAGAAATCAGTTTTGCTCCGATGGCCAATGCATGAATCTCACCCTGAAGGCTAACAGAACTCGTGGGCCCAACAAATGCACACAAGATCTCAACCTTGTGATTACGAATGATACCACCCACCGCAAGCTCATCACCGCGACAAGAGCTATCCATATTCAAAGCGAAAGAGTTAACCAATGGTGGGGGACCAAGCAATAGAAAAGGTTCTCTTGATGTGGGGGCCCTTAGGCTTGTACCAATCAACAACAAAGAATCAATGCTGAACTTTGAGGATCTCATGAAAGGCTTTATAAGATGTTCAATATGTTGCAATGAGTCAACAACCACCAATCTAGCATGTAAAAACCCCTAAGACATACCACCATAAACACAATTAATTCTGGGCTCCAAATTTAACTGCAAATGGCTATGCATGCAAGTACCCACCATAGAGAAGTGAGATTTGCCTTGGCATTTTATATACCGCCACATAATTCGAGTGAGAATATATTATTGTAGAAAGTAAGGGACAACAAAAAAGAGCACTAAAATACCTTCAAAATGACTGAGCAAGCTCACTTTGAATAAAAACATGGCTTAGAGACTCAACCTGGTGATGAGTGCAACAAACACATCTGGAAGCCATAAAAATATGATATAGGACGCTTAAGTGACAATTTCATGGGGAATGCAGATAATCACGAGCTAAATATTGATTTATACATATCATTAACATCCGCAAAGACATGATCATATCTTCCAACCCAGAAGACGGATTCTAATATATTATATATGTAAATCGCCTATCTTGACGAGACGGAGCCAACTAGATTATCAAAAATCTCATTAATTACACCCAGTTTTGACTAAAATCTAAAAATAATTAGCCTTTAGTTTATTTTTAGTAATAAAGTTGGAGTCTATTTAGATTAGAAAATAAATTCAATTTTAGAGTCAAATTAGATTAGGAAACAAATTCAATTTTGATTCATGATTTGTTTCCTTTATTATAGGGAATCTTTTTAGGATAGAATTTGATATTTTTTATTTTTGTAATTCTAGTCTTATTAGGAGTCGTATTTGTTTTGTTATTTAAGAAGAGACATGTAACCCCAAAGGAAAAACAACTTGTTTTATCAATAAAATTTATCTTTTAATATTTTTTTTGGATTCGAATATTGTTCTTTGTGGATTCAGAGAATGCCCCCTTGGTGGATTCTAAGGTTTTACTTCCGCGCTGCGTCAATTGGTATCAAAGCCTTGTTCCTCTAATCCGATGGCAGGTGATGAAGCCCCTATTTCTCGAACTGAGTTCGACGTACTGAAGACCACTGTTAATCAGATGAAGACTGCCGTAGAGCGACTTGCGTCGGCAGTGGAGCGTCTGAACACGAGAGGAGTTTGAAATAGCGTTGATGGTCGCCAACGACGTGATTCGACTCCACATGATGAATTCAACAACGACAATGACCCTAAGCAAGACCTTGGAGTTGGGAAGAGCAATAAAGAAAGAAGAATCACCTCCAGAGCATAATATCTTCCGCACGAGGTGCACTGTGATATAGAAGACTTGTGATGTTATTATTGACAATCACAGTAGAAATAATCTTGTCTCTCAGCGCATGGTGAATAAGTTAGGTTTAAAGACAGAGAAACACCCACCTCTCTTTAAGATCTATTGGATTCACAAGGGCAATGATGTGCAGAACGATGAGATGTGTCGTGTACCTTTTTCTATCGGTCACAGGTATTTTGATGATGTGTTGTGTGATGTGGTCGAGATGGATACTTGTCATATGCTTTTAGGTAGGTCATGTCAATTCAATATTGGAGCTACCCACAGAAGTAGAGACAATGTTTATATCTTCAAGAAAGATAGACGTCGAATTGTACTTTTGCCTCTTACAGAAAAGGAGTCATCTAAGATAAAAGCTACTAAGGAGAAGAAACCTTTGATGGTAAACAACGAGGCTTTAGCAGAAAACTTAAAGCAATCTGAAGAGGTCTATGACTTGGTTGTAACTAAAAAAGAAGAATCTACCCCTACCGAAATTCCTCCTAAGGTGCAAACAATCGTTATGCATGAGATTCATTATGGTGATATGATAGTGAAGATGGATGATGTGCATGATATTCTCAAAGGGGTTGAGAGTGATATTACACATATTGATGTTATCCTGATGGAGGAGAAGGATAAATTAGAGAGTGAGACAATTGATGATATGTGTGAATTGCTTGGTGGAGGGCTAGAGACAAAAGAGATGAAAAAATTGTGTATGGAGTATGACGCGGGATTTTCTTCCCTAGAAGCAAAGTTGGTGAATAATTTTAAAAAGAATTTGATGATACTTCAAGCACTAGAATACGAGAAGCAACATGAAACATATTTTGTGGAGTTCTTGAAGTCAACTGCACATCCACATGACGCCAATAAAATACACATGATGTCGGAAAGAATAATATACGAATTTGATTCAGAAGAAATCCTAGCCGAGAACATAAAAGAACAAATGGAAAAAATCAATGCTAAGTACAAGGCGAATGCTGATCGATGCAGGTTAAGAAATATATTTATCGATGAAGTTACTATTCAAGTAAATATAAGCTCGAGGTCGAGCTTCTTTCAATAAGGGGAGACTTAAGTGACAATTTCATGGGGGATGCAGACAATCACGAGCTAAATACAGATTTATACGTATTATTGACATCCATAAAGAAATGATCATATCTTCCAACCCAGAAGGTAGATTCTAACATATTATAAGAAAGATATTTATCGATGAAGTTACTGATGTAGGACGCTTAAGTGACAATTTCATGGGGGATGCAGACAATCATGAGCTAAATATAGATTTATACGTATTATTGATCTCCGCAAAGAAATGATCATATCTTCCAACCCAGAAGGAAGATTCTAACATATTATATATGTAAATCGTCTATCTTGACGAGACAGAACCAACTAGATTATCATATTTTTAAAATTTCATCAGTTACACCCAGTTTTGGCTAAAATCTAAAAATAATCAGCCTTTAGTTTATTTTTAGTAATAAAGTTAGAGTCTATTTAGATTAGGAAATAAATTCAATTTTAGAGTCAAATTAGATTAGGAAACAAATTTAATTTTGATTCATGATTTGTTTCCTTTATTATAGGAAGTCTTTTTATGATAGAATTTGATATTTTCTATTTTTTGTAATTCTAGTCTTACTAGGAGTCGTATTTATTTTGCTATTTAAGAAGAGACATGTAACCCCAAAGGAAAAACAACTTATTTTATCAATAAAATTTCTCTTTTAATATTTTCTTCGTGAATTCGGAGATTGTTCTTTGTGGATTCAGAGAACGCCCCCTTGATGGATTCCAAGGTTTTACTTCCGCGCTGCATCAAAATACCATCGCGTTTAGCCAAAGAGTCAATGGGAAGGATATTATGAAATATCCTCCCAACACACAAGCTTGGCAGATAGGGGTATGACAGTTACTCAAGTTTCCTCAAGAGTAGGAGCAGGGGTGTTACAAGGCCTGAAAGCATTCCAAGCTGATTCGGTCAAAAAATTTCCAGCCTTGTCAGGAGTCCAGTGTCTCAAATCAAGATTTTCTTTGAGTTTTTGAGTGGATTCGTAGAAAAGTTGCACCACTTCAGGGCTAAGAGAAGAGATAAATTTGTCAAAATACCAATGACCATCATAGTAGAATTCCATAAGTTTAACATTGCTATCTTCCGGATCATAAAGGAGAGTAAGATGAAACTCAAGAATCCGACGATGTAGCCAGAAAGATAAATTACATTTGCCCACGGTCCATGCACTGCTCAGAGAACATATTTTTCACAGAAAAGGATATCCTTCCGTTCTTTAGAGTATCAAACAGGACCTTTCCGGGGGATAGGAGAGTTGGATATGTTGTATTTAGCTCTCACGAAAACAGCCCAGATTGAAGAGGCAGCAAATGTTTCCTTTTACCAAATTCTGAGGTTCCCCAAAAACACCTAGCAAAGAGTAGTAAATTAAGAGGTTTCGACATATAGTTTCATCTGTTGCAGTCAAGTTCATCACACATGTTTATTGATTATCTAGGAAAAGAAACAGTTTATCTCCAAATCTAAATTTGTGACATGTATATATAGAAAATGATTTACTTTTTTAGGGGAGTTACCTTAATCAGATACTGTTTCCTTTTCATTTTGTTGGTCTTCCTTTACCTCAAGCAAAATTGATTTGTCAAGAGGTTAGCATGAGGGGGAAAAATTAAAATTAAAAAACTTGTCAAGCCCATGTTCGTCAAAGGATGTCAGCACTTAGTTTATAAGACTCGTGAACAGCTTGCCCTGTTTTTATC
>NC_033799.1:8739451-8771756 GCF_001876935.1 Asparagus officinalis | reverse complement strand
CAGTTCTATGTCAGCAATTACATCACAACTAGTATGACCAGTGTACACATGTTACGTAGAAGTAGCTCCACATTGGCTGTCTCCTAAATCTTGTCATGATTGACCCTCACACTATTTGTTACTAGCTAGTGTTAGAAAGGGGTGTAGATCAAACCTCAATTCCGGCGAGGAGCTCCGGCGAAGCTCCGACGAGCTTGAGAACCATGTAGGCGAGCGAAGACGTCGACTCAGGCGAAGTCGACGGCGAACTGCAGGCGCAGTTTCAGGTGGAGCTCGAGCAGGCGAGCACAAATTGTGGGAAACGCGACCCTCGCTTTTGGGAAATTCGACCCTCGCGTTTCAGACTCCGACCCTCGCGTTTAGGACACCGACCCTCGCGTTTGGGACACCGACCCTCGCGTCCAAGCTCTGACGTCCGCGTTTTGGCGCTCCGACGTCCGCGTCTTCGCGTGGCTGGCGACAGGCTGTCACCATCCTGTCATGTTTGCTTATATAAACCCCTCGTCGCCCTACGGTTTTGTTGTTGCTTCTCTCCTCTGATTTCTCTCTGGCGACGGCACCAAAAAATAACGCAGTAGCGTTCCTCTTCTCCAAACATTGAAATCGCAGCAGCGATTTTGGTTCTTCATCTCCAGCTCTCAACCATGCATTGATGGGAGATTAAGAAAGGACTTTAGAGAGAGAGAGAATTGAAAGGGTTTATTCCCTTTAATTATTAACACTGTAGCTACAGTGTTCATCTTTAAGAAATCTTATTTTTGGGATTTGCTCTTGATTTGTAATTTCTTGTTTGATTAATAAGAAATTGACTGTGTGGCTCCCGAGGACGTAGGCAGTTGCCGAACCTTGTAAATCTTGGTGTACTTTTTTTATTCTGCATTTCTGTTGCATTAGGGATTTAGGAGTTAAATTTCCAACAACTGGTATCAGAGCGTGAAACGATCTAGAGGAAGTCAGATTCAAGTGGGAGCCATGGCCGCAGATGAAGGAAAAATAAGACTTGAGAAATTTGATGAAACAGATTTTGGATTCTGAAAAATACAGATAGAGGATTATCTGTATCAGAAAAATCTGTATCAACCACTATCGGGGAAGAATCCAGATTCTATGAAGGCGGATGAGTGGAACCTTCTAGATAGACAAGCCCTCGGAGTTATCAGATTGACGTTGACTCGCAATGTTGCGTTCAACATAGCGAAGGAGAAGACCACGGCAGGTCTTATGGCAGCACTCTCAAACATGTATGAGAAGCCATCAGCCGCGAACAAAGTTCATTTGATGCGGCGGTTATTCAATCTGAAAATGGCGGAAGGCGCGTCAGTAGCACAACACCTCAATGAACTTAATACGGTTACAACCCAATTAAGTTCAGTTTGATGAGGAAGTTCGGGCGTTGATACTTTTGTCTTCCCTACCAGAGAGTTAGAACGCTACAGTCACGGCAGTGAGTAGCTAGTCGGGAAACAATAAGTTGAAGTTCGACGACGTTCGTGATCTGATTCTCAGTGAGGAGATCCGACGGAGAGAGACGGGTGAAACTACAACCTCTTCAGTATTACATACAGAGTCAAGAGGTAGAAATTCAACCAGAGGAAACAGACGAGGAAAATCAAACTTCAGAGGTAGATCAAAGGACAGGAGGTCCAAATCAAGGAATCCAAGCAACAGCTCGAAGGCTATCGAGTGTTGGAATTATAGAAAGACCGGGCATTACAAGAATCAGTGCAAGAGGGCACAGAAAGAGAAGGAGGCAAAGGCAGAGGTGAATGTCACATCCACTTCAGGAGGAGACGACGCATTGATATGCTCTTTGGAGAGCAAGGAGGAATCTTGGGTGTTAGATTCAGGAGCGTCGTTCCATGCTACCTCTCAGAAAGAATTCTTCGAGAAGTATGTTCCCGGAAATCTTGGATACGTATATCTTGGTGATGATCAACCATGTGCTATTGTGGACAAAGGCGTGGTGAAAATTAAGTTGAACGGGTCAGTATGGGAGCTGAAGGATGTCAGGTATATTCCCGACCTGAGAAAGAACTTAATATCCGTAGGCCAGTTTGCTGGTAAAGGATACACTACGACCTTCCATGGAGATGATTGGAAGATCTCAAAGGGCGCAATGACTATTGCCCGAGGCAGGAAGACTGGTACCCTATATATGACAGCAGGTGCACGTTGTTTAATCTCAGTTGCAGCAGGCAATGAGACTTCAAAGCTGTGGCACCAGAAACTCGGTCATATGAGTGAGAAGGGGATGAAAATCATGCACACAAAGGGAAAACTCCCAAGACTACAGTCAGTGGAGATGGATATGTGTGAAGAATGCATACTCGGAAAGCAGAAGAGAGTCAGCTTTCAGACAAGTGGCAGAATCCCTAGGAAAGAGAAACTAGAGCTCGTTCACTCAGATGTGTAGGGACCAACAACCACCGCGTCCATTGGTGGAAAACACTACTTCGTGACTTTTATCGATGATCACTCTCGGAAAGTGTGGGTCTACTTTCTGAAGCATAAGTCAGAAGTATTTGAGGCTTTCAGGAGATGGAAAGCTATGGTCGAGAATGAAACCGGTCTGAGAATAAAGAAGCTCAGGACCGACAATGGCGGTGAATATGAAGACACCGGATTCAAGAAGTTCTGCTATAAGCACGGGATCAGAATGGAGAGAACCGTGCCAGGCACGCCTCAGCAAAATGGTGTGGCTAAGCGGATGAACCGAACGTTGACAGAGAGAGCCAGAAGCATTCGGGTACAGTCAGGCCTACCGAAGCAGTTCTGGGCAGAAGCGGTCAACACAGCAGCTTACTTGATCAACCGAGGTCCATCGGTTCCATTGGAGCACAGAATACCAGACGAGGTATGGTGCGGAAAGAAGGTAAAACTCTCACATCTTAAAGTTTTTTGTTGTGTAGCTTACGTGCACATTAGTGATCAAGGCAGGAATAAGCTTGATCCCAAGTCAAAGAAATGCTCTTTCATCGGCTATGGTGAAAATGAGTTCGGCTACCGCATTTGGGACAACGAAAATAAGAAAGTGATCAGGAGCAGAGATGTGATATTCAACGAGAAGGTGATGTACAAGGACATGCACAAGACAGATGACTCAGAGAGCGAGTCAATATTTATAGATGCAGATGATGTCCCGAGTAACCTCTCGGAAGAACCCAATGCAGAGGGTCCTCAGCCAAAAGAACCTGTTGGACAAGATGGTGCGCAGGAGCCCGACGCACCAGCTCCGATATTAAGAAGATCTTCTCGTCCTCCTGTACCCAACAGGAGATACATGAACTATCTGTTGTTGACAGCTGGTGGGGAGCCTGAAAGCTTTGATGAAGCTTGTCAGTGTGGAGATGCGAGCAAGTGGGAGCTTGTAATGAAAGATGAGATGAAGTCTCTCATATCAAGCCAGACGTGAGAACTAGCTGAGTTACCCACGGGTAAGAAGGCACTCCACAACAAATGGTTGTACCGGGTGAAAGAGGAGCAGGATGGTTCCAGAAGATATAAAGCCCGGCTAGTTGTCAAAGGTTTTCAGCAGAAGGAAGGAATTGACTACACCGATATTTTCGCTCCCGTGGTGAAGCTAAATACTATCAGGACCGTGATGAGTATTGTAGCAATTGAAGATCTTCATCTCGAGCAGTTAGACGTGAAGACGGCGTTTCTTCACGGAGATCTAGAAGAGGAGATATACATGCACCAGCCAGAAGGTTTCTTAGAAGAAAAGAAGAAGAACCTGGTGTGCAGACTCAAGAAGAGCTTGTATGGCCTGAAATAAGCCCCAAGACAGTGGTACAAGAAGTTTGACGGTTTCATGCACAAGGAAGGATTCCAGAAATGCAACGCCGACCACTGTTGCTACTTCAAAATATATCAGTCTAGTTATATTATCCTACTGTTGTATGTTGATGATATGTTGGTTGCAGAAGCAGATATGGAGGATATCAGGAGTTTGAAGCAGCAGCTGTCAAAGGAGTTTGACATGAAGGACTTGGGTCCAGCGAAGAAGATCCTTGGAATGCAAATCACGAGAGATAAGAAGAGAGGTCTCTTGCAGTTATCTCAGACGGAGTACATCAACCGTGTTTTGCAGAGATTCAACATGGGCGATGCCAAGCCTGTGAGCAGGATCAGTCTCCTCAATCAGAAGAAGAGAAAGAGAGTATGGCTCAGGTTCCTTACGCCTCAGCTATCGGAAGTTTGATGTACGCAATGGTCTGTACGAGACCAGACATTGGCCATGCAGTGGGAGTGGTCAGCCGGTTTATGTCGTATCCAGGAAAAGCTCATTGGGAAGCGGTCAAGTGGATTCTGAGATATCTACGAGGCACCACACAGAAGTGTTTGCACTTTGGTAAGGGAGAGGTGGAAGTGCAAGGGTGCGTAGATGCAGACTTCGGCGGTGAAGTTAATCACCGAAGAAGCACCACCGGCTATGTATTCATCGTCGGAACTACAGCTATTAGTTGGATGTCACAGGTACAGAAGATCGTTACCCTATCCACTACAGAAGCTGAGTATGTTGCAGTGACTGAAGCCAGTAAAGAGATGATATGGCTTCAGGGCTTATTGACAGAGCTGGGATTCAAACAGGAGAAGAATATTTTGCACAGTGATAGTCAAAGTGCAATACACTTGGCGAAGAATTCAGCATTTTATTCTAGAACGAAGCATATTGCGCTTCGGTACCACTTCATCAGATCCCTGTTGGAAGATGACGTGTTAAAACTGGAAAAGATTCCAGGAAGTAAGAATCCAGCAGACATGTTAACAAAGACGGTGACCGTTCAGAAACTGGAGTTGTGCGCAACTTCAGTTGGCCTTCATGCATAGATGATGAGGGCGGAGCCACACATGAGAGGAGCTTGATGCGATAGCCCGTTGACGGCGGTTTGATCTCTAAGTGGGAGATTATTAGAAAGGGGTGTAGATCAAACCTCAATTCCGGCGAGGAGCTCCGACGAAGCTCCGACGAGCTTGAGAACCATGCAGGCGAGCGAAGACGTCGACTCAGGCGAAGTCGACGGCGAACTGCAGGCGCAGTTTCAGGTGGAGCTCGAGCAGGCGAGCTCAAATTGTGGGAAACGCGACCCTCGCGTTTCAGACACCGACCCTCGCGTTTCAGACACCGACCCTCGCGTTTGGGACACCGACCCTCGCGTCCAAGCTCTGACGTCCGCGTTTTGGCGCTCCGACGTCCGCGTCTTCGCGTGGCTGGCGACAGGCTGTCGCCAGCCTGTCATGTTTGCTTATATAAACCCCTCGTCGCCCTAGGGTTTTGTTGTTGCTTCTCTCCTCTGATTTCTCTCTGGCGGCGGCACCAAAAATAACGCAGCAGCGTTCCTCTTCTCCAAACCTTGAAATCGCAGCAGCGATTTTGGTTCTTCATCTCCAGCGATCTCAACTATGCATTGAGGGGAGATTAAGAAAGGACTTTAGAGAGAGAGAGAGAGAATTGAAAGGGTTTATTCCCTTTAATTATTAACACTGTAGCTACAGTGTTCATCTTTGAGAAATCTCAGTTTTGGGATTTGCTCTTGATTTGTAATTTCTTGTTTGATTAATAAGAAATTGACTGTGTGGCTCCCGAGGACGTAGACAGTTACCGAACCTCGTATATCTTGGTGTACTTTTTCTATTCTGCGTTTCTGTTACATTAGGGATTTAGGCGTTAAATTCCCAACAGCTAGCACAAATGGGGAACCTAGTCTACCAAAAACACACAAAGTAGTCCTATGTAACTCTACTGAAATTTCATTTGCAAATTAAGTCTCATCGATAGGTCCAAAAGATTTTTAAAAAAATCCATATAGAGAGCACTCTATATAGAATCATTTATGGAGACAAGAGTACGTAGTCTATGCTTACTCCACGACTAATTTTAAATCAGTATAACTGTATAAGCAATTACATAAAATTAGTGCAAACTTTCGTTAAGCATCAACACAGCAAAACGGGAAACAAATTTTATTACCAAATTTTGGTTTTTTGAGCTTGGATAAAGTGAGGGACAGATAAAGACTTTGGAGTATCAAACTCTCAAATTGACACCAATTTGGAGAACTTTGGGATACCGGGCTGTGAAAACCGAACTTCATGATATCGACCTCATAGTTAAAAAGGGTGAATCTTTTGGGTATTAAAATGCAAACAAGCCATATTTTATGTTAAGGGGCTGTTTGGTTCGTTTCCTAGATATAGAGAAATGCATTTTCATGTACAAAAACACAAGTTTTGAGTTTTCCAAACTTTTCCAAGAAATAGATTGTTTCGCTTTGGTTCACATAAAAAAATGATGGGAAACCAATGCATTTATTTTTCTTATGTTTGGTTCGCATGGGAAAAAAGAGAAAACTTTTGTTTATATGGCAAAAAGCCGACGTGGCTGCAGTTTTCGTCGATTTCGCAAGGTTAAGGGAGGAATTTGGGGAGAGAAAAAAATTCTGATGTGACGGCGATTTTCACCGAGTTTTCCTTCTTCAACCATAGCGAACCAAAGATGGGGAAAAAACCGACTGAAAGTTTATATCCTACGTGACCACGAAAAATCTGATATGAAGGCGGTGTAAAACTTTTCCACCAAGTTAAAAAACGAACCAAACAATGAGCCTTAAAAGTATTCGAGTCCCCACCATTTTTTTAACCCCTAGCAAGTAGCCTCTTGCCATGTGATCCAAATAATTAACCACCGCATATGTGCTCCTTCACTCACTATCCCAAAATCAAAATTAGTGTTTTGCGAACATCAACAACCGCTATAAATACCACTCCACGCTCCCCAACCACTCAATATTCCACTAAAATTCCAACACTAATAAGATATATACCCTATGGATCAAGAGAAGAACAACGATGGAAGCCTCAAAGTTGATGACGATGAGAAAAGAGTCGTCGGAGGGCTTAGAACAATGCCCTTCATCTTCGGTAATTAATTAATCTTTCTCTATCTTTTTCCTTCGCTGTTCACAAATTCTTGAATTTCTAGCACTACAACTTCACCCTCGTCTCGTCGTCGACGCAGCCAACGAGATATCGGAGAAACTTGCGGTGGTCGGATTCTCGGCAAACATGGTCACTTACTTAACTGAGCAGCTCCACATGCCGCTAACAAAGGCTGCAACCACCCTCACATGAAATTTTGACAGATATTACCTCTGGAGAAATTAGTGAGTCTATATGAAGATAAAGAGTAAAAAAAAAAATTCACCCACGGGATCTACCTGCATTATTATGAAAGTTCAAAAGAATGATTAAGGGGTACCTACGTATAAGTAACCCAAATTATTACGGTTCTGTTATTATGATGAAATATATTTTCTCACAGTGTACGATATTCTTCCAATGATTTCAAAGTTTGTGCTCTTTTTCTTCAAAAAAAATTTAATAAAGTCTATGATATTTTTATACTAATCAATCATATTTGGTTATAGAATCATGACACTTATATATACATGTTTGAACATATATACCTAACACACACACACTTATGGTAATTTGAATTATGATGCTAATTGTGATTGAGAAAAGCTACCATCAAATATTGCAATATTTTCTACCACCGTTACATATCGCTTATTGATTAATATAATATTTGAAGGTTTTAATAAACCTTAATTTGTTCACAGGGAATGATCCTACTAACAATATCAGCAGTCCTCCCCCAATTCAGACCACCACCTTGTTCCACCAAAAACCCTGTCAATTGCCAGCAAGCCTCATGGTGGCAGGCTCGGCAATCTCTACGTCTTCCACTCCTGCCTCACGCGCACCTCGGCGCAGGCGGCATCCGCGCGCCTGCGGTCCGTCGCCTCGGCGCGCGACCAATTCGACGCAAAACGGACCCTAAGAACAAGCAAAGACATGGAACTTCTTTCAACTGGTCATATTCGCTCATGGGCTTATCCATGCTTCTAGCGGTCAGCTGTGGTGGTCTATATTTCAAGAACAATGTAGGGTGGGGTTTAGGGCTGCGGGAGTCCCTACGGCGGCGATGAACGTATCGGTTGTTTCGTTGCGTCGCGGGTATATCGCGATGTATGGAGCGGTTGGATTCCGCAGGCGAGCCCGTGTTACTGTAGGCTTCTGTGGGGCAGGTGGTGGTTGCCGCTTATAGGAAGAGGAAGTTGGCTACGGTTGAGGATGCTAGGTTGTTGTATGAGAATGATGAGATCGATGCTCCTATTTCTCTTGGGGGAAAGCTAATTCATACGAAACAATGGAGGTTAGCAATTTGTTCATTTTCATGTGTGTTTATGTTCGAATTTATTCCGTTAATTAAGTCGGCATTAATCTTATTTTTTTTAATATCTACATTAAATATGTGGCCATTGAGAATCGAATCCGAGACTGCTTCAACATCATCTAAAAAATTCTGGCACTGCATCAAAAATCTGAAGTTGTAGTGATAAGTTAGGAGATGCACAATTTAATTTATATTCTAACGGCTAGTTGATCTAGTAAGTATCTAAATAAGTTTTACGATAAATTTCACGAAATTACGGTCGGTTTATGAGTGGTTTCGTAGAAAACTACTATGAACCATTTTATTAGAGAAGAATACTGCAAAGTTTCAAATCAACAGAAAAACGAACTACATGATAGTTTTTTAAAAATTCTAGAGTTTTATCTGACAGCATCTTAACGTTCATAATAATTTAATGGATTTATCTAAAAGATTAATATAGTTGGTAAATCATAAGCATAAGTTCATGACTTTTTATAGGTAGCCTTTTTCTATAGTATGTGAAATTTGATGGTTTGAAAGTTTATGGTAAATTTCTAGTAAACATATAATTTATGAAATTTACCCTGTATCAATAATGTTACTAAATGATTAGGGTATAAAGTAGCAAAGGAAATAATGGATGGAGGATAGGACAAATATGTGATAACTACTCCCATGTGAGGGAAGCCACGTGAAGAAATGGACTTGATTAATGCTTGCTTGGCATCTTCTGTTTATAGTCACGTCATCATCCACCGAATTAATCGCGTTGCGTATTGTGTACAAAGTTTGAAGACAAGCTTTATATCAATTACAAATTGGATGTATATAATTAGATAGTAAGATATATATAAAAATATGTGGAGACGCTAATCTTTAACAATGACTTTGGACCATTGGGAAAATTTGCAAAATAGACCATTTTTATGAAATATATAGCGAAATAGACCACTTTGTAAAATAATTAGCAAAATAGACTTCTTTTGAAAAAAAGAGGTCGATTTTGAAAAACAAGGCTCAGAAAACATACGGGACTACTAGTCCCGTATGTTTAATCACGGATTAGTGACTCAGAAAACATACGGGACTACTAGTCCCGTATGTTTAATCACGGATTAGTGACTCAGAAAACATACGGGACTAGTAGTCCCGTATGTTTTCTGAGTAGAAAATTTTACTAATCAGTGATTAAAACATACGGGACTATTAGTCCCGTATGTTTTCTGAGCTGTTTTGTAAAATAGACCTCTTTTTGGCCTGTTGGCCAAAAAGAGGTCTATTTTGCTAATTATTTAGCAAAATGGTCTATTTTGCTAAATAATTAGCAAAAACAGTCTATTTTGCAATTTTTCTCTAGAAATAAATGAATCATTTTTTTATTGTTAATGTCATTTAAGCTAGAAAACAATATAAACAAACTTTTAAAATTCACTTTTTTTTGCAAGTTTAAAATTCACTTGTGGTACTCATATGTTTAGAAACATTAATGCGCCAGCGCCAGGGACTTAAATAGGGGACTCAAGGTATGGGACAGGTGAGGTGTCACCATTCAGTTCATGATGCAATGTTCATGAACAGTGCATCATGCAACCGAATGGTAACACATCACATGTCCCATACTTTGAATCCCCTATTTGGGTCCCTGTAGCAACACCTGTTTAATTAGAAATTAGTATTTTACTCATTTACCTTAATTAATTGGTAGTCCTTTCGTAGAATGATTTGGATAAAATAATTGATTTACTGTTCACAGGCATACGCCCTCTTCTCTTATAAAAGCCAAAGAGGAACACTCGAGCTTTCACTTTGAGTACAAAATCATGCGTGTACACGTCATGCATGATCCAAATGATATTGGCCAAACCGAATATTCCGTTGAGATAAAACCAGTGGCGGACCCATCCTTGTTCAAAGTGGTTCACTTGAACCACCTCATACAAAAGTTCTCTATAGCCTAGTGGTATTGCAGTTGGTAATATTTTGTAAGAGGTCTGGAGTTCAAACCATCCAGCCTTCGAAAATTTCTCTTTTAGGCTTCTTTCCTTTTACCTCCCCTCTATTCTTCTTCTTCTTCTTCTTTTCCTTTCATTTTATCCCTTTGTTCTGTCTACCTCTTTAAGGCCTTTTATAAATATTTTTGTTTCTTATATATATAAGTCAAATCATTGTTTAAAAATGATTGTTTTTCTCTTTAATAACCCTTCCTTCATTTTTTTCCCACCTGCTATTATTTGAGAAAAAAATTTAGTGTATATTTTGAACCACCACCAAAAATGTTGTAGATCCGACACTGAATAAAACGATAAAAGAAATGCACCGATAATAGTGCTATTATTTTAGTACTATATCTTTCTGGCCATGTAATCCAATTAAGTCACGAGAATTCTCTTTCACCAAAAATAAAAATAAAAATAAAAAAATTTCGTAAATCATTTAATAATAAAATGTACAATGTATATGACACCTTAAGACAAAGCACCAATGATACAAGACTGTCCTCTTCCTTAGAATCTTTACAATTGCAGGCTTGCAGCCCATCGGAGTTCACCACAATATTGGCGGAATTAATTCCAAAATTTCAACTTAATTCTCTCTTATGGTTCCCTCCATCACAGCTCAATTCACATTCTAAGCATTAACTTTTAAAATCCAAATTTTACTCTAGAATCAGAGTTTCACGAGTGAGAATAGTTTTACATCAAATAAGACTAGCAGTAGTGAATATTAAATAAAAATCAAATTGCTTTCTGAAGTAGCATTTATATATTCGTAAGGAATTTATTGAAAATTCTTGGAAAACCCTCATCAGGCGTTTTGCACGTAACGTCATGAGCATCTTTTCCCCCCAACTTATCCCTCAAAGTAATACAATCAAGTTTAACTTATCCCAAAAAAAGGCAAAAATACCCTCCAGCATAAAAAAATTAATGAAATACTAAAAAGGGTACAATAGTGTTTTGTTGAGTGCAGTGTAGAATAAGAACACTATTAGAACAACATGATCCATATAAGTGGAAGAAATTCCTAAAATGCCCCATTTTCACTTACAAGCATCTTACTTATAAGGGAAAAATGTGTCCAGACCCCAAAAACAGAAACTTCATGTGCTGCAGCCCCTCTTAGTTTCCCCCATGTGATTCAGCCCCTTGAAGTGTGACATTTTGTACTGCAGCCCCTTTTTAGCAATTATTACATACCAGCTAAGCTAAAAACCTCAAAACAACCTTATCACATCTCTTCAATCCTTCAAACTCAGCTCTCTCATCTCCCTATGTTAGTTCTAGCTAGTTGGGGGCAAGTTAGAACTAACAATATTCGAAGCGATATAACGAGAGGTAGAAAATAAGCCCAAGTGAAAGGAAGATACCATGTGATAGACAATATAAAGGGCTACACACCAGCGAAGACGGTGATGAAAACGGAGACCGGAGGTGACCGGAAAAAGCACGCGAAGTCGACATGGTGCTGCTATTTTCCGCTCGCTGCTACCATCGAGCGATGTTTCGAACGTTACCGAGAGAGATAGAGACTGAGTTAGAACGTGATACAAATTGGAGGTGATAGGCAACATGTAAGGCTAGTCACAAAAGAAAAAATCGGCGGAAACGGAGATTGGAGGTGATCGGAAAGTGCGTGCGAAGTCGGCACAAAACTGCAGCGCTGTGCCGACTTCGCGCTCGTTTTCCGGCCACCTCCGGTCTCTGTTTTCACCACCGTCTTTGCCGGTGTGTAGCCCTTTATATTGTCTATCACACGGTATCTTCCTTTCACTTGGGCTTATTTTCTATCTCTCGTTATATCGCTTCGAATATTGTTAGTTCTAACTTGCCCAACTAGCTAGAACTAACATGGGATGGGCTAGAACTAACATGGGACAGGTTAGAACTAACATGGGGCAAGTTAGAACTAACATGGGGTAAGTTAGAACTAACATGGGGCGGGCTAGAACTAACATGAGGCGAATTAGAACTAACATGAGGCAAATTAGAACTAACATGGAGCAAGTTAGAACTAACTTGAGAGCCCAAGAGCCTAGAACTAAGATGAATTAGAGCTAGAACTAACATGGGGCGTGCTAGAACTAACATGGGGCGTGTTAGAACTAACATGGGGCAAATTAGAACTAACTTGAGAGCCCAAGAGCCTAGAACTAACTTGAGAAAAAGCTCCTCCCACCTCCAGCGAAGCCCACCGAGACACCCCGACGACCCCGACAACCTCCTCCCACCTCCGGCAAGCCCGGACAGCGGAGAAAAGCTCCGAACAGCGAAGAACAAACCCGAACGGCGAGAAATTGCACTGCAGAAAACTACAGTTTTGTGCCAACTTCGCACGTACTTTCCGATCATCTCCAATCTCCGTTTTCGCCAATTTCTTCTTTGTTGACTAGCCCTACATGTTGCCTATCACCTTCAATTTGTATCACGCTCTAACTCGGTCTCTATCTCTCTCGGTAACATCCGAAACATCGCTCGACGGTAGCAGCGTTGTGCCGACTTCGCGCGCGTTTTCCAGCCACCTCCGGTCTCCGTTTTCACCACCGTCTTCGCCGGTGTGTAGCCCTTTATATTGTCTATCACACGGTATCTTCCTTTCACTTGGGTTCATTTTCTATCTCTCGTTATATCGCTTTGAATATTGTTAGTTCTAACTTACTCAACTAGCTAGAACTAACATAGGGAGATGAGAGAGCTGGGTTTGAGGGATTGAAGAGATGGGATAAGGTTATTTTGGTGATTTTAGCTTAGCTGGCATGTAATAATTGCTAAAAAGGGGCTGCAGTATAAAGTGTCACACTTCAAGGGGCTGAATCACATGGGGGAAACTAAGAGGAGCTGCAGCACATGAAGTTTCTGTTTTTGGGGCCTGAACACATTTTCCCCTACTTATAAGGTATGAAGATCATATTAGTATCAGTTTACTCATTACTTATTTTAAACTTATAAGTAAGAAAAAAATAAGTTGAGATTCTCCAACTTATGTTTGACCACTCCTAAATAGATTTACTTAGTAATGTTAAAAAGTAATGTTAAAAGACTATCTTACCCGCTAACAAAATAAGTAAAAATAAGTAATAAATAACTTAGAAGTAACCATAAAATAAGAATTAACCAAACATACCCTAAGTGGCAGTCCATGCATGTTTGAGTGAAATTTGGCGCCAAACCAAATATGAATTGGGAAGAGTAACTAAATTGTAGTCACTATTTTGACTCTAAATATTCCCAAAGATTTTGAAGCTAAGTAACAGAAATCTTCCTCTCTATTTCAGGTTCTTAGACAAGGCAGCAATCATAACAGAACAAGACCAAGTATCAAAAGCCTCCTCCTCCTCCTCCCCTCCAAACCCCTGGCGCCTCGCCACCGTCCACCGCATCGAAGAACTCAAATCGGTAATCCGCATGGGCCCAATCTGGGCCTCTGGCATCCTCCTCATCACTGCCGCGGCCCAACAGCACACCTCCAAGCCAAATCCATGAACCGCCGTCTCCTCCCCTCCCTCTCCTTCCAAATCCCCGCGGCCTCCATGACCGTCTTCACCTTCCTCTCCCTCCTCTCCACCATCTCCCTCTACGACCGCCTCCTCATCCCCCTCTTCCGCCGCCTCACCGGCCTCGACCGTGGCATCCCCTTCCTCCACCGCATCGCTGTCGGCCTCCTAATCTCCACTCTCGCCTCCCTCGTCGCCGGCTTCGTGGAACAAAAGCGTAAACTCTACTTTTTTAGCGAGCAGAAACCCCTCACCGTGTTCTGGTTAGTTCCCCAGTACGCACTGCACGGCGTAGCTGAGGCGTTTACTTCGATCGGACATTTGGAGTTCTTTTACGATCAGTCGCCGGAGAGTATGAGGAGCACGGCGACGGCGCTTTATTGGCTGGTGATATCTGCGGGGAGTTACACGAGTAGTTTGCTGGTGGATGTGATTCACAAGTATTCGAATTGGTTGCCGGATGACTTGGATGAGGGGAAGTTGGAGTACTTCTATTGGATTGTTACAGGGTTGCAGGTTTTGAATATGGGGTTTTTTGGGGTTTGTTGCAAGTACTATACATTTAAGCCTCTACAGGTTAGAATGGAGAATGAGGGTGTGGAGCTGAGTAAGGCGTGACTATATATATATTGAGAGAGTGCTTATTGGATAACAGTTGTAGACTATTTGTAACATGTTTTCTCTGAGTAAATGAATGTAAGTAAATTATGTTGCATGCAATGCAGTTGCAGTTGATAAGTTTTGCATCAGCCAGAGTTTTATTTCATTATAACCGATAGATAGAAAAAGGATGAAATTTTGCATTGACTTTTTTCTTTTCAGCGAACAATGCCCTCCCATGTTTCCAGTAAATTAATTACCAAAACGTATAGAGTATATATAAGGCAATACTAAACAAAGGAAAATAGCTGGGAAAAAATATTCAATGCAGATTAGTTACAGTTTATTATCAATTAGAGAGATAAAAAGATCTAATTACTCAAATAATAGCATTCAAATCCTGTTATAAGAATAGGATTATGTAGTCAATTAGCTAAACTATCACCTATTCATTCGGGTTGAGTCCGAATTTTAATTGCATTGAAACTAAAAGATACTGGATATGGGCTAATGCATTTGAGCCATCCAAAATCAAAATCTATGTTTAGTATTCTTTAGTATACGTTCCCCTTTCAAGATAAATATTGCAAAAGGGTTAATCAAAAAGAAACTAAATAGAATAAATCATTGATCTTGAGTATTTCTCACCATATGAAACACCAATAACATTGTCTTTTGCTACACTTGATTCTGTCATCTTTGTACGCGTATCATGGTATCGTGTCTCACCAACCGAAACACCAATAATATTGTCCTTGGCTGCACCTGATTCTGTTATCTTTGTATGTTTATCATGGTCTTGCATCTCCAGCCTGAAGAAAACAAAGACTAAAGAATCTGGCCTACTTATCGCTCTATGCTCATTTTGTATGAACAAATGTTTCAAAATTTAATTTCTTAGTTTCTTAGCATACTTCTACCAGTGTGGAGCAAATGACCCACCCGAAGACTGGTCATGATCCATAAGCACCGAGCACTTAAAGTATGAAGAGTTTCTTTCCGCACCCCTTTGATTCATATGTATGCTAGGTTCACCCTGGATAGAAGCTAGTAAGAAAACAAGCAAATAAATAAATAAATATCATATAAAACTCAGAGGTTACCAATAAATCATCATAATTTAAAGATAAATTTAACTAGTAAGAAACTGATAAGTGATATTACCATCTGTGGTGAATGGTGACGTTGTATCCATTGATTGGTTTCTGAAAAATTAATTGAAGGAGGAAAAAAAATTAATAACCATTGTTCAAAAGATGATATATATATATATTACTTTAGCAAAGTTCTAACTTACAACAGGATCTTCATCTTCGCCAGAGTTTATTTTGTTCATTTTACCAATAAAATCTCTGCCATGATAGCTGCGATCACATAATGCCCAAATGAGGTAATTACTATGTAACTCAGAACCGAGAGAATAATCTCAATCCGTAATGTCATACCCATGACTTTTGTTGCCTGCAAGAACGCACAGAAAGGCATGAATCATGCAACAAGAGATTCTTCTGGTCATCAGCATTATATAGAGTTTCAGGGCCTCTGATAGTATTATTTCACAGACACCATTTTCAAGATAATAACAAGTACCTGCACATCTGCATTAAAACAAGAAGTGCCTAAATGTTGAGTAATATTTCTGTCAGTGTACAAGTTACCGTGATATATTTGAAGCACAGTTGCATGCATGGGTTATTCACATTACCTGCTACTGTAGGAAAATTTTAGAAACGCATTTGTTTAAATCTTTTTTATTATAGTGGGTATTAATACACTGCTAAACTATAATTTAAGCAAGGAATTAAGTTAATGGCTTACCGTCATGAAGTAATTCACTATGATATGCGTGTGAAAATTTTATATTTGAAGCTACATAGAAAAATTATAGATTGCATTTTTTACTACAAACCTTTTAACCTTGCATGACATCGAACTTCTATCATACTGACTTTAGTTTTGTTATAGTTTACGTATTGGTTTGTCAATGTATAGAGATGGTACTAGTTTTCTCCCTAAAAGGAGGACCTATGGATTAATTAACCCATCTGAGATATTTTCTCATTTCTCTAATATGACACATTCTGTATAGAAATCTTACTGAATGGAAACAATGTTGAAACTGAAGGGATAAAGAACTCTAGACAATGCAATTATAAAACAAACAAAAAAATCCATATTATCATAAATCTAAACAGAAGTTCAATAACACAATTCATATAAATTTAGTTCTTTACTAACAATTTAATGGATTTTCTAACTAAGATAGACCTAGCGGTTTGAAGAAAACAAAAGGATAAAAATCATCGCTGACATTCTGAAATATACAAAAACAATACATGAAGAAACTTGTCAAATACAAATAGAAATTTAAGAGAGGGGAGGGGAGAGTTGGAATTTGATGTTTCTAGAGACTCGGAACTCCAACGAACCTTGCATTTTTGGAGAGCATCATCAAAATATAGTGTATTATAGTGCCAAAAGAGAGCATGGATACCAGGGTGAACCTCAACATCAATATCCATTGTTGTTGCCGTAATCAACCTATGTAACTACTATGAAGCAAGAATCAACTCAAGAGAGAATCAGTGGCAATGGTGAAAAAGAGAGCTTAAGGCTGCGTTTGGCAAAGGGTTAAATGGAGGGTTAAGGGGGTTTAACCCTTCATTAGTCTGCCAAACAGTTAAATAAGCCAAAGTGTTTGTTAACCCGCACGTGAGCATTTTAACCCGTTTAACCCCGTTATCCCAAGGGTTTACTATTACGCGTGAGAAGGCGGAACAAGGCTTATTCCGCCTTCTCTCGCGAGGGCAAGCAGGGGAATTAGGAAAAATATCTTCATCTGGATTGCTTGGGTCGGCAGCGAAAATCAGGTGAAATTGTTTCCCCCCAATTTGTTTCCCTCAACTCCTTTCCCTCCTATATTTCCCTCTACTTTTTTCACCTGAGTTTCCCAACTATTAGTAGGTATATTAGGGGAACAATCAAGAACAAGAGAGAAATTTTTTACATAGTGGGATCTTGTGAGGGTTCGGCAGTGAAAATCAGCAGCGAAATCAGGTGAAAAACTTTCCCCCTAAATTGTTTCCCTCTACTCCTTTCCCTCCTAAATTTCCCTCTACTTTTTTCACCTGAGTGATTTTTCGCAACTATTAATAGGTATATTAGGGGAACAATCAAGAAAAAGAGAGAAATTTTCTTTTACATAGTGGGATTTTCTCAGCCATGAAAATTTAATAATTTAATTTTTATACTCTTTCTATTAGGAACTTGATATATGTATCTTTTTCAAATTCTCTATTAGGGGAACTTTTGTCACAGATTTTTTTTTGTTTTGTTAAAGCTACATGCATTGTGTACTGCTGTTATTTCGTGCAATTTTAACATACTTTTTTAGTTCAAAGGTTTTCGTATAAAGATAGGTTGATTGGCAAGAGACTCCCAAAACCAGCTCCTTTATCCAAATTAAATAAAAATTTCAATGTATAAATATGCCAGATCATTCTAATTCTTAGAAACCTGAAACTTTATTGTTAAAGGTGGTTTTTTTTAATTTTAATCAAGCATTCTCTGCAATAGTTTTTTACTGTCAATTTGTTGAAATAATTTTGATGCCACATAATTTTGGTTCCAAAAACAATTATATGATAAACCATAGCTCCTCAGAAAAATATAGAGAACCGGTAAATATATATAGATAATGGATGTCAAGGGAAGACTTTTTTATAGCAACCTGATTGCAAGTAAGGAGATAAAGTATTTCATCTAAAAAATTACAAACAGTGGAGCATGGAATAATTTATACTTACATGTTTGACTGTGGATCACAACAAGACTGAGAAATATTCAACTTCATGGCTTGGCAATACAACTACTTGGAAGATAAAACAAATATTGCAATGCATAGACCAAATCTTATAGTTATTCATATTCATTTGTTACCGAAAAATGCATCAAGAGCATGGAATAATTTATACTTACATGTATATGCATATTTGCTTCCAATTCTTAATCAGACATGTTCATACATGAGCAAAATCATTTATACTTACATGTATATGCATATCTACTTCCAATTCTCAAATATATTTACGAATGTAGATTGACAATGCAAAAAAGAAGTCTTAATTTTGGAGTACAATAATGAAACATGTATAACTATTTAGTTGGTGTCAGATTTCAATTTCTAATATGAATTCAAATGTAGTGGTAGCTAGCAGAAAAGTCTAGGCTGTTATTTCGTACAACTTTAGAATACTTTATGAGGTCAAAGGTTGTCATATACAATAATAATGATATAAAGTTTGAATGTACAGTTTACATGGTTAAATTGTTTTGAGGTCAAAGATTGAGTGTTGATGGTATAGTGGATTAGATTTTTGTTAGCTTTGAATGCAGTTAAAATTTGTATATAAGTGACTATGTAGAAGTTCTTAGTTTTTGCATTAGCATAAGATTTAGATTAGTTAGTACAATTGTATGCATTGGTTGTTTTATCCTTTTGTTGTTTATCATTTCTGTTTTGTATAGAAGTAGGTACAATTGTATGCATTGGAGGGAAAAAGACACAAGCTCGAGTTTTATCTTTCTAATCAAATGCTTAGAAT
The DNA here is from genome assembly GCF_001876935.1 of Asparagus officinalis. Classification (NCBI taxonomy): domain Eukaryota; kingdom Viridiplantae; phylum Streptophyta; class Magnoliopsida; order Asparagales; family Asparagaceae; genus Asparagus; species Asparagus officinalis. The sequence continues at coordinate 8,752,840 of NC_033799.1, read as the reverse complement.
TCAGGGTTGTAAACAGAGTGTTCTTAAGTGTACAGAAATATGACCATATTTATCTTTGTTTTATCCCCTGCAGATAAGGATAAAAGTTCAAGTATGATTCTTGATATCAGACTAAAAAGAAGACCCAAGTATCTTTCTAAGTTTTAAGTTTCAAGTATGTTTAATCTTTGTTTTTCCAGTTACACATATGATTCGAGCTTGTTTAGCTCTCGATTGTTGGGTTTTTTGGTTCGAATTGGTTCTCGTTGTCGAGCTTTGGGGCTGTCTTTCCAGTTACACATATGGTTCGAATTTGAATATTATATAATTAAAACTATGATATATTTATTATGAATTTTCTACCGCAGGAGAATGATGAGTATTTAAGAATTAAGAACAAACCTTTTCCTCAGTTTGATGATATGGATTTTCTATGTGGAGGTAACACATCTAAGGGGCGCTGGTGGTTTGGGACTACTGATGACTTCAATGAGCGTGAAGGAAGCACTAGTTCAGATAACGAATTAGAGGATACTGAGGGGCCACATAATAACGAGATAGATTTCAGTGATTCAGAGGAGGTACAAGAAGTGGAAGAGACACAAGTTCCCTTTAATGGTACACAACCACCATCACAACCAAATACCTATTTCTACTCCGAGCATAAAGCGTCACGCTCAACCATCAGGTTTAAAGCGTAAGTTTAAAAATATTTCTCGTCGTCGAGTATCAGGTATTGAAGTTAAAAATAATATGTCAAAGCTGATTGAGCTTCAAAAGCAGCGAGTTGAAATTACAAAAGAGCTAGTAGATTACAAAAAAGGGGTGCCCACTGAAATGAAAGAATGCATGGATAAGATAATGAATTTATCAGGTGTAACTAGTGATCTATGTGTGGCAGGAGCAGAAGCTATTAAAAAGAAGGAGAATAGGCATGTCGTTAATATGCTTAACGGTCAAATGCTATTATCATGGCTCAAGAAACAAATGGATTTACAAAATGCAATGTCTGGTTATCCCTCGCCTACTTTTAATTTTCAACATCAACAACCTCAAATGTACCAATTCCAAAGTGAGTCGTTTAATCAACCAAGTTAGCAAGGGTTTTCTCAAACTTCTCAGGGTCAATCACAAATGTCACAAGCTCATGACAGCAACATGCAAGAGATGGGGTCATTTGTCAGCTTACTTAAGGAGAAACAAAACTTTCATCCGAATTGATGCTTTATGTTCAAGTCTCAATAGTCAAGACTAGTAGATGGGTTAAATGTGCACTCATAATTAGTTTATTAGTATATTTCCTTGCTTTTAGTTAAAGTTGATGTTCCAAAGAGTGACTATCTTTTGGTTAGACTAACGAATTATGTTCTTTTTTGTCAGACAATCAAATTATGTTATTTTGATGGGTTAAATGTGCTCTCAGATTTTTGTTTTAATTGAAGATGAATGCTTTATTAGCATTTTGTATCTTTTAATGTTTCCCCATATCTCTTTAGATTTGGCTTGTAAAATGAGAAATTTCTAAAAAAAAATTATTTATGTAGGGCTTGTAGGCAACCTCAGGTGCTGGCTTCTGTTCATGCGTTATTTGGCACCAACTTTTGAAGCTTGCATCTGTCGCTGTATCTCTATATGATATGCTTTGCTTTTGTTGACACCCACTGAGTGAGAAAATAAGACTGAATCTAAATGTATAGTATTTTTAATATGTGGCTATTTCAGAACCATTAAATCTGTGATCCTGGTTGCTTTTTGTTTCTTTGGATCATAAGTATAGTGGTAAAAAATGTTATGACGTAGTCTATATAATAGCATTTGTTTGAGTAATAACAAACTCTTATTTGGTAATTATTTCTTTTACTGTAGATCTATAATCTAACCGTAATGCCAATGGGCATGATGCATTTGCTTTGGTGGTTTAGTACTGTTCACTTGATTTTTCTTATTTTCTTTTCATTGGCAAAAAGCAGTTTACTATAATTTGCTTTGGTGGTTTAGTACTGTTTTTAATATGCATTCAGGAGCTCCAATTTGTTTGTTTTACTATAATTTGCTTTGGTGGTTTAGTACTGTTTTTAATATGCATTCAGGAGCTCCAATTTGTTTGTCAGCTCACTTGGAAGATGACCCATGTGTTGCATTCAGGAGATTATCGATGTTTGTCAGTTCTCTTTACTTTGGGCTTCATGTTCTGTGTTCGGAAGTTTGGAACACAACTCATTTCTGCAGCAGGGGCATACTAGTTAAGGTGCTCACCTATGTTTCTGTTCCTGTTTTGTGGTTTCGGTTGCTCCTCTACTCTAGTTTTCTGGTTTTCCTTCTTGGCTTTCGGTTGCTCCGCTCTTGCATACTCAGCTTGGGAACCTGCTGGTAGTTTTCATATTCATCTAAGGGCCTTGGTTCATGGGTTTTGGTTCGGTTTCTGCTGGGTGTTTTGTGTTGGTTCTGCTACGCTCTCGCATATTCAGTCTGGGAACCTGCCGATGTCGTCATTGGGCCTTGATTCATGGGCTTCGTTTCTGTTCCTGCTGGAGGTTTTGGTAGTTCTGTAGCAATAATACGAGGCATTCTGGACATGGTATTTTTAGGTTTCGGCTTTTCTGCATTAGAGGGACTGACTATGATGCTGATGCTGGGTATTTCGGCTTCGGTTTCAAACTATAGTAGCGAATCTAGTGATTCCTGGGCATGGGGATTGATTTCGGTTTTCATGCATTGTAATTTCAACGTTATTTCAAAAAAGATATTAATCCCTTTTGTCTCATCTAAATTATATATTAGCGCTTCAAATCTTTGAAATTGCTCAGAAGGTAAATAACACGAAAAAGATATTAATTAGGCAATTAGTTATAAATTTTCAGTAAGGGCGAAAGTGGTATTTTTTAAAAAAAATAATGAGATTAATCTCCTTATCTCTTCTTCATTTGCCAAACACAAAAGACTTAACCCCTTGTCTTAACTATCAAATCCAAACGGAATTAGAATATTTTTAACCCTTCACAATGGATTAACTAAGTTAACCCTTCTTCTTATTCTCTCTTCCTTAACCCTTGGCCAAACGCAGTGAATTTATAGGCAGATTTTCCTACTAACTCTCTGTAGGCGCATGAATCTAGAGTGAAATCAAAACTTATAAAGTGAAAGAATTCTTTCTGAAATTGGCTTGTGCCACATCTGAAACTTCTATAATAGTCCAATATTAAAATTTGATACAATGAGATCATAAGAGCTAAGGTGACCTAGTCGGCCAATTTTTTCATTGGCTCTATATGGCGTACGCATCTGTTTCTTACGTAGATACGAACCTACAGATTTGATTCTTTCTTATACGACGAATATGCCCCATAGTTCAAAATTTATAAAAGAGAGGGCTCTTTTCTTGAACTTATTCATTTCATATCAAAAGTACTATAATTTTATACGTTTCACATACACTCATGTGTTTTGCTTTCTTTTTTATATTATAGGCACCAGATAATTCCAAGTACTTTGCGAAAAAGAAACAGATAATGCAACTTTTGTTATCAATAACTGTACGTATCATCTATTCTTTTGGTATTGTAATTATTATTGTCTGGTACTTCTCTGACTCATATTCCAAAGTATATCTTAGCTTGACCCTCTTACTATTGCAAAAATATGTGGAAGTTCTTTTGAAAAAGGCTTAAGGCACAACACGTGGATGTTTGAGTACAATAACCTGTACTTTGTTTTAGGATATTTCAAAAAGTAAATGAATGTGCAATTGTTATTAAAATTACAGCAAAGTTTAATGCCCACCATATCATTTTCTGCCCATATGCATAGTTAGGAACAACAGGCGTCCTTGCCAAAAATGACCAATGAGCTTGACAAACTAGAGGCAGAGAACACATAGGAATTGCCTTTAAAGTTAACAAAGTAATTCTATGAAAGGAAACAACTCGAAATGCTTTATGCAAACGTGATGTCTCTGCAATCCTATTTATATCATATCATTAATAAAATCATATAAATACATTTTAAATGGAAAGGTTTCAATAGTTAAGTTCTTCAACTTTTTTTTTATTTTGGGTGGAAACCGTGAAATCAAGCTCCCCCGCGCTTTATTAAAAAGTTTTCAATGACTGCAAGAAACTCTTCACATGTTGCAAATCAAATTAACTTAACATGTATATTGTTGGGGATGCACAACCCCCCTGATGCGATTTGGAAATAGAGATTTAGGAGAGAAGAGAGAAAATCAAACAATCTCAAACACACAAGATTTACGTGGTTCGCTTCTCAATGTGAGAAACTACGTCCACGGCCGCCGCAGGAGAAAAAATTCACTAATTTTCGTCTTAATACATCATGCCCTAATCAACCCTTTTATAGACTTAAGGGTTTTACAGCTAAAACAGGAAACAGATCAAAACAAGTTAAAATTTGAAACTGGGCCAAAACCCGACTCCGGTCGACCGCCGCACCACGTGCGGTCGACCGCGACGAATCCTATTCCTGATCGAGCTCTCTGGACTTTGGGCGGTCGACCGCAGCTCCATGTGCGGTCGACCGCGACGAAGGCAAAACTCTGGACTGCTCTCTGGACTTTTGCCGGTCGACCGCAGCGCCATGCTCGGTCGACCGCGATGAGCTCCTGGCCTGTGCACCCAGCTGTGCACGACGTCGGTCGACCGCCGCGCCATGGCCGGTCGACCGCGATGCAGAAAACTGTCTCCTTCGTCGTTTTGCTTGAACTTTTCGTCGTCGTCGATCATGTTCCTCCTGTTCCAACTTTGTTCATCCTCTCTTCTGAAGTATAGGGCATGCTTGATAGTTAGGCTTCACATATCCTAACATATATGTTCAAAAATTATTAATCTAGAATAAATTATGTGAATTCGGATATTAACATATATGAAAATATTCTTACGTGAGGTAATGTGAATCTGCGTATTTAGATATGTAGAACATGTAAATCGATCTGCTAATTCAAACAAAATAAAAATGTGAATTTTCAGGTATATAAGAACATTTAGCATTTTGTATGAAAATACAAAGAAAAAAAGATTCACTTGGTACCGACCTCAAGGCTTGTAATATATTGAGCAGAGTGGAAGTTATCCGATCTGTTATCATCAAATAAAAAAGTATGCACATATTCTTTAGCACAATTTTACCATTTGAGTTGAAATAGGGATTTCAGAAGATTTTCTTTAACATTGCATATTTTTATATTAAATTATTTGGGTTTTTTAGACACAGGCCAACTCCTCATAAAACTAAAGGGAAGGATAACTCCTTAGGTATTTGGATTTGAGTCTCAAAACAGTAGAGAAACTCATGTAAACAGATGTATGGATGCATCAAACACTTGAGCTCCCATACATTTCTAAAGCAGACGTGCTGTAAACTGGAACCTTCAGCTTCCTTGAGCATTGAACTTTATAATTTTATGTCTTTGACTTAAATAATTTGTATATTAATTTGAGATAAAACCTTTGGATTTGCACACTAAAAGACCTCCAATGCGCCATACAAAAACATGTCCATAGTAGAGATTTGGAAACCAAATCTTGATTGAATATCAGTACATATCCATTCAGAATGCTTCCTCGTGAGGGATCTTCACATATGACAGATCCTTACAAAAACATATTCATAATATACAGATGATATTTTCTACCAAAATGAAAAGGAGAAATAAAACACAGCTAAGGAACCAAAAGACATCCTATACCCCTCCTACTTTAAGATCATCTTTGTATCCTTACATTACCCAAAAAAAAGGAACAAAAGGCTATACTAAAAAAAGAGGAGCGAACAAAATAAATACAGATTGCTCTAATCGTCATCTAAAATGCATACAACATTATGTTTCGTGCTCCCTGCTAAGGCTGTATCTTGTTTACTATTCTCGCCATTTTGAATAAAACAAACAACATCAACAGCTTCGGCTTTAATTTCAGAAAGCTTTTCTGTCTTTCTTCTTTCTGTTCTCTTGTTAATCAGTGGTTCTATGTCTTTATCCGACTCTTCATCTCCGTAGAAGGCAAAATATTGATCTTCAATGGTGATGTTTTTCATTCTCTTCCTGAAATTCTCCTTCACAGGATAATCGATCTTCTCCTTGAATGAAGGTCTTCTGGGTCTTTTAGGAATTTTGAGAGATAATGGGTTACCCTCTGTTTTCAATGTTACAGCCTTCCGTTTTTTCCTTGGAGATTTGATGCCTGAGCTTGTAGGCGAATCATCAATTGTGGTAAGCTTTTTTATGTTAGATGCATCTTTCATTTGTCCAGCATCTTTTGATTTTCTTCTAACCTGTCTTTTTGGACGAGATGAACCTTTGGACTCGTCACCCTGACTCTCTTGTGCATCTGGGTCCCCATTAAATAAAACTGGTTATCAGTAAATATAGGAATCACAATGGATTGTAAGACAGGCGAATTTTTATGGAAGAACAATCAGGTGTTCATATGGAAGAACAATCAGGTGATCATATATTAAAGACCGCACTGCTTATTTGTTTCTGTCCTTGTCATCACAAAAAGTATAGTTTATATGTAGAATTGGGAAGTGATAAATAAAAAGCTATAATATGTGGAAACTTCCCAAAAAAGTTGGTGTGTCCATCCATATCTGACACTCACAAGTTCATAAACTAGTATTTACCTCAAAATTTACATATAAGATGGAGCATAATGTGCCAGTTTTTGCAAAAGCTATCTCTCTCTCTTTTTCTTTTTCTTTTTTTTTTTTGGGTGGCAAAAGCTCTCTTAATATATCATTTTCCTATAACTAGGTTCTGTCACATATGAAGATCAACAAATACATAAATTTTGTATTAACTCAAGTTTACATACACTCAAACAAATATGCATATATAAAGTATAAACATGTCTCTGTATTTGGATTTTGTGTAATGGCCATGTATACCCCATCCATATCGGAGCACAACACGTTCTCATGTCTGCTTATCATATATATAAAAAGAGGGCATAATTAGACCATGCGCAATTAATTCTCTGCATTTTTCCCTGGCTCCTTTCATATGTAGTAAAATAGAAATTTGTCAATTTCTATGAAGTATATGCAAATAGCATGAACCTTGCTATCTAGTTCTTTCCTCTAGTCAGGAAGTACTTTTCAATGCTACTCACAATTATTTTTCCACAATATACAACTTATATTCAAATACTGAAGTTGAAGCAATCATATAAATACCAATAGACCAGAAAGAAAAAATAATGAACAAGGTACATAAATCAAAATAACATGTCACCTTTCGAAACTTTTCTTCTGCCTTGATTTCCTGATTTATCTGTTGTCTTTTCATATCGACCAGAGCATACCATCTTGTGTCTGCAGAAATCAAGTAGAACAAAAAAGTAAGAAATCTACACTCCATCAGCATCCTAAGTATCATAGTATCATGTATTGAAATGCAGCTGCAGTACTGCTACAAGTCTAGCAAAGTTACAGAAGGCCTAATTCATGCTTAAAAACCTCGATTATGAAACTGATGCCTCTAGAAAACAATGTAGCGAGATATTCTGAAAGTATAGCAAGATAATATGAAAATATAGCGGGATAACATGAAAATATAGCAGGATATTTTGAAAATATAGTGGGGTAATATGAAAGTATAACGGGATAATTTAAAAGTATAGTGTGTTGATATGAAAGTATAGAGAGATAATATGAAAGTATAGCAGGATAATATGAAAGTATGGCGGGATAACATGAAAGTATAGCAGGATAACATGAAAGTATAGCAGGATATTCTGAAAGTATAGCGAGGTAATATAAAAGTATAGCTGGATTACATGAAAGTATAGCTGGATATTCTGAAAATATAGCGGGATAATATAAAGTATAGCGGGATATTCTAAAAGTATAGCAGGATAATATAAAAGTATAGCGTGAAAATCTGAAATTATAGCAGGATAATATAAAAGTATAGCGGGATAATTTGAAAGTATAACGTGATATTCTAAAAGTATAGCGGGATAATATGAAAGTATAGTGGGATAATCTGAAAGTATAGCGTGATAACATGAAAGTAAAGCGTGGTAATATGCAAGTGCACAATCATACCAAGCACATAAGTGTAGAGGGATAATCTGAAAGTATAGCGGGATAATCTGAAAGATGAAAATTAAGAGTGGAAGAATAAAATAAAGAGAATAATGGATGAAAGAGGGGAATTGAGAAATGAAGAAAGTGAGTGAGAGAGTGAGAGAGAGATAAATTAATTGAGAAGCACAGAGAGGGGGGAATTAATTGCGGAATGAAGGAGCGGGGGGAGAAGAACGCAGGGACAGTCCCCCCTTTCTCTATCTCCTCATTTCACATTTAATTTGGTTTTTCTAAAATTAAATAAGGGGCCTACATATGGTACAACACATGAATAGGTTGGGAAATGGTAGAATTGGAATTTTTTTAAATTTTAAGAGGGGTCCACATATATATGTATTGTATTTTGAAAGTCGGGTCTAGAGATAAATACAAAAAGCTGATAGGGTTTAAAGATACAAGCAAAAGATGTTGGGTTTAAAGATAAATCAGGATAAACTTTTGGGCCTAGAAACAAAAACCCCTAACTTAAAATACCTCTAAGGCTATTTCATTCTTAAGTTTCTTTGATTAGGTAGATTATAGATATGGAACTATGTGAAATGCATATTGCAAGTGATGAATTAATAAATTGGACCATAATAATATATTGAAGAATTGAAGACAATGTCAAAAAAGAGGAAGAGACATGGAAGATAAATAAGCGGCTATTTAGTTGTTTTTTGGCCAAATTGTGTATTTATGACACAATGTGTCAATGTGGAAGGGTACATCCACCTCATCACTTTGTTGCGGTAACTTTCCACACAATTCCCTCCAATTTGAATAGAACTGATTTTGAGGTGCCATATCAACATAATGAATGAGACAACACCATTATTCTTTGTCAACCAAACAATATAATATTTAGGAAGTAGATTGTGGACTGCATAAACTCCTCACTTTATCTTATTTCCTCTCAACAACATTGCAACCAAACAGCCCCTAAGAGAAATATGAATCAAATTATATACCATAATTTTCTTATGTAATCAAATATATATGCATAATTTAGGTAGATATGATCAAATTTGGTTTTTAATATTTCATTTAGGTCATCTTGAGCACAAACATAAACATCACTTATCTCGCAAATTACAAACATAGTCAGAGATTGCAAAAATACTATATATCCCAAATGTTATAAAGTTTCTCCCAAAATATTACAAGTTTCTCCAAAAATCTAGCAATTAACCTTAAAACTATTACAAATATGCCCCCAAAAGTTTACAAAAATATACCCTAAATATGTATGTCGAGAACAACAACAAAATACAATGTGATTTAAATTTGGTCTTGATTTAAATTTGTACTAGCTTACGTAGAATCAAATCCAAGACTATTCTCATTTTCATACAATATTTTTTTAACTTCGGCTCGTCAAGAAACAAGGTTTGCAGACTCTAATATGTCAGCACTATTAAAAGTATCAATTCATCTCACCTAAGTCTCACATCTTTCTCTCTCCTTGAGAATATTCTACGAATCTTCTAGAGAAAAGGTAAAGATTTTGCGGCATATACAAAGCCTTTCATTCGATATGGATTCTATAGATCCTCTTTATGGAATGAATAAACTTATAAGTACTCCAATTTCTCTCATAATATGATGAGAACCATGAACGCCCAAGCAATTTTAATGCTAATTATTGCAACGTTGGTGTAGAAGTTTCGTGGAAACCCAATCATGATTTGCAACCTCCTTATCATACAAGAAACGGTGCTTCGCAAACGTATCTAATGTCACAGAAAATTTAATAATTTCGATATTAATCATTTGTCGGTCTTCGTAATGGAAAATATCTTCAAACATTTTGATCCTTCACTGGAGAATAGCTATTTCAAGATCATTGAGCGGTGCAACTCAAGTCGGGACTTCGATGAGCCAATCACACTATAATACCTAAAAACAATGTTACATTAAACGTTGGGCGCTTCTAGACGTTAGACTTGTCGCCCAACGCTTAGTCGCCTAGGCGGACGTCTAAGCGGTTTCTGGGCGTTTTTTTTCTTTCTTCATTTAAGTGGTGGTCGATGAGGTTTTGCTGAAGGTCGGAGGAGGTAGTGGAGGTGTTCATATTTGGAGGTTAATGGAGTTTGGAGGACGTGTAGGCTACGACACATAAAATCACAATCAATGCCTACATGGTGCAATCCACATAAGTAGACAATGCGTCCCTAAACGCTTGTAAAATCTAGGTGGGCAGCATAAATACCGTCTAGGCGCTAGGCGTTAGTTAGGCGGCGTAGGTACCGCCTAGACCTAGGCGTACGCCTAAGCGGACTAGGCGGAGGTTTTTTAAAACAGAGCCTAAAAACATAAAAAGTTATCATAATATTAATTATTAATAATAGTAAATGAAGATTAAGAGGTTAGTTAAGAACTCACCTTGGATTCAGTGAATAAGCTAAACAATGTAACAGTTACTAGTCTTTTTCCATCAATCAACTAGAACAGAATGCACTACATTATCAAATGATTTTTCATCCTCCCTCTTACCTTCTTTCCTGTAGATAAGGCCTTCAACTTCTCAATCATGGAATACCACAGATCATAAACCAAGTGATAATTAGGCTTGCTAGTGTCGTTGGATCAAGCAATACTATACATTGGCTCAATATAGAGACTATATTGTACCTTATCTTACCTATCATCATCTAAAAGTTTTTGCCTCACAAATTGTGCCTTGTTAACATCATCTTAATATAAATTCTAACTCACTAATTACCAAATTGATAAGATGCGTTTTGTTTCCTTAAAATGTTGTAATATGATAACTATCAAAGTCAAATGAGTTTCGGCAATAATAAACATCTTCAACGTCATTATTATTGAACACTGTCAATCTCTTAGAGTTGATTCGTTATGAAATTTCTTTATCGCCAAAATATTCTACGGTAATTTGAGTAATCCAACTACATTCTTCATAAACTATCTCATTACTTCTTGTGTTTTTTAGCGAATATTTTTCATCAAGATTTAGTGTACGAAACATATAGAGTCTAAAATTATGAGAATATTGTCTCCATGATGCCACGCATGAACTTGTGAACCAGTGCGTTATTAGTTATAACTCGTAAAATATTTCAAGGGTTAACCTTTTCAGTAGCTTCAATAAAATCCCTACAACATACTTCATATTTAGTCTTCCCCTCCATATTGCTAGCATCCAAGAACATTGGTCCATCTACTGTCACCACCACAACATGAATGAAAGGCCTCCTTTGCGAGTTAGACCAACCAATACTCACAAAGGAGACATCATGCTCTTCCTATGCCATGAATTCTTTGTTAATTCCAATAAACTTCCAACGTGTGATCTATCCTTTTGCAAGAGATTTATTCTTAAATAACAGGAGGAACTGTGACCTTTAAGCGCATTGTTTGCAGCACACCTATATAATCAAAAGAAGTATGGATTCCTTGCTAAATTAAATATAATGTAAAACATTCGTGCAATTAGACGATGTAGATGATCACAAGCTTCACAAAAAAAATTGTTCTATAATGTGTCCACCCTCACTTCTCTTTTTTTTTGCAAGTTGTGGCTGCTATTAATGTAGATAATGAAACATATTTAGTCTTCTATGTCTCAATCTAAACCCTGCTTAATCCAATAATCTTCTCATCTTAACAACATTTTTATTTTTCTCACATTTTTACAATCTTTAATTTCAAATAATGGGATCCTCAAAAGATGAGCATTCTCCAATTGGAACTCTTAAATAGTTACATTGACGTTCCTAAATTCCTCCGCGTCCAAGCAATTTTTTGTGTTATGTAACATATCTCCAAAGAGAAGCATTACTACTCACTTTGTAAATCCCCATCCACATTAACAAAACTAATTGACTCCATTTAATTTCCTAGAATTATTAACTAGCAAACAACATATATAGAAAAATTAAAAAAAAAAGCTTACTACTTAAAAATGTAATCAATAACATCCTTAATAAGAAAACAGGGAAATTTGAATACAAAAAATAGACAGACAAATTAGTTTGAGATTTGATCAAGGAAGGTTAAATTCTCAGAAAATATAAACTGTGGATTTTCAATAAAGAGGTTTTGAGAAAATGCAACTCAAGAAAGAAAATAGAGAAATATGAACTGGGAGATTTTCAGAAAAATGAATTGGAAAATCTAACTGAAAAAAGAAAATGCAGCTCAAATAAGAAAATGCAACTAAAAAACTGTAATCAATAAGTAGCGTGATTTTTCTTGTTAAAAACAAGGAAAAATGAAAACTAAAATTGATTTCTCTATTAGATATTAATATCAAAATGTTAATAGATAACAAAACCCTTAAGTCTCTTAGTATAGTAATTAGTTGTTACATTAGAACACACTAAAAAAACTAAAAGTTAAAAAGTTTAAACTACTTACTACGTTTGTTTAAGAATATTCTCAAATCATCTCTCTATGTCTAACACTATCAAACAATTGTCAAAGAGCTCCATCGTTCGTCAAGAAACAAGAATTCTTCGTTATGTCTATAAAATCAGAGAAAAGGAATTGAGAAACAAAAAAATCAGGGCTTGTTCTGATGGGATGGAACATGATGGGTACTTTGAAAAAGATTATGGGTTTTTTTAGTTCAACGTGAAACACCCAAAGAACCCATGTTCTGATTTATTGCCTTATCGGGTATGGGATTTAATACTGAAAGTTCCCCCACCCGTACCCATGGTGCTTCGGGTGTGTATCTGCATTTTAAACGGGTCAGATACGAGTACGGAGCTCTTAAGAAGTGTCAGGATAACATAGGTAGTAAGTAACCAAAAGATGATTCATACTCAAATCCTCATGAAATAAGGTAGAAGATATCTTCAACGGAGACAGTTGTTGGCATCTTTTTGAGAAATAATTTTCTTTTACTGGCTGAAGCAAGACAGAAACACCTCTACAGTTTTCTGAAAGAAAAAAATTGGTTCAGGAGGCATAGGTAGGAATCCACCTATTATTTTCTAAAGGAAGGTATCAATTCAAGATAGGGATCTACATTAATAAAAAATTTAAATAAAAAAAGCTATTATATGATCATGCATATCTAAGTATCATCTGTATATTTCAAGAGATGCACTATTGTAACAGATGTAATAGTACAAAAATTATTATAAAAAAACAATCCTCAAAAATATAAAGCTAACAGTTATATGAACACGAAATTTGGGTAATCTACTACTTCAATATTATAGCAAAACATGAGGAAATCTACAGTGTTTCTTCGAGGTCCATTTATTTGGCTGACAAATAGTTCCACATCAGCGAATTTCGAAATTTAAAACAGTTATCCTCAACTTTAAAAAAAAAGTAATCAGCAAGATATTA
>NC_033799.1:8727616-8739442 GCF_001876935.1 Asparagus officinalis | reverse complement strand
TCAAAACCCCTCCACATAACTGCCGCTCAGATTCTGATCCCGACCAGCACCAACAAGATGAAAGTCATCATGATGATCCCAAAGGCGCCACCTCCTACCACTGTCGCTTCCAGCGTCACCTCACCACCAAATCCTTCACCACCACCTCAGCCTTTCTACAGCCAAATGCCTCGCCGTTTCCAACTAAACCTCCCCGCCAGAGCTTTATCAATTCCTTTTCTCAAAAAAAATCTCTAATTCTCCTCCTTCCTCCTCTCTCTTCTCTCCTTCAGAAATCCTAACGTTTTCTTTTTTGTTCGGCCTAACGTCGAGAGGAGAGAGATATTCAGAATTAACTCTGATTCTGACCTCGATCTCAACTTCGATCGTCACGGAATCTGACCAACCTTTCGAATCCAACCTCGATCCTAAATTCTCGAAGTTGACAACTAGCCGCAAATCTGAATTTTGAATCCTTAACATTTTGGATTTTTGTCTCAGACTCATGTGATTAGTTGGTAATTTCTAAGTTTTAGTGCAAATTTTCATGTTTTTGATTGATTTATTTACTAAAACTAATAGTGAAGGTTACTAGATAAAAAAGAGAATTCCAAAAAAGAAAATTCCTCTTATATGTATGTTTAATGTTTTTTTCACAATTTATTTCTTTTTCCCCCCTCATTCGTTTATCTCAGGTCTTGATCTTAGATGGGAAACTTCTACTTGCAGAAAGAGGTAAGTAGTAGCAATAGAAGAATTGATATTCCCTTTGCTTTTTAAATTGTTTCTTATCGACAAATATAGTTCGAAGATGATAAGGCCCTATAGTGAAGAGTTTTACAGGTTAGCTTGGGTTTTCTATATGATTATTGATTTGTTTCAATATTAAATTAGATAGCTGATGGTGATATAACCGAATGCTTTCTACCTATTTGTTTTAAATTACAATTTATTAGATAATAGTAATACTTGCAATTATTATTTGAACGGAAGCTACTAAAGTTGGTTGACATCCTAATAATTAAAATAAAAAATGGCATTCTCTGTTGATTTAGTTATCCTAGTGATTGCTTGCAATTTTAAATAATTATAGCATGTTATTGTAATGTAGAACCATCAACCGAGCATAAGTTTCTTGGTCCATTCTATTTTGTACTGTAGGAAGTTTATGACAGTACTTTGCTCCAAGAGCAAAGAAGAGGTGGTGTTTGTCATCATATGAAATGTTGGTAGCCAAATTCTTGGTGCCTTTTCTTAAAAAGATATAGCCAGTTTTTATCTTAGTATTTCTACGCAAATCATTTTTCGTTCAATCCAGCATTATTTGCACGATATTTGTTCACTTTTTAGTATATGTTTGTATGTTTATGCTAATATTTTCGTTTACGCTATCAGTGGGCATGGCTTATTGGTTCTTTAGTGCACAGTTAAGTATCTTTATGGAACAATTTGGCTTCGTGTGGATTCATTGGTATCTTCATCATCATCTTATTTTTCTCTGTTCTTAGATTGGTTGGTTAGGTATTTCTTATATAAATTTTACTAAATATAAATTTTGTTGTCAAAGGTGTTCTAATATAAATTTTACTAAGTTTCTAATGTAAAGGTACACAAGGGATACATCATGATAACTTATAGAACCTGGAACTCATTGGACAGTTTGTAATATGTAATTTATCATTGCCCTTGAAATACACAGTTAGAAACGTTAATGTGATTTTATTCTCATTGCAAGATGAAGATCATGAGTTTATGTGACCTACTCATCAGCAACTTATTTGATTTTATCCTCATTTTAACGAGTATTGCAAATATAATTTCTTTAATAGAATAACTAACTTTAAACTAGATGTGTTGATAATCTCTGGATATAGTTGATTAAACTGAGCTGATTGATTTGTGTCTTCTGAAATGAGATAATTGATTTGTATAATTTGTAAAACTATCATAATTCTGCTTTAGATATACTTGAATATCAAATTGTTTTTGGCATACTATCACTATCTTTTTAGAAAGATATTTATATTATTTAACAAGCATAAACTTATTTCTATATTTGGTATACAATGTCATTTTGATTGAACCAGAAAGGAAAGAAAAGGTAATAAGCATGAAACCTTCCTTAAATATATGACTTCGTCCTTTGTACAATATTTACATTAGTCTAGGTCTCCATTTCATTTATTTGTCCATGTTTTGTTTTTCTGCCATTTTCTTTTACATGTCTTCTGTTTAATTTTTTTAAAGCAATGAAAGTTGTAATTTGTTATCTCATGTTACTTTCATTTACAAATTAATCTCTCAAACTCCCATTTCTACATCTTTTTCAAGTTCAGATCCTCTTTAGCTTTATGGACTTTACAGCTCATTGTTAATTTTTACTTTTACCTCGATTTTATTATAGTGAATTATGGCTTATTTTGAACAAAACCAATATGGATTATTGTTTTCATGAAATATTCAGTTATGAGTATTTGTCCTTCGGGAAATTTATGAGTGAGAGGAAAGTGGGTTTGATGTTATTGTGTGACTCATGCTTTTGATGCTCTTGAAAAATCACTTAAGTGTTTGCTGTGGACTATAATGCGATTCTTCAACAACTTGCTTGATTATAATGAAGTTGCTTGATTATATGAATATAAGATATTATCCAATTTTGGTGTAAGTAATGTATCAGATTTTCTGATCCAAGCTTTATATAAGATAAATTCTGCAGCTTCATATAAAAATTTTAGTAGTTATGTCTAATATGATAATTTACATAAGTAAATTCTGTAAATTAAATAATGTATTAAATCAAATACTTTTATATCTAAAGGAGAATTCATTAGCTACAGTAAATTTTCCTTTGGGCATCCACTATTTCGCTAACAAGATGTTCACATCAAAAGCTATAAATAATTTTTTTTATTCCACGCATTATCATCCTTTTGAAATTCAAAACAATGCAATAATTTACTATATTACCAGGTAATAACTTGCATCTAGCTCTCTTGGTCATGTGACAGTGAACTCATGGTCCAACAACAATTTAACACTGAGAAATCAAACAAATCACAAACCTCTCTTGGAGTACCACGTGATGGCTTGCATTGACTCAAAAATGTGTAGTTAATAACGAATAAAGAAGTGGGAATAGATGATGAGAATTGTAGGAAGATTTTGATGTAATGTAAGTTCTCGTAACTACAGGAGATTACTATGACATATATGAAATTATGGGAGAGGAGGGGCTCAGAAGATGGTAGTGGGTCTGGAGAATATTTTATGTAATATATGTTCTCACAAATACCATATGATACTATGTTATTTTGCAGCTAGATGCAATATAATATCTCCTTAACTTGGAACTTAGTAATGCTTCCTTAGTTTGTACGTTGATTGTTAAAGAAATATGATTTCCATAAATTTTTTTATATTGCAAGAAATATGTCTAAATCTAATTTCTTTTAGATATTTTTCAATTGCAAATGCAATTTAATAGAAATAGATTGGAAATAATATAAAATAGCAGAGTTTCATATGGGATATATACATTACACAGAGCAAAGAACGGATACGAAATAAATCACATGAGAGTTGAACTTAATACGATAAACATATGATGTCTCGCCCATGCTTTGCACAGGTAAAATAGTAGCATATGGCTAAACCCAACCTATGGCTATTTCTTTTCTTTACTGCATGTTTTTCAATGTGAAATAACATTCATTACATGATTAAGCAAAAAAAAAATCCAGATTTCTACTAGAAGAGTGTCATGGAAGTGCCAATAGTAAATATATAGTTCTTGTGAATACTTACTTATGCCATTGACATGAGGAGTTCCCACAAGAGTCGCCATGAGACACATTCTCAATACAGTCATTAGGTTCGCTGTTCTTGGATCCCTCAAACGAATCCCCGCAAGATTTACACTGGACAGGAGCAAGTATAGAATTAGTCATAACATAATATAACCCGATAATGTAATATTTCAGAAAATACTAGTGGATTACAATCCAACGCTGAACTCTGTTGCAATCAGCTTCCTTTCTGATATCATGGGATGAGGTGATATTATAGCCACCCAGTGGTCTCTAAAAGAGCAGAAATAAAAATTAAAAAAACCCATTAATTCGTTATTCGAAGTCCACAATAAAACATTTTCAGTTTTAACTAACCCATGGGTCTGTCTCGGTACTTGAGTTTATTCCATTCATCATAGTTGTGAAACGAGGGCCATGGTAACTGTGTGAACTAAACATCAGATTCTACCATGAAACGAGTTATATAAACAAGTAGTTCAACTAATCAAAAAAAACAATTGTGTACCTGCGGTCCTTCTTTTTAGATGTGACGTACAAGTAAGCATGAATCATCTCATGTAATAATATGTTCTTCAGATCAGTATTTGAGCAGAACTTTAATAAGTGTGCTGAGAGGCGGATATCACACCCACCCTCTTCCCTATAACAACACATTCCAGGGGATCTGTTACATAAAAAACAAAATGTCTATTACTTATTGCATACCGTGCATCAACTATCACAGAAAATTGTGGTACTGTATCATTAATACCTTAGCAGCAATAGAGGTGGCAAAAAGTTCAACTCTTATATAAGTAGTATAAATATCTAGTAGTTTAATAGTAAATACACAAACTGAGAGTACAATATCTGATAGAGCTAGCAAAGTGGCAAAGATATTAAAACAGACATAAGCAAGCAGTTACAGTAATGAACAGTGTGTATCGCCCTTCTTATTCCCTTTATTTTCTCCATGACATCTTTTCGTGTAGATTATAGTGTATCTTTCGCATTTTGATCCTCTATTTTTGTTGTGTGTCATAACTCATAAATATGACATTTATGTATGTCCTGGAATTTTGTTCTATTACAGTGATGGACAACCACTCGTCACACATATTTACAGACATTCAGATGATTAATATTGGCATATTGTGATTAGCCTCTTATCGTATATCTGTTTTTGGATAATTTCATAATCTGCCATCACTATTTATGGTTATTCAATAGAATGGTCCACAGATGTTGTCATGCCATGTTGCAAAATTCAAGTTGTTTTCACATCTTTTCTTAATCTAACTTACTCATTTAAATGATTTTAGATTTTATTTACATGATAACTGTGTAAATAGAATGTTGTTATTTTCCTAGTTGCAATTTAGTAGCCATTTAATATTATTTCAGTCCAAGATGCATGAAAACGGGTAAGGGGTACAGGTGCTGATGGGACATGGCAAATTTGTAAACTGTGGGGTATAGGGGCACAGCTACATATATACATTGAAATCAATGATTTACATGAGATCATTATTGTTTTTCAATTCATGTCATAATAGAACTAAGTTTCCTATCACATTTTTAAGTTTCTTTTATTATGTTTAGTATTATAAATTAGAAATTTCTAGTGTTTGAACTAGACACTTGAACAACTCTTTTAAATCATAAGTTTTGAACTTGGGTATGGGTTGAAACAAACCCAACCAATGAGTTTCAAGAAATGCATATGAAGTGTACATTCAAGAAGTGCATGATACGTGCTATGAAGCACGGACACGGACACGGCAAAACCCAAAAAAATAAGACACGGCGACACGGCTAAATTTTTTTAATATATTATTATATATAGATCAATATTGAATTAAATTTATATTACATTTTCATATTTTTTTTGTTATGTAAAGTGGAGGTTATAAATAAGAAACTAAAGAAAAGTGTGTGTTGCAGGTGTGAATTAAGACATCGAGATGGCAATCTCTCTTAAAAAATTGAAGACAATAATGTTAAGACAAGAAAGAGAAGATGAACATATAGAAAAATAGATCAATTTTTTATGTTATATTATTATGTAACATTGACTTGTATAATCAATGATAAATGTAAGTTATGTAACTGCTTTGAAGATAATACCAAATTTTAGTTTTCATTACTTTCATCTTGAGCATATCAAAATACAAGAGAATAAAATTCAAGTTGCAACTAGTTCCATGGCTACAAAATACTAAGTTACTAACATTGCAAAAATTACAACCAAACACGTATCTTAAAAATAAAGTTCTCAAGTTAAAACATCAAAAGATCATTCTATGGTTTCAACTCCTTCATCCTCCTCAAACACAACGGCCTCCATCGTGGGCTCGTCAAGATAAAGGGCGGCAACATCTAAAATACCGGCACCTTGAAATGATTCAAAGGTATCCCCACCAACATCGCACATTCTTGATTCCCCTTCCATATACTCTTCCGAACTTCGAGAAAGTAAGCGAAGGTTGGTGTGAACATAAACAAGATCCTCCACACGTGTCGGGGTTAGCTTGTTCCTCTTTTAAGGAGTGAATGAAACCATACGTACTCTAATGCCGTTCACAACAAGAAGAGGAACAAGGTTGGCCTAGAAGCTTTTACGGCCAATGATTATAAATTTGGAGTACTTGCACCATAAAGAAGCCACCGTGACTTAGGATCCATATATGCTCTATCGGAAAGAGAATCCGGATCACTAAAAGCCTCCAAAGCCCCCACAAACTTAGCATATTCCAAGTTCACCGCTCATCGTTCATCAGGGTTAGGATAGTATCTTCTTAAGCACTTTGCTCTTTCCGTAGAGATCTCAAGATCTTGATTTGGAGTTTGTCGATTGACTTTCTCAATGAACCATGTGGAATGATAGTACATATATTCGTTAATAACATGAATTAGCCCACAAGGTATTAAGTAATAGAAATATTCGCATTAAAGAGTGAAATGTGAAATATTACCTTGGAACTAAAGAGTGTGCCAAGCACTGAAGCGGGGTGTTGCTATTGTTCCATCGATCCACCAAGATCTTGTGAACCACCTCATAAAAAGGAGATTCCTCGTTATCCCTTTTACTCTCATGCCTATAAATAGTTTGCTTCACCTTCTCAATCATTGTATCCCACATATCATACACCAAATGAAGACATGGTGTATCGGTGTCGGTGACCCTTATCATTTTATAGATTGGGCCAGTGAAGTCAAGAATAAAATCTATCTTGTCCCACCACAAATCATCGAGGACTTTCTCTTTCACAAATTGAGCTTTTCCCACATCATCTTCTCTATACAAGCTCCATCGATCACTAAGGACCATGTCTTGGAGGCCTCTCTTGACGACCTTAAACCTCTTAAACATAATAATCCACGAAGCAAATCTTGTGTCGGCAATCGATAGGAGCTTCATCTTGGAATAATCATTAAACATGGAAAGCCGCATAGAGTGATTCATGATAAAATTCTTCATAAACAATGCATCATCGGATATCTCTGTAATCCAATGTAATTGTGCATAAGCCATGGTATTTGTTTCCGTGTTTTTAGCCGCATAAATATTCTTGATAGCAAGATTGAGTGTATGGACTACACAATGAGTCCAAAATATGTGAGGCTAGGTGCCCTCCACAAGCCCTCCCATGGTCTTGCATGCCGAAGCATTATCGGTTATGATTTGGATGATATTTTTCGGTCCCACCTCTATGATGCACTTTTCTAGCTGTGCTTGGATAAAATACTTATTCTTGACTTCTCCCTCGACATTCACGGCATTCAAGAACATTGGCTTACCCTCACATACCGTCATAAAATTGATGATGGGCCTCCTTTGTGCATCCGCCCACCCACCACTACAAATGAAGACCCCCTTCTGTTGCCATGTGCCCCTGATGGGCTCCATCAACCTCTCTACGTGAGTTTTCTCACGTTATAAGATATTGGTCCTTATGAAATTGTAACCGGGAGGCTTGTAGCCAGAGATTGGATTGCTTGCGGTATATACAAAAGCCTTGACATAATATGGATTCCTTGTCAAGTTGAAGGATAATCCCCCGTTTAGAACATCCTACCAATCAATGCATCCAATTCCTCCCTTGCTCCCATATTAAATGCTTGTTCCACGGTATTAGACCCCTTCCTCCTCTTAGATTCACCTGCACCAATCGACATGCTTGCATTTGCACCTATATCGGTCGTACTTGCAGATGAAGATATAGGCAAAACTGGCATCTTAGGCTTAGAAGCCCTCAATCTCGCCTCCGTTTGATCCAACGTCCTTTGAAACTCCCTTAGGTTTTCGGGTGTTGACTTAGAACACATCTTAGTTCCAATCCCGCTTATTCTCAAGAGGTGATTTTTAACTCTTGAGTGTGAACCGGTAAAATCCTCTCTGTAATAATTACATCTTCGTCTCCAATTTCCTCCTGTCGTTCCCCCCTTTTCTCCAATTTGGTAACATATTTTCAAAACAGACATTTGTCATCTTGTACTCCACTACCATTAGAACTCCCCTCTTGTTCTATTTCTGTAAAATACAAGCAATAACAATAAATTAAAAAATTAATAATAGTAAACCAGTAACTAAAATCATAATTAACAGTAAATTAAAAAATAAAACCCTAATTAATTAACTAATTAATTAACAGTAACAGTATGAATCCTAGTTCTCATATTTTTATACAGTAACACTAACAGTAAATATTATTCTCATATTTTTATATAGTAAAAACAAAAATAATAACAGAGAAGAAAAATTAAAAACAGTAACAGTAAAGGGGAGAGAGGGAGAGAGAAGAGAATTGGATCGGGTTTGGGTTATAAAAGAGAGAGAGAATGAGAGAATGAGAGAGCGATCGAGGGGAGAGAGAGGGGTTTGGGTTATAAAAGAGAGAGAATGAGAGAATGAGAGCGATCGGGGAGTGAGAGAGCGCGATCGGCGAGAAAGAGAGAGAGCGATCGGAGAGAGAGAGCGCAATCGGGAAGAGAGAGAGAGCGATCGGAGGGAGAGAGAGAGAGCGCGATCGGGGAGAGAGAGAAAGAGTGATCGGAGAGAGAGAGAGAGAGAGAGCGGAGAGACTGACCGTGTCTTGGAGATGATCGACGACGATGAGGACTCTGGCGGCGACGAGGAGGACTCTGGCAGCGACTCTTCGCTTCTTTCGACGAGAAATCAAGTAAGTTTTCTAACGACTAGGGTTAGGGTTTGGGTTTAAGTTTGAAATTGGGTTTCGAGTTTGGATTTCGGGTTTGGGTTTCAAAATTTGGTTTCGTCGTGTCGCCCTCAACTTCGCCGTGTCCGTCCCGTGTCTGCCGCTAGTCGGCGGAGTTGACCGTGTCGACGCCGTTGACACCGTGTCCGACGCGTGTCGAACACGTGTCGAACGCGTGTCCGTCTCCTACAAGCATCGGACACGGACTCGGGGGATGTTTGCAAGAGTCGGTGCTTCATAGGATACGTGCTTGGATACACACGCGCACATGCACATGCACGCGCGTGCACACACAGATACACATGCACACGCACACATAATTGAGTACATAAATTAATAAATGTATGCACATATGTATGCATATATCCAATAAGTTTCCATGAAATTCTAGGATGGGAAAGTGTTGGGTACGGGTATGGCTTCATGATAGAAGAAATCAGGTAACATAGATTTCAGTTATCCCAATTTCCAAGTGGATTTTTATAGTCATATTTATTTCCTTTGTAAGCATTATAAACATTTAGGCCTGATTTTATTGATCTTTTCTTATTCTATATATTTTTTTCCCCACCAAAACTACGTAGGGATATAGAAGAATATGAATATCCCCAGATAAATGGATATTATATCTTTCGATATGGATACATGTAAGGGTACTGTTTTAAAACTTTTATAGGATAAGGATACAAATACGGATATTCGTAAAATATTGGTAGATGTGGATATTTGGATTTCGGCATTAACCAGATTGTTAAAACAATTTTAGTCTTGAATTAGTGGATATGAAAACGGTATTCATGATCTAGCTTTAAGTGTGTAGACTTTTTGAACTCATTAGAGAATAGCAATCTGTTTAGATGACTCGCATATCATATAGCACATTTTAAATTCTATTAGTTTTTCCATATCTGATGTGTCTGAATATATTTTCCTCTCATCCGATAAGTATCCATATTCAATTTTGGCATATATAGAAATGGATTTGTCTTGCCGAAGCATGTCTGCAACCGATATTACTAAATAGATACAAATATGTTAAGTGCCATATCTCTGTTTGCACAGTTGCACCCTAACGACATAGATCCACATATGCAAGTGCATATATGGCACGTATTGCACAATATAACCTTGGCAGAAAACATTTCATTCGCAATAAACCTAGTGCCCAAAGTCCGTAAACATATCATGGTATACATATTGGGCACATATTACATTCCCAATAAACTTAGAACAACACTAACATCTTGGATATTCCTCTACCGACCTCTTGATTGTCTTAAAACATTTGATTCATCTCAACAAACAATACGATTATTAACCTCAGAATACCTAAAATTATTGAGCCGAAACACCCCAACAGCTGGAATAAACACATGAAAGGTCTATCCTTTCAGCTGACAAGTTGTTTAACAACTACTACCACATTTTTATAGATATATACCGCTCTAAATATCCTTGCTTTTCAGTAGCTAGAAATTTTTTTCCATCCACCCCCAACTTTCAGCATTTCAACTTTCACAACCAGCTACGGATTTTTTTTACTTTTTATTTTTATTTTTTTCAAACATTTACCATCTGCTAATCGTTTCAACATAATCAAGACATGAAAACCGACATGCAACTACTAAACCCATATCAAATTTCTCCTGAAAAATATAACTTTTCAAGAAATAAAATCCTGATGTCAAGAACTCAATTTCTCTCTATCCCGCGATTTGAGACTCGCCGCAAAGCATCCAAAAATGGTTACAAGAACCAAAATTGAAAGGAAAAAAAAGATCGAAAGAGGGAGGGTTGAGATTAGACCTAGCGGTGCGAGAATCGCTCCAATAGACAATGCAAGCGGAGAGAGCGTCATCGAAGTAGAGAGAGTTGTAATGGCCGAAGAGCTCAAAGATATCTGGCCTGGTCTCCGAGGGCTCCTCCAATTTTTCCCCCGATTCCATTTTCGAACCAGCGCCCCCCTTGGGTTTAGGGATTTAGGGCATATGAGCCGGCGATTTTACTCGTTTTAGGCAATTTGCCTCTCTCTCTCTCTCTCTCTCTCTCTCTCTGCAGTGTCTATTGGCTTTGAAGAGCTCTTAGAATTTATTTATTTTGCTATTGTTATTCTTGGGATGGTACTTTGAGTTGTATACAGAGACTTGTATCTTCATATTCGGAACATTTGGAAGCAATGAAATGAAATTTCAAATATTTCTGTTTACCTTTACTGTTGGCCTACATGATTTTTCAGGCATCTGATATGAGGGAATGATTTTCTTCTATTGTTTCTTCTTCATCTTCTTTTGGTATCTTCTACTTGATCCAACAAGTGGTATCAGAGCTTTTGTTTGAAGAAGTCAATGACTTTAAGTGTGTTTGGAAGATGACTTAAGGGGAGGAAGGGGAAGGAAGGAAGGGGGAAAAGGTACCTCTTCATTACATCCCAATTTATGGTGTAAGATTTTGATTCAAATTTCCCTCTATTCCCCTCCTTCACCCTCTTAAATGGAACTCCCAAACAAAATTAAAATTAGATTTCTCTCCCCATCCCACTCTCTATCCTCCATCCAAACATGCCATAAAAAAAATATGATGAAGTCCCAACTTCAAGTAAGTAGCCAAATGAAATTTTTGTACGAGCCTGAAGGTTCTAAAATTGTCGAACTAGTCAAGCAAGCTACTCTTTCAACAACTCATTAGTTGAAGGATAATCAAAAGAATGACGGGAAGACCTTGTATTGCCTCTATCATGCATGGAATACCTTACATCATATCAGTAAGTAGAAATAGCCCCCTCTTTGATGTGTGAGGGAATTTTTTTTTTCTTTTTTTTGGTGTGTGTGTGGGTGGGTGGG